>NC_091094.1:22597083-22908229 GCF_024713975.1 Paralichthys olivaceus | reverse complement strand
ATCTCCTTGTGGATTTGCCAGGAAAGTTATGAGTGGGGTGGGCTGCATACTATTAAGTCACACTGGATGCAGTTATCGCTCCTTAATGAGAGGAAGTTCTAATGTTACAGAAGCACAAGGCAGGATGCATTAACAGCTGAATATGATACATAAAATACAGGCTCCTCTTCCCCTTGTGCCACAGTAAGGTGGGAAATCATTTCATATAAGAAAGTAGTAACCAGCAAGCTTTCTTATTTCTGGAGATGTGATCTTGAAAGTGCGCCGCATGCCAGTGAGCTTTTCCTGTCCAAACATATTTCCAAAGTAAACTCGGCCCGTTGGCTATTAATTTAAGATGGAGAGATATGCAATAACATGCAGGCCTCCAGCCCGGAGATCACCGTCAGCAGCCAAGTATTCTCTCAGGAGGAGGTGGGCTGGGTTAGCCTGACAGTGAGGCATGTCCCTACGTTTCTATACCTCATTTAACCAGGCAAGCATACAAGAATACATTTTTATTAATAATGGTCTGTAGAAGCGGCTGCAGTAGGATGGTGGATCACATCCAGCATTTTCCAGTACATCCACCATAATGGCCACTGACCAGCTGAGGGTTTAGCACGAAAAACTCTGCAAACATGAGTGCATGAAGTCCATATGTGCACTGCAGGAAAAAACAGCCTCATACAGTGAGAACTCAGTGTCAGTCTCAAGAAATAAATCTCATACAATGCAACACAAATGCAAAGACCAGTAAATGAAATAAACCATCTGTGTACCGGTTCACTATTTGGCTCCTTGTGTTACTGTTGGCCCAGTTCAGTTCTAGAGGGAAGACTTGACTGCTCAGACAGTTTTTCTCAAGGAAAGACCATATCTGTAGTTGAGATTTTGCAGTTATGCATGCAGGCAGAGAGATAAAACAATTTACCTCTTAAAATACTAACCGTTAAGATGCCATGGGTAGTACTTTTGCATGGGAGACATTTCATGTGTGTGAGGATTAAGGGCTTTTTAAAGGTTTTAAGAGTTTCCCTTGAAGCATCTATACATGTATGTACATGTATGTCAAAGACCCAGAAAAGATTCCCAGCCCCTGAGCATTAACGTTGGTGCAGAGAATTGACGTTTCTAACAACACACATCCTCCAAGTCTTTTGGCCAATGAATTGGTATTTTAACGTTGAATAAAATGGAATAAACTGCAGTTCATAATGTTCCTGCCCAGCATAAGAAGGTGCATGTAATGAATGCACATGGTTAATGCATTATTGAATAATAACCATCATCATGAAAAACGTCCTAATCCATAGTACAAATGTAATTGAACCTAAACCCCAATATTTTTTGCTTGTGGCTGCATTTCACTTTGCAAAATGCATGAAGATTAATCGGCAACATTTAGCCCTTTTTTTTTTCATAGACAAGGTTGTTACACAAAATTGAACATTATTGTCAGTGGAAGTACTATTAAGATCCAAGTTTTATTAGGTATTCAAGAAAAACTACATAGGTGAGTTTTTCTAAATAAAATCATCTTGCATGCAGCATTTAGCAGTTGGCTCTGATACAAGCTTTAATGTCTTCCGGACCTGCTGTAATCAGCGCCCAGTCCTCAGACTCTGACACAAACTTTTCTTTGCAACCAGAGTAGGAGGTTGAGTGGTGGGAACCGGCAGTGGGTCGTTCAGCCAGCAGCACCTGATGCCGGGAGAGAGGAGAGGATTGTCTGAGTTCAGTAGACTGAGGAAGATGGAATGCCCCTCACCAGTGGATGTAGAAGTTTTGAACTTCCACTTCTGCTCACTGCTGTGTGCAGGAACAAGAAAAATGGAAAACAAGAAAATAATGAGAGAGATCTAATATCTAATGACCCCCCCCCCCTTCTTTCTGTGCAAGTGCGGGCGTGCAAGCATAAGAAAGTACGTGAATGAGTAAAAGGTAGAGACATGAGTGCGTGGATCAGGTTCCCTCCCCAGCTTACTTTCACCTCTAATAGAGCCATTGCCATTCCACCGGGGGGAAGCGGTGCGGTCCCGAAACAAAGCCTCTGCTGTGTGTGTGCAGACCCCCCAGAGTGAACCCAAACCATACATGCAGTAATGGGCTTCTTCCAGAGTTTATCTGGCTCTAATAGACACTGCTCTCAGCCTCTAAATCTCCAGGACAAGTCTGTGTGTGCAGAAAATGCTGTCATGCCCCAATGTGGCTGACAAAGAACACGGCAGTTCAGCCTCTCAGAGCGTTTACTGTTTGAAATTGTAATCTCCTATAGCGAGTAAGCAGTTCTGTCTGGAAAACAGTGGATTTACTGTACAGCTGAATATGTCTGAGCTCAATAAAATGTGACTGCAGAGATCAGGGATCTTTTCCACATGTAACTTACCATTGTTGTGTTCATTTGGAACTCCTGAAATGTCTTATAAGTGGAGCAAAATAAAAATCCTGCTTCTGCTTCTTTTTGGGAATAACCAAACACTTTATTACACAATAATCGTTATCATCTCAACACATACAGCAAGAGTCTCTCCTCAGAATCATTCTTGGGCAGCTCCGTCTCTCAGTATCAGTCCAGAGCCCTGCTGGGCTTGTTTCCACAGGCAGTCTGACCTCCAGAGCAACGTAGCAGCCAAGCTCATGCTGCTGCTTTTATACATCCTCCAACAACATTTCATACAAGCACAAAGCCATGTGCCCCTGCCTCAAGCAAAGGTTGACTTTCGGACTGAGTTGAGAGGCTGACAGTGGGGAATGATGTCTAGTAGCTGGAAAGCCTTAACATTTTTGTACCAGATTTCCTACTCTTTTTGAGAAGAGGTTTCAGCTGTTTCATGGTATCAGGGGGCTCAGTGGCATTTATGCTTTGGCATGTAAATCCTGTGCAACATTAGAGTGTCCAAGATATCCTGCTCTGATTCATTCAGTCATACGCTGCATTTTCACTGCAGCAAATTTCCTCAGAGACTTGGAACCCTTGCTGGAAGCCAGGGTCTAAATCAGGTTTCTCGGGAAATCTTTTTACCCCCCCCAAAAAGTCAGTGCTCAGGGGGGGTAGTACTTTTACAAAGAACGGCAGCCTTTGGTGTGAGGTGTGCATCAATAAAGGCTTTATTTGTGACGAATTGTATTTGCTGTTACAGAGTTTCTCAATTTATATCACGTGATTAATTGTTGTATAGTCCTCTACACTGCCACCACCCGGTCAACCGGAGTAAAATCGCTCTTTGTTGCAGTCGGTTCATACGTCAGCAGTTAATTTGATTAGTCCCCCTGGTGTTTAGACTGTGGTGGAAATGCAAGTGAATACCGGCAACAGCAAGAACCTTTTAGTCCCTTGAAAAAATGTCCTGGAACTAAAAGTTCCAGATACTTTTGGTCAAAATGTGGGTATAAACCAAAGCACTGTGAGTTCAGCTACATTGCAGTTAGATGAGGTAGACACAATGTGAGGAAAGATTATTACAGTGAGCCATGTTTTTTCTGTGGTGTAGAGTAGTGCAGTGAAGTACATTCAAACCAGTGTATTATCCTCTGATTGTGAGATTAGGTTACATGTGTTTGTTTCTTAATGTGCAGCTCTGTAAAGGGTGGCTGTTGCTATGCACTGTTCACATTCCCCCTTCAGCTGACAGACGGTCCCATCCAGCTTCTCTCCGACAACAAACACACAGTGAGGAGTCGCTGACAACCTGCTTCAAGGAAGACTTCGAATGGCCGTCGGAATGTTTGTGTGTGTGTACAATTCGTTGTTATCTGGCCCTGTGTGTTTCACTCTATCCACCCACACGCATAAACACAGCTCGAGTGTACTGGGACTCATCATTCAACCTCAGCCTCTAACACAAATAATCACAGGGTCCGGCCACATGTTGCAGCTCCACTGCACAGGGCTCTGACAGCTGTCAATCACTCTGCCGACCTGTAAACATTCCATTGGTGGGCACAGTTATTAAATCAAACTGTACAAATATGGCAAATCTAATGCTATTAATCTTTGGTTATTGACATAACCCTGTGTTAAATTTAGGTCTGGCTGGAAAGACCGGTAATATTAGATTCCATTGGGAGACTGTTTTAAAAGGTCTCTTGATGGTGTTTATTTTAAGGCCCAATGGTGGACATGTGGATGGCTTTGCATGTGTTGGTGATCTCTTCCTCAGAACTACCTAACAACCTCACAGGAATGTTTTCAAATTAATTTCAAACACAGCGTGCATATAGAGCTGGAAAGAGATGTGCAGTTTTTGTTCAGCTGTCTGAAACATTTCCCAATTTTGAAATTATTTTCATTTTAAAAGTCTGGGATGTTGATTGAAAGGTCAGACACCCCACCTTGACGACATTTCACACTTCCTTCCTTTAATTACACTGGCACAGCCCTGTTCTGACATATGATATGTAAACAGTCAAACAATGCTAACTGTATTTGACAGTTTATACTCTGGTTTCTCTCCACCACATTTTGGCTGCAAAATCAGTAGAAAGCACACTAGTTTTAACCTCAAAGTGAGATTCTCTCTTTCTTCTGTCGGCTGTAGAATAAAAACCAAAGCATGAAAAGGGACTTTTCTGCTGTTGTAGTCAAACCTCGGTGTTTGTCCAACAATATGTGAATGCCACCCTCCAATGCCTCTCCCCTATAGATAGTGGGGGAGTGTGTTTGTCTATGGCGTGGCATGGGGCCTTTGCTGTCTTAGCAGTGGCCTCTATGCCCTGTACTTGGTTGCTGAACCAGGGAGAACATATCAAACAAACACTCCAACACAGAGTTGGAGGAAGATTGGGTTACTCTCGACATGAGACAACGTGTCGACTGCATTGCGTTAGTCCACACACACACACACTCCCCTGACCTTCAAAAAGTGGTATCCAAATAGGAATGGTGTTGTTTAAATCCAACTAAAACTTTACCCTACCTTGTATATGGAAGGAATTTGTAGTAAACACAATATCTAGCCATCAAAATACTGTTTCCTCCTGCCTGGAAGTCACAGACAGCTGATGATGAGAGACTTTCTAGACCTTCTGATCCACTGGGGCGGTATTATACCATCAACACAGTGTGACAGACACTCAGTAGCACTTGTCTCTAATGTGCGGTGTTCAGTTACAACAGTGTTGGTGGAAAACCATCAGATAACTCCACAGGGGTATGCAGGAGTGGCAGTAGGAATGTGTCAGTTGTGCATGCATATGTGGGTGAAAATGTGCACCACAGCTGTCATTAATGGACATGTTTCTTTCTCCAAACAGAGCTGAGATCTACTGGCACCGCTCATCACTTTGCCTACCTCCTCAACACCACCGACTACAGGATCCTGCGTATGGATGAAGATCACGACCGCATGTATGTCGGCAGCAAGGACCACATCCTGTCCTTGGATCTCCACGACATCAACAAGGAGCCACATATTGTAAGACCATTCCCATTCTCTGCCTCCCCTTTGCTCAAACTCTGGCCCCTAAATGGGCTGTTACACTGAGCTGAAGCTGTTACCTCAGCGTTCACAGCAGCAGGCCCCAGGGCAAAATGTTCTGCTCTATTGCCCCAGCGGCAGCCATTTTGGCTAGCTCAGGTTAGTTTTTGTTGGAGAGCACATTTTTTTGCTCATTAAAACACTGTAATTGGGTTATGACAATCCTATGAGGACTAATATTACCCCGGGTGGATATCCCTTTTGCAATTTTAGCCCCCTATTCTCATAAATGCCAGTGATGTGTAACAGGTTGGATTCTAACGATGAAATTTCCTCTACCCCCTCCCTCACAGATCCACTGGCCAGTGTCTGAACGAAGAAAGATGGAGTGCCTTGTGAGCGGGAAGGACGCCAATGTAAGTATGTGTGTGGGGACACCACATGCAACCTTTGCAGAGTTGTTCGGCTAAGGTTTTTTAAATGCATTGCGTTCAACTACCTCTGTTGGTTTTAATTCAAGGAACTTGTGTAAATGCCACTCACCTTTTGGGCACAGACTTGGCCCAGTTAAAAGTCTGGTTCCCTTCTGTCTGGCCAAATAGACAGAAATGGTTTGAAGCAGAGTTGCTCAGTCAATCTCGCACCTCCTCCTCACTGCCAGGCCAGGGTGGGGGACACAACATCATTGTGTGATAGTTTGATATATAAATAATATATTTAGAAGCACAGTAATACTGAAATATTTTTAAATGAGAGGCTTAGCATTTGGTAATTCTGTAGGAGTTGTACCAGTAATAGAAGTACTGATTGGATGTTTATTATGGTTTAACCACCTCAATCCCTGTGTTTCTAGGAGGAGTGTGCAAACTTTATCCGTCTGATTGAGCCATGGAATCGAACTCAGCTGTACATCTGTGGGACGGGAGCTTACAATCCAGTCTGTACCTTTGTCAACCGTGGACGAAAACCTCAGGTTAGGACTAAGGACTCTCAACATCTCTCTTTAATCTGCATCATGATCCTCTCTTTTTCCTCCATCCACCTTACGCTAGGTTCTCTTTACAGTGATTTCCCTCCATCATTAAGCCCGCTCATGGTACCTTGTCTCTGCATCTGGCAGTGTAGCCAGCTCAGCTTCACCAGCACACAGCTGCCGTCCCCAATGAGCTGTTAAAGCTACTCTGTTTAGTCTCAGCCTTTAATGGGACCTCTTGAATTTCCTAAACCAAGCCAGGCATCACTACCTCGGCATACTCCCCTTTAACACCTCACTCTTCTTTAAATATCACACTTGTTCACTAATCATGACCTGGGGACTTTTTAAAAAGGGGCATAAGTAAAAAGTAAATTTCCCAATAGTCTCTCCCTGGGGATCACAAAACAGTTCAGAGAACTTGCAACAAGCAACTGCGGCTTCCATGAGACCCTTGTTGCATTCAGATCCTACATGACCCCTCGCTAAGGAAGTGCTTCCATTCACTCACCTTTCCATCTGCCCCGAAATGCATCCATCCAGGCCACCCGCCATCATCTACCATGTGAGACGTGGACTAATTGGAAGTGGGAGCGCCCATCATGGGGTGTCAGTGGAATGTTCCAGTTCTAGTCCATTATTGAGAGGACTGTTTTTCTCTCCACCACACTGAACGGAGTTCTGAGTCGTCAGTGACCACCTCCCTGAGCCGAGCTGGGGAGTTAACCATGTCGCAAAATGTTAGATGATGCACTCACAGATGCATGCACACACATTTTTGTTGTTATGAATTCAACAGACACATTGGTTGTTGTTGTTTGATTTAAGCCCTGCCTGGTCTATCCACAGGGTGAGTTTTGAGCCTTGTAGCGTTTGTAAAATGTAATACTGTTTTGCTTTGGCAGCAGTTTTGAAGGGAATGTATGTGCCATACTGTGAGAGCCTTTATTGACTTAACCACAGGATAGAGAACTATTATTGTTGCCTTTTCCACCATCTGGTCAAATAAAGCTATGCACACTCCCTGTACAGTCTAGCACACACAGTTACATTTTCCTTATGCTCTTGCATTATATTAAGTACATTAGTATTTGTTTGAGGGTAATTCTTACCATGTCTGGAAGTCGGGACAAATTCAGTGTTCAAGGAAGACAGGAAGTTCCTTGGTCCTTCCTCATCAGCGGCATAACATCCAGTTTGTGTTGCTGTCTCCTTTTTTAGACATCCATGTATCTACAGATGGCCCAGACCAGAGGAAGGGCTAGCCGCGCAGCCGAACCCAGCGCAGTGCATGAGACACTCGGACTAAAGGTGCGATGTGGGCCCTGTCTGCACCGCAGCCCTGCATACTGCCTGGGCTTGTGGTCACCAGCAGCATGTTCCCTTCTCTTTGTGTCTGAGCACATTTTCTTAACATCATCTTTAACCTGGACATCATTTGTTTATCTCATTCAGCATGCATCCTTTCCAGTCCATGCACAGTCTTTAACGTTATGTGTCATTTGTGCAAATGCATTCAATTTTTACGTTATTCTCTCTCACCTTTCACTCATATCTTCTTTGTGTAAGCCTCACCATCTGAGCATGCTTTCTCATCCACCATTGTTCTTCTTGTGGTTTGCATTGTGCTAAATGCCAAATTTTGCATGAGAGCTGGTTTATCAAATGGAAATGGCTTCACAAATTTGTGTTGACTTTTGCTCAGCTCACATTTAATTAAGTAGACTTTCGCTCCTGTTCAAATCATGGCATATTGAATTTTTATCTTGCATATATTTCAATGGACATGATGGACCGATGGACAAAACGTCCATCCTGCTTATCTGAGACAATGCAGGATGTCCCACCCATCAGTCCTTCACCCCAGCGAGCCCTCCACCTTCTGTAGGAATGTGGTGCAGTCTCTCCCAGAGAGGCAGCAAGACTAGTCAGCATTAGACCCACTCCCACAGCAGGCAGTGTTTGCCCAGAGCAAACCTCAGCCATCTGTAGCCAACTAGCTGTGCAGAAAAAGAATTAATAGAGCCACATACTTGAACATGTCTCCACCGCTTGAGCACTCCAAGCACTTTGAAACACAGGACGGGACTTTCAAAGAACGTGAGGGCTTTAGGTGAAGTGGGACACTTTGAGAATGTTGCAACAGTTTTTTTTTCTTGTGCCATGTCTTATAAAAAATGTTGCAACTTTTCTGACGGGGTCGTATTTTACAGCAGTGGTGTAAAAACACGTGCAGGACACAGATTCCCTTTGGTTCACATAAATGTTTGTGACCGTTTATTACACATCAACATCTGGCATGGCTGCGAGTGAGCTGCCAGCACCTTCTTATTTTCACAAGTGGTGATTTTAATCAAAGATGAGTAGGGAATTGCACAGGGGTGCGTGTATGATCCAATGAATTGAGTTTGGCACAGTGCCATAAACTCTCTTGTGCTTTAGTGCTGATGGACAATGACAGGAAGTCTCCATCTCTGTCCCGGCTGGGAGTGAGAAAAGGCGGTCGGACATGCTCTGGTCTGTGAGGCGGGGCTACAGGACATGTCATTGCACGCCACTGATTCATTTTCCCCTTCCCTCGTACGCAAATTCCTGCCAATCACCTATCAGTGCTTGCGTGCTGGGTTGCCACAAGCCGTGAGCATCAGTCATCCAGCCTCCATCCCGGGCTTGTTTTCACTGTGCTGGATTACAGGTGTCAGCAGTGAGCCTGCACAGCCATAGGCACCAAGAAGCTGAGAGATATTTGGCATGCAGCTTATTATGCGGAGAGAAGCAGCCCATGACACATTGTTTTCCGCAGCAGAGTGGCATGAAGATGGATTCGAAATTCCTCGCTTTTCCCCCCATGTATTTTTCTGTGTGAACGCACCCTCATTATTCTAATGCTTCATCCCCCATCAGGCTGTATGGGTCCCACTGGAGTCAGAGGGAGCACATACGCTGCCTCATTTACCCTACACAAGGGAATCGCCTTGACAAGATGAAGAGTGCTGAATTTATTTCTATCTCCATATGATTTTTCCATTACAGGAAGAAATCTTTCACTTGGAGCCGGGAAAAGTGGAATCCGGGAAGGGAAAGTGCTCCTACGACCCAAAGCTCAACAGCGCGTCAGCTTTGATCAGTGAGTATCATCTGAGTTTGGTCACGTGCGGAGACAGGCGTGGCTACAGTCCAGCCCAGCTCATTTTAGGCCCCCAGAGCAACGGCAGCCTCATCCAATATGAATCTTTTTAGCCTACTGTTTCTTTTCATGACTTTTTCTCTGCTCAGATTTTTTGTCCAGAAAGTTCAAGCCCCTTTTCATTCTGAGCCTATTTCCTACAGTGAGCTACTTATTCTAATCAGCCTAATCATTTAATCCTAAGGAATTTTACCTTGTTTGGGCAGCAATTTTTTGTATGAATATTTGAACCTTCTAATGCTACTTTGAAAATGTTATGAAAACATGTACTACTTATATGGGAAAAATAGCAGAAGGATTTATATAGGAAAAAATATAATTCAGGAAAACTTTAATAATTTAGTGGAGAAAAAGTGAATGTAGATGCTTCTAATACAGGAGGCATATTATGCTCATATTCAAAACACATCACTTTCATCATTCTGTCCATTGCTGTTGCTCTTCTTTTCAGCTTCTGTCTGAAACACATGGTTTTATTTTTTTTCTTGGAATTCTGTGAACTAGCTTTGGGTCCAATATAAATCCAAGTTGTTATCGTTATTATAATTAACTTAATTTGACAAAGGCTTTATCTCCATTCATTCGGTATCTATCTGTCACGCTTCAGTAAAATAGCTTGTATCTGGCCCTGGAGACTGTAACTGTCATCTGCTGTAGTGCTCCTGAAGGCAGCGTCCTCTGTTCCTTTTAACCAAGGTCACTCAGTCGGGTCCTGAACCCACAGTTGCCACCAGTGAAAGGCGATCTCTCTGCGGGTTGAGACAGCGGGTGTAAATCACTGCCACTGCTTTCCCACATTAGCACAGTGCCAGCTGACCAGTATGGAACCAATGCGGCCATCCATGATGGATTTACCTCCCACCTCCACCAGTCTGCATCATACAGGGGACACTGGTGTTAGTGTTGATAAGGATTAAGAACCCTGCACCACAACAATAGATTTACCACTGACCACTTACTGCTCAGCTCTCCACCACATTAGACATCCTGTCATCCGTAGACATTTTAATGATATGTCATCAATCTCCATAAAGCAAGGCTGAGAACCATGACATTGAATATAATGGTGGTAGGACAGTGGTTTTTGTTTCCTCTGTGCTACCTCCCGCTGTCTCTTAATTCCATCCTTAAAAGCTCTGACAGCCACACCTGCTCCCAGTGGGGCCCTGACAGCAGCTGGGGGACAAACACCTTGCCTTCCTGTGGCTTAACAAGACTTTTGTGTACATTTGTCAGTCTCTCCACATGGATGTGCTCATATTTTATGTCTTGAAGTGCATGTGACAGTTGTGAAAGGAAGTTTTGACAACTTTTATTACGTTTATTTTTCATGTCCTGTGATGATTTCCTCAAAGATTTGTGGGAAGAACAATGGAATCTCTCTTATGTGTGCGTCATCTCAGTCACTGGGATATGTTCATATATAAAATTCTGGGTATAATTCCTATTTATATATCTGCGCTTTAAACTGAAATTCTAGAGGTCATAAAAAGTTCTACGGACATTTTGTAGGTTTTTTGTCCCCCAGACTGAATTGGGAAAGGAAGCTTTTGGTTTTGGGCACCTATTAATGTTGAACAAGTTTTAAGTTTTGATAAAAACACTTACTCTTAATTTGAATGCTATGAATCCACAAGTTTGCCTGTTGATTAATGTTACTGATGATAACAAATTACAATTCCATGTTATTTTACAGGAAATTTAAAGCTACTTAAGTAGATGACGATGATTATATCATCCCAACCATTTTATATCTAAACTAAGACTAATGTGACCATTTTGTTTTTTTATGCTGACCTGCTGTATTGAGAAATGAAGAGTCCTGTGATACTTAATATACAAATATAGATTTTGAAACATGAGCCTTTTTAATTTAACTGCAAACTCTGCCACTGGAAGTGTCGTCATCAAAGACTTTGATTAACTGAACCATTCTCTCTCTCTCTCTCTCTCTCTCTCTCTCTCTCTCTCTCTCTCTCTCAGATGGTGAACTCTATGCTGGGGTCTATGTCGACTTTATGGGAACAGACTCTGCCATTTTCCGCACTTTGGGGACAAAGACTGCGATGCGAACAGATCAGTACAACTCCAGATGGCTGAATGGTAAAACTCATGCCTTTGCCTGTAAATGTTACATTAGGCTTTCATCCAGTTTTTACATACAGAAGTTTTAACATACAGGGAAGGATTCAGGGGTGGGGCCAGTGGGGCACTGTCGGTAGTTTGAATCTCACTGCCGCCTCAAATGCCCCAATCTAATTAGTAATTTGCAATCGATAAATGTGACTGTTAACACACGAATGACTTAAATATGCACCTTACTGAATCAGAAATTGTTCATGGATCTTGTTCATTGGCCCCTGTATGTAAATTGTGGAGCCTTCATGGCCCGTGATTAAGAAACATCCCAGATTCGCAACTGATATAAAGTCCAAATCAGGTTCCAAATCCATTGCAAAAGAAAAGGAAATGCTAACAGTTCATAAGTGATTTCAGCCAGAGGTTTTCCCATTCCTTTCCTCCACCTAAACATCTCACTATCCCTTCTCCCCACAGACCCCACTTTCATCCACGTACACCTCATCCCTGACAGCGCGGAGAGAAATGACGACAAGCTGTATTTCTTCTTCCGGGAAAAGTCCTCCGAGATGGGCCAGAGTCCTGTGACCCAGTCACGTATAGGACGCATCTGCCTGGTGTGTACACAGTCAGGAGTGTGTTTGTGTTGGGGTGTAAACATAATGAAAAGAAAATCCTGCATCGATATGAAAAACAGGCTGGAGTCTCCTGAGGCGAGTCACCCACTGTGTTTGAATGTTTACGGGCGCGGGATGAGTATTTGGCCAACGCTGACGTGCTGGAATCCACATGTCTTTAACCTTCCTGTCTACAATGCATCCCTCTGTCTATGAGGTTACCCTCTGAGCTCTGACCCCATGATCTCCTGACCTCTTCTCTCTGGCAGTTCTAAAATGTGACGCTTTAAGTTTACAGAGCAGAGAAAAACTCAGTGCCTTTAAGAAAACTCTCAGTCCCTCTCAGTTAAACTAGAGTTTCTTCACAAAAGCCTGTGTGCTTTTATGAGCCATGAAGACAAATAATTACAAATGTCTCAGAGTGATTGTGGGGCATCGTTCTTTGAATGAGGCATTGGTGAATGTTTGCTTGCATGTATCAACGTTACAGCGGGTATATGTGTACGGGTGGGAGTGAGAAAATGTAGCTGTGTGTGCTCATGCCTCAGCTGTTCACCAGTGTATTTATTTGAAGGGGGGTCAGGCGCTGACCCGGCACACAAACACTCATCCCCCTCTCAGCGGGCTCTGCCCCGGCCCCCGGACACCCAGGTCCTGTCGTTCTTACTCCGCCACACATCTGGACACTTTTTACTGCCGTTCTCTGCACCCTGCACGCCGCCTGAAACACACTCAGCCGTTTACTGTAATTACACTGGAAAGTATAAAAACATTTGGACTTCCCAAATGGGATTCATCAAAAGTGCAGGACCTCCCTTTTAAAATGTAACATAAAAATTTTCATTAAAGCGCTACATTTTCCAAAGCTGGCAGTTGTGGAAGCACATACTGGTCTCAACTCGTTTTTTACTGGGATGGATTCTGGCTTCGCTCCACCGCAGATGGAAGTGTCTGAATAGGAGGAGACAGTGTTTACCATCCCACCCCCCATCCCTGGTTTTAGCTTCCAACATGTACAGTGTAGTGTGTGTGTGTGTGTGTGTGTGTGTGTGTGTGTGTGTGTGTGTGTGTGTGTGTGTGTGTGGGAGGCTCCACCTGGGTTTGTTTTCAGTAGGAGGACACAGGAGGATGTGAGTGTGAGCGAGTGATGGACAAACTGTAATTTTTCTTCTCTGCCCTTCTCCAATACAGAACGATGACGGGGGCCACTGCTGCCTGGTCAACAAGTGGAGCACCTTCCTGAAGGCCAGGCTCATCTGCTCCGTGCCCGGTGCCGACGGCATGGAGACGCACTTCGACGAGCTCCGTGAGTACAAACACACCCTTTACACTTACAAACAGATCTTGCTGTGGTTTTCTCTGACTGTCCAAGAGCCAATGTGGGCGGGGAGCGTTGTATAGACGTCCTTGTCAATCAAACATGCTGCCAGAACAGTGATGTGTTTGTAGGTGTTCAGTTCAGCCAAGGTCAGTGTCGACGTTCTTCTGCCAGATTACATCAATCACATATAGGACTGCAACTAACAATGTGCTCATTTCAATCTGCTCATCGCTTTGTTGTATAATGATTTATGATTTCTATACAAAGACAACTGCCACTGCAGAGTCCAATTTATAATACATAGCCCTTGTTTTATCTGATTATCAGTCCAAAAACACATTTACAGCCATTTATGATGAGGACAAACATCAATTAATGGAATATTTTGCTAATGGAATACCTGTCTGCATATTCATTAGCGAATTAGTTGCCAGTTAATTTTCTGTCTTTCCACAAATAATCCAACAAGAATGTCACTCTCTGCCAAGGCCTATTTGTCCCCTAATGAAACCACATTGAAATTCTTTTTCAAGATTTTTTTCATCAAGATCCATGAATTATTCTTCAGGAAATCGAGCAAATGTTGAAAAATGCCACATCAAAAAATGGATCCTGGATGTGCACCCTCATTTGGATCGAAAACAGAATTGAATGGGCTCTTCTCAGGTCATGCCCCACCCCTCCACAAAATTTCAGTTGAATAATTTTTCATCAACTGCTAACAAACAAATAACATAAACACATTGGAAGAGTTAATAAAGTTTTCAGCTCTTGATGCACAGAGATCCAAATGTAATGCAATTTATTTTATCAGTGAAAATGAGGTAGTAAAATAGACATTTGAAAAAAAGAATCTCTGCTCTTTCCCAGAAGTTCAAGTATTATTATCTGTAATACAGCCCAAAAACTTTTGTTACACCCTGTTTTTTTTAAAGAAACTAAATCTGTCTTTAAGTAGTTAATCTTTTTGACAGAAGGTATCGAATAGCAAAGAGAAGAATAAAAATGACATGGCTGGATTTATCACAGACATATTCATTTTTAGGTTCCTGTCATGTATAATTAAATCTGAAATATTAAGCAGAGAACAGTCTACTGCAGGCTCTGTTGTTTCTGCTACAGGATCTGCCAAAAGTGTAACACACACAAACACACACACGCACACACACGCACAAACTAGCCCATGGCCCATATTGGAGCCCACTCCCATCATATGGCCTATACAGCATACTGTAATGTGAATGACACACATACACACCCCTACCTCTGTAGTTGTCATTTTCTTTCAAGATGTGTGTGTGTGTGTGTGTGTGTATTTGTAAGGGGGCGGCCTGATAGGGGACAGATCAGATCACCCAGCGGGAATGTCTGTGACCTAGTGTGTGTGTGTGTGTCGGAGGAATCTCTTTCAGTCTTCCTGGTTTAAAATAGAAGCACAGAGTGATAAGAGACTGATGCGTGCAGCTACTGTCGCTCTTCAACTAATCTCAAGAATGAAAAGTGCTGTTACTGTTAACTCAACCTGCCTGCAGTTCTAAAAGCTCTTTTTGGTTTGTTTAACAAACAAGTGACATGCTCTCAGAA
Source organism: Paralichthys olivaceus (assembly GCF_024713975.1). Lineage (NCBI taxonomy): Eukaryota > Metazoa > Chordata > Actinopteri > Pleuronectiformes > Paralichthyidae > Paralichthys > Paralichthys olivaceus. The sequence continues at coordinate 22,893,069 of NC_091094.1, read as the reverse complement.
ACTCTGCGTCCCTTTTCACGTCTGGAGCCTCTTCACCTGAACGGCGAGAAATTGGTTCAGAGGGGGAACATGCTTGCGTTGCCTCGACAAATGAGGCTTCTGTCTGTGCTGGTTTGAACAGTGTTGACACGGGCGTGCAGCGGCGTGGCTCTGTAAGCTGGTTGGAGAGTCGTCATCTGCTGGCACTGGGGAAGATTTTCAGGACGTTGCCTGAATAAGGCTGTAAATGTGTAGCGGAACAAACTAGTGAATGGACAAGGACGGGCATGTCCGTGTAGATATGTCCAAAGAGAAGGAAAGATGCCAGTTTGCAAAGCAGTGATCCCTACCAAGGACTCCTAGAGGGGACAGTAAATTGGATTGGATTGAGTTTCATTCTAATGGCTTCACATTTACTGTCTAGTTTGAATGTTTATAAAGCTCACTGAAAGGTTTGTCTTTACACAGGAAACTTGAGATTTTAGGATCTCACAGGGGGATGCACATTAAAATTTAGGTCGTCAAATGATTAGTTTGACATTCAGGGAAAAGCTCATATTCCTCTTTTTTTTGCCGAGAGCTAGATGAGAAGATTGATACCACTCTCATATCTGTGTGTTCAACATGAAGCTACAGTAGCAGCTTTTAGCAAAAACGTCTGAACACCCATGAAACAGCCCGGCTCTGTGGCTCTGTCCAAAAGTAATGAAATCCGCCTACCAGCACCTCCAAAGCTCTTTAATTAACCTTTCATGTCTTGTTTGTTTAATCTGTGCAAAAACTGGAAAACATAAAAACAACAGTGTTTTCCTGGCAAGCGGCAGGGGAAGTGACTGAGCCTGACTAACAAATATTCCCTCACATAACCTCCAGTAAAAAACAACAAGTTGTGTGTTTTATACGTCACATGGAGGAATTAAACAATCAAGACGCATCCTGTTAATGCAAGAGCTGTAGAAGTGACAGTAGAGGAAGGATTTTTTTTTTAACCACTGGACGGAGAATGTGCAGCTGTTTTGTGCTGTTTACCACAGATTTGGGCGGCTGTGGCTCAGGAGGTAGAGCAGGTCATCAACTAACCAGAGGGTTGGTGGTTCGAACCCTGGCACCTCCAGTTCACATGCTGAACTATTGGGAGTGGTAGTTTTAATATCACCCGGTGTTTCTAACCATCTTGGACCTTACAGAGTGAACAGTCTGGGACGTCTCTACACCATGACATTGATTTATATATATATATATCTTGTTTGGTAATCTGGAAAGTTGTGCTCCTTTTCAAATCTATCTAACCACTACAAATTTGTAAATTTAAGCAGAAATATTGTTACACTAATTACTGAAAAGTTTGTTGAAATGTCCAGAGCACCTGCATTACTGGCATGATGTTGTTATATGAAAAGACATTATGGTAAAGCACGTCTGAGAGCTGGGGAGTTTTTACTGGTGGAATATGTAAAATCTACTGTCTCTGTCCGACACCTAAATGACCCATTGTGATTTTAAACAGCGTAATAGTGCTTTTTTTACCCAGTGATGATAGAAGAAACTATAGCATTTTAAATGAGGTTGACCATTAAAACAAGTCCCACTGGCTGGAGGGATGAAAAGGCGCAGCGAGAAAAAACATGTCAAGTGGATAAAGGGGGAGAGACGCAAAGAGAAACAGATGGCACAAATCCAAAGGTCGATCAAACAGAAATTGAAATTTCTTTTGAGGAAATGGGATGCTGAGATTTTACTGCCATCAAAGCATAAGGAAGATAGTTGTGGAATCTGGATCCTTTCCTGGCTGTTATTTACACGCTAGATCCCCTGGAGCTGGAGTTGTCACTGCCCTGTCAGGATAGCTTTTATTGCAAATCACGTAGCCTTGTTTTCCTCCTCCTATGTTTTCATGAAGCCATGATCTGTTTTTTAGTGACTGTATGTGAGCTCTGTTCATGACAGCTCTATCTCGGACTGAGCACTATCTTGTCTGCATATGCATGCACTTGCGTGTTGTTACGTGCATATCGCCCATTTCTGAAGCACAGCAGCTGTATGTCATGCCAGCGATCGCCTGTTGTGTGACACCCATGACAGACCATTGTGCTGCTTCCACGCTAACCCATGACCGTTCCATGTCTACGGCTGTGGCAGCTGTGGAAGATCGCACGATGGTGCATGTGAGGGTGTCTATGGGTGTGACTTTGGGGAATCCGGTTTGCTAAGTTGGAGTAGGGACAATGTGCTAGATCCCCTTTAGCTTTATCCTTTCTACAGGAATCAGCTTGCAGTTGTGGATAGTCCCTGGAGGAAGACTGGAGTGATTCTCTAATGTGGACAAGACCAAAACCAGCAGTGCATATTCAATGATAGAACTCACACCCTCCATGTATCAGACTATTTGTGTATTAGCCTGACTGCTAATTTCTTATATGTGGGACTGTGTGATCATAAATCTAAACTTTTTTGCATTTGATCACTTCTCCTTCTGTTTCTGCACTTTCTGAGCATTAATAGTCATAATTTTAGTTTTTCTCCTTTCATCTCTCGCTTCTCGACTTTTTGGATTGTGTCTTTGCTCCATGGTCAATTTTCTGCACAACTAGGTTGAGAGAACATTCTCGGTTTCCCTCGAAGGCCCGTGTCCTATTGTAGGCAGTGAACATGCCTCCTGGGAGTAGTATTTAGGTCAGGTACCGAACAGGAAAGAGACTTATCACCCGTCATGTGTTTAGCTCCTCTTTATTTGTTGCTCTGGACCTTTCCTTCAGTAACAACAAAAGGATGATTTAAATCAGGCCGTGTCCGATGTCAGAGCCCTGCAGGACAGAGTATGTGAGCGTCCGTGATTTATTGAGCTCCAGAATTGGCTGAAGAGTATATGATGCAGTTCTCCCTTGGGAGAAAAGAGATATTTCCTTTCCCTCCAAGTGGAAGACATGAACTATGGATGTAGAAGGAGGAGAATCCCTGCACATCATGGTCACATTGTCTTGTCTCTTCAGGAGAAATCTCAGGTGGTTCAGTAATCACACACTGCTGCAGTCTAGACTGTTGATAAGAAGATAGGGGAGGCTACGCTTCTTTAAAAGTATCATGGGAATATGATGATGCTTTTTCTTGCTATTTCTGCTCAGCTTTGACATTAATAATTAACTAATAATAATAAGCAGCAAGCCAATGCAATGCAAGCAGTCTCTCTCTCTCTCTCACACACACACACACACACACAGAGGGCTAATGCATTATAAATGATGTGTGATAGATTTTTGTTACTTTATGGTTCAATAATGCAGGTTATTGACAACCAGTTGTATTGACAGAATAAGAGGACCTTCACACTTCAGTGTGCCTGTGTGTGTGTGTGTGTACCTGTACATATATATTTTTGAGGACCATTTTTCAAACTTAAAGGTACAGTGTGAAGAATCTGGTGATATATAATGTGAAGTTGCATGTTGCAGCTGAACACCCCTCACCTCTCCTTCCAAACATGGAAGAGAACCTGTGGTAGCCTTTAGTTGTCATTAAAACTGAAAAGGTGTTCAGTTTGTCCAGTCTGGACTTATGTAAAAAACATGGCTGCCTCCATAGAGAGGACCCACTTTAGATGTAAGTATTAAGTATTTAAATATAAAGGGCCTTTTCTGGGGTACAGAAAACTACAATTCATACAATTTAGATGAAACAAACTAGTAAAAAAAAAGGATTATTCTACATTAAATTACTGCCAATACATCCCTTACACCTAAATCTTACACACTGGACCTTTAAAAGGGTGAAGACATTTTGGGTTGGGAATAGGTTTAGACTTTGTGAAAGTGAGGACCGTGAGTTCAGACCTGATTTTAGTGATAGGATTAGAATTGAGTTTAGGTTAGGGTTAGAGTCAGTGTTAGGGTTAGGCACTGATGGTTCGACTTAGGGTAAGGGGCAAAGGAATGCATTCCTCAGAGAGGAGCACAAGAATATGTATGTGCAATTGTATTTGAGAGAGAGCAAGAGAGGTAGGAAAAGGAGTTTTACTGTAAGCCTATTAAGCCTATATAGAAACCTATGTATGTACTGCACCTTTGTGTTATGGGTCATCCCTAACAAAATATGTGACTCCACTGGTACTTTAGAAGCTGGCTTTTAGCTTCTCCACACATGATGTTCTGGTGGTGCCTAGGACCAGTGATTGAATTCACAGCCCTGCTAGCTCTATGTCTAACGCTTGGATTGAATTGCAGCATTTAGGATGGTAAGGTGAAATAGTCTTTTAATTAGTTATCTTGTCAATAAAGCCTTCACCAAACATATCCTTCCCGAGGCCATCATTCTGTTCATTGTTGCACAGTTGATTGCTGAGGTTTTACACCAGCAGGATATGGATAGGACAGATGGGCTGTCTGGAAGGAACATGTTTTTACCTCTCTTTACTTCTTGACTGAACGCTAGTTTAAACCAAATTCCAATGAGTTGTTGCTGTACTTTATATTCAGTCCTAATAACCCAATATTAGAATGCTAGCACGCTAAACTAATATATTTTCATTTTAGGTCTGTGTCATTATTGTTACTATGAGCATGCTAGCATTCTGACATTTGCATTTAGCTCAAAGCGCTATATTTTTCAGCCATGTCAAAGTTTGTGTCTCACATGAATCCCTGAACTTTATTCTATGGGTGCAGTGATGGATTTCAGCGACTGTCAGAAGCTTTAAGACACAACCCAAGAGCCTCACTATCTAAATCCAGTAATGGCTACCATGTGTCTTCAACAAAGATGAAGGTTCAGCCTTCCAGGGATGTGTAGCCTAAAGGTCTATCTAGCTAAGACTGGTTGGATTGACTGAAAGCTATGTAAATATTAGTAAAGAAGAGCACTTGTGCTGTAGAGCTTGATGTGTCCTTCAGTCACTCTTTAGACTGACGTGATTTCTCTCTTTCCCTCTACAGGAGATGTTTACATACAACCGACACAGGACACAAAGAATCCTGTGATATATGGAGTCTTCTCTGTCTCTGGGTTAGTGGACAAACAGATACTGTATTCTTGTATATTTCCAGCAGCAATAATACGCTGTGTTTGTCTAACTTGAGCTACATTTTCTCTCACTTCACAGTTCTGTCTTCAAAGGCTCAGCGGTATGTGTCTACTCAATGGCCGACATTCGCATGGTCTTCAACGGACCCTTCGCCCACAAGGAGGGTCCCAATTACCAATGGGTGGCTTACACTGGGAAGATCCCCTACCCTCGCCCTGGCACGGTGAGCCTCACCTCACACTGACCCCACACACATGAAAATCCCACAGGAAACCTGGTGATTTCAGGCATAACAGTGATTTCTCTTTGACAAATAGAAACCATCTGGCACCATGCATAACCAAACTGAAAATATCACTGCAAGACAAGCTCTTGTATAAACTTTTCCATGTGATTTTATCCATTTATTTCATGCATTTGTGAATACTCTGAATTTAAGTGCTTTGGTTTTTCCCTCAGTGCCCTGGAGGTACCTTCACTCCCAACATGAAGTCCACTAAGGACTATCCAGATGAAGTGATTAACTTCATGAGGAATCACCCGGCCATGTATAATGCCGTGTACCCAGTACACAAGCGCCCCCTAGTGGTTCGGACCAACGTGGACTATGAATTCACCACCATCACTGTGGACCAGGTGGCGGCTGCAGATGGCAACTATGAAGTGCTCTTCTTAGGAACTGGTGAGTGTTATTCTAAACTTTATAGAATAACATTTAACAGAACAGTGGAGTTTTTGTCACCTCAGCCATTTTAGGGTTATTTTAAGGTGACTATCGTGTACATGAAGTGAGTCTAAAGACTGAACCTGTGAACCCTTTTGATCAGAGTGAGAATGGTGAATGACTGTGTCAGTGGGAAGTTGAATAATGAAGGTAAAAAATCCCCCCTATGGAAATAAATCCCATGTTAATGGAGGGCTTGTCTCCCATGCAATCATCTATCATTTGGAGAAAAGCATTCTTTTCCTTTTGTGCTTGAGTGGAAATTTAACCAATCAAAGGGTTTGTACCTTGCACTGTTCTCATGAAGTAAACAACAGGAGATTTGTACCTGGAGGGCAGGGGTGGATCAGTGAGAAAGAGAAGAAGTAAGATGTGGAGGAGGAGGAGGAGGAGGAGGTTACAGCTAGTTTATCCATCACCTTAATCTTGTCCTCTGATGTAAGAAAGATTATGTGTTCCCCTGCATGCCTCAAACCTTTAATAAGACTCCAGGATGACAGTAGCAGCGACAGCACAATAATGCAGCCCTCAGAAGTTGCATGCGACGCCTCTTAACTGACTTCTTTGTTCATGTGTATATTACGGGGAGGACATGGATGGGTTTGTGTGCGGCAGCGGCCACTGTGGAGGAATGTGTGTTCTTTCAACTGCTGTCAGATTCAACCATTTAGCCCTGCTCCGAGGCTCAATGCAGAAGTCATAATAAATCTCAGGTGTCCAGCTCACAGGAATGTCGGACTCTTTACAGAAATCAAACATGCCAGGGAAGCCTAGAGGGTTTTACAGCATCAGAATGAATAGGTGTGGATAAGAATGAAGCTAGGGATGACAGGAGAGGTTTGTCATGGTGGAATCAGTGAGTACGCTAAGTGGAACAGAGCATCATGTCATTGAAGAAAGGTTCAACTGGAGAGAACCTCATGACAGAGGTGAAGAGTACAACACAGCCTGTTGATACAAGGATTATCCCTTGTTTGAGGTTGCAGAGAGAATCAAATGGAAATCCAAGGGGCCTTTGCCAGGTGGACGGGTGAGTGGTTGCAGGTGTGTAGCTGACAGGTGTGCGTTGTGCTCCACAGACAAGGGAACGGTCCAGAAAGTCATTGTGCTGCCCAGAGATGATCTGCAGACCGAGGAGCTGGTCCTGGAGGAGGTGGAGGTTTTCAAGGTAAGCGTTTTTACTCCTTACTCTATTATCTCACAACTGATACATTTCTTGTCCTTTCTCTTCTTATTTTCCTATTCTGCTAACGTCTCTGTGTTTTACATTTTCATCTGCAATAAAGATTACTGTGCTCACAAAAAAATGTATTTTCTCCATAAAGGCCCCCACTCCAGTTACAACAATGAAGATCTCATCCAAAAGGGTAAGTATGTCTGTGCAACAGATTTTCTTAACCTTCACTGACATGAGGAGAAAAGAAGCTTCCAAAGAAAGGAAATGAATGACAATTTCGTTAAGGTCACAAGCTACGTGCGTACAGCTGTGCCTACCTGCTGTTTCATAATTCTTATACTACATGCATGACAAGGGCAGATAATGGGGAGATAGATATGGAGAAGGCATAAAAGTTTAGTGTTGGCTTTCAAAGTGATTAAAATACTTGGCCTTTTCTCCATTTAATGACATCAGTTCCACAGACAGAGAGTTAGTATTACAGCCTGCCACACGGATGAATCTCAACAGCTGATCATGAAATCATGTTGGTAACCTGATCGAGATGAGCTCAGTATTCTACCAGAAGATCCACAGCCTGCTGCTGTTTCAGCACAGTGCAGAACAAAGATTTTACACTTATCTCATTGCATACATGTGGGTTTGTGTTTTTGTAAGAGATCAAATAAGATAATTGAAGATGGAAAAAGCCGCTGGATACACAACTGTGAAATTGAATCACTCTGAAAACCAGCTACCTGAATGCATGTGGTCTGAATTGTGCTCTTTTTCACTGATTCAAATTGTGCAAATCTAGTGACCTTATTTCCAAGTTATAAAAACTAGTGCAGAGCCTGTTCTTAACCTGCCTGTTTGGCCTTTGTTTATGCTGGTTGCAGTTTTCTTTCTGAAACGATAAAAGTCACCTGCAGTAATTGAGTCACGGCAAGCTGTGCTGGTCACCTGTTTATTCAAAGTTTACTAGTATTGAAAATATCACGTGTCAAATCACACCAAAGTCAACACTGCTCATTGGGCCATAAACAACGCTTATGCCAAGTGTGAAGCTGATAAGACGAATGGTTCTCGAGATTGTGAGCCACACAGACAGACAGAGATTTCTGGAATCAAGAGATCAATTTTTAGGATTCACAAATTCAGACTTTCTTGCTTTTAGTAAATGAGTCAATTTGACCAAGTAGATTTAAAATTTTGTGCCTGACTGTACATCATTGATTTGAAAATAATTTTAGAATATTGAATAACATTTTCTGAATTTAAACCTGAAATTGACTGTTTAAATCTTTAATAAAATTACTCCTAAGTTTTGTTCAGTGTTACGTTCTAACACCATTTCCCATTTCCTTTCTCTCAACAGCAACAGCTGTATGTGTCATCTGCGGTGGGCCTGACACAGCTGGCTCTCCACCGGTGCGACGTGTACGGCGAGGCCTGTGCTGACTGCTGCCTAGCCAGAGATCCTTACTGCGCCTGGGACGGCAAGTCCTGCTCCCGCTACTCTGCCTCGCAGAAGAGGTGAGCCCCAGCAGCAGTGACGGCATGAGTTACACTAACATCAAAACTAACTGATGTGTTGAATGATGCTCAGATTACTCTGCAAGGATTGCTGAATGGCTGATTTGGCATCTTTTTCTCTCATATAGTCATCATGGTGTTTGGGAGAATTAACATTAGACTAATGATAACGTACTAATTAAGTGTAAACAGTAAATTGTGAAAATATGCAGTAGATAATAACATAAGGTAGCTCATGGTTATTTCTCTTTTGATAGATTTCTAAATTGATATATGTATTGTTGAATGGCTTTGAATGGCTTGCTGTTGCTTTATTATGTTTTTCTCTCCTTATTCGGCAATACTGGTCTGACCCCTTTAGACGTAGCCGGAGGCAGGACGTCAAGTACGGGAACCCCATCCGTCAGTGCAGAGGCTTCAACTCCAACAGTAAGATGCATGTTCTTACTTTTATTACTTCTGTTTGTTAAATAACGACCTCAGTAGGTTAGAAATAACAATATGTTTCACTTTTGCTGCTCCAAACGTTCCAAGGTTGTTACTGGCTTATTCTTGCAGCTTTATGGTAATCTCTGACAGCCATATTGCAAAAAGGACTTTGATTTTTACCACAACTGAGATCTTTGGTCCTAAGGAGCTCATGGTAATGAGTGTTTTGGTTGCCATGGAAATCCCTATGTCTCTCTGCCCTGCAGCCAATAAGAACACTCTGGAGATGGTGCAGTACGGGGTGGAGGGAAGCAGCACCTTCCTGGAGTGTCAGGCCCGCTCCCCACATGCTGTCATCAAATGGCATCTGCAGAGAGACAACAGCGACCGCAGGAAAGAGGTGAGCCTTCAGATGGTGTATTTCTCAAAGTTACTGCTTTTATGAACATATTTAATAAGTGTAATGTCAACCCCCAAAAGAGTTGGGTTAGTAACAGAAGATGAACGTGAATTATTATCTGAGGACATTTCCTCCACTGGATTTGTTGCCATGGAGAGCAGGTGACATATATGCAACATGACACGTGAAAAAAGAGTTTAGTGTAATTATCTGTTAGCATGATTAAGTGACTTGGGCTCTGATTGAACGATGCCTGATTCCTCCTGCAGAACTCTGTCCTCTGGCCCAGGGGAAGAACATAAAGGAGAGCAGTGAAAAAAGCCCTCTGCTATGACATACAACTCTGAGGCACTACTTAAAGTTTTATTGTGAAGCAATGTAGTGTTGCTGCCTTTCTTTTATTGACTATTCTGTTAGATGGTCTCTATTCCGACAGACAGAGCCGACTTTGCCTCGCATGTCGGATTCAGAGCAAAAAAAAAAAATTGTTATCACCTATTCAAGTTCCTGGGCATAGATGTGAAGAAAGATGGAGTTACAACATTGTTTGATTACATTTAAATTGATCTTTTTTTAAATTATGGATATGGATTCACCGTACAGACCAAGAGAGTAGGGATGTGAATAAATATGAATACTGTAGGGTAGAGTATAGGCTCTGAAGAGATAAGTGGATATACAGTGTCAAAGGTTTTGCAGTAGTTGTCTATCACTGACCAATCTTATGACAGTCTGAAAAACATTGCATTACTTCATATTTCTTTCAAATCAAAACCCAGAAACATCATAGACACCGCGAACCCACTCGGTTCATATATCAGAGCGAAAGCAGCTCCTTGAAACTTCATATAGTGGCTCAGAACCATCAGATTCAGGATTTTTCTTCAGTTCTCCAGTTGGCTGTTATCTGCACAATATGAACAGGTACTACTAATACCAAGGTACTAGGACTGGCCATGATACCGATATGTCAAAATGTAAATAGGCTAGAGGCTAAGCACAATGTGTAGATTGATTCAATTAAGCAGATTTGTTATGTAGTGAAGGATAAAGTTTGAATGATTTTCCAAAGGAGCTATTTACTACTAAAGACTGTTACCTAGAAATTGAGATGATGGTGAAGTTAGGGAGACTCTCAAAATGGTACAGTTGACAAATGGTGAAAGAAGTTTTTGAGATTATTGTCTACACTTCATCAACCAAGCAAGACTTTTTATGCATTACATACCCTTTTAAAAACAAAAAATATCTACAGTGTGGCCCAATGAGATATTTTGGCCTTGTTTTTTTCTTTCACACAGACACCTGTGCACTTTGGTCCAGTGCAATTCGGATGTGCAGTTTCCCACGTTTAAAAATTCCTGAACCGATACACATAGTGACAGCAGCTTTGCATCACACCTGCAATGCACTTGTCTCCCTTGACGTGTATCATGAGCTGTTTGTCTCTCTGACTCTACAGATGCGTTCTGATGGTCGGGTTTTGAAGACAGAACAAGGTCTCCTCCTGCGTTCCCTGCAGCCCTCTGACTCCGGCATGTACCAGTGTACGGCCACGGAGAAGAACTTCAAATACACCGTGGTGAAGATGCAGCTGGTGGTGTTGTCGAGCAGGGCTGTCAACAGTGTTCTGGTGGAGGGCGGGGGAGGGCTGGTGCCGTCCTCGCTCCACTCCAGCAGCACCCAGTGGACCCCCAGTGCAGGCCAGTACAAGGACCTGCTGACCATCCTGAGCCAGCCAGAGATGAGCCTGATCAATCAGTACTGCCAGGACTACTGGCAGTTCGGAGACCCGCTGCTGGGTGCCCTCAAAGCCAAAGACCTGAAGGAGATCAAGGAGCACAAGAAGCCCCGCAACCGCCGGCATCACGGGGAGGGGGAGGAGAATGAGGAGCAGGAGGAGGAAGAGACATGAGGAGCCCAGCTTTGTGTCTGAAATACCCTCGTCCACCCTTCCCCCTCCACACCCTGTGAAAACTGGGAGAGACTCATTGAGAGTAGCTACATGAAAAAAGTCCACAAACCGGGAAAAAAAGCAAACTGAGAAAAAAAGAGGCTTGCAAACAAAACCCCACATACATCCTCTCAAACAGTAAGATATATGATACACAGTATTTATTGTAGGTTGTATATAGTATCATTCTGTGGATTTCTTTGTACTTATAGAAAAAACATGCTCTTTGTGTATAGGTACCTTTGGGGCAAATATTATTGTTATTATTGATGTTGTTAATTTTATTGTTGCTGTTACTGTCATTACAAAACTCATCTGTCGGCATCACATGACCATTGGCGACTGTTTGGAATGTGTTAGCGGGCATGTAAGCTGTCAGGAGCAAACTACGAGACGCTCGCTCTGACAGGGAAATGAATTGTTGATAAAGGGTTGATGGGATCTCCTTTGTTTCTTGCTTGTTTTGACTCGATTCCAGGACTCTTTTTATTACTGGACACATCAAGAATGCAGGTAATGCAACCTCCTTGTGGCTGCTCGCAGACAGAGACTTAATATTGCAAGGGGACCATTGATACATGGTCCCAGTTATTGTGGGGAAACAGTTCTTTCTACATGGGAACCTACAATATGTTGTAATCGGGCCTTTTAATAATTGTATTTTAAACTGGTGCTTGCCCTTTGTTTTTTTCCTCTACTTCTCGTGATTGGAGGATTGATTGTAAAATGATGGAGCATCTTCGCTACTTGTCAGACGAGATACTAATTCAGATTAGTGAGATTTACATTTGCAAAAAAATGACAAAGTTCTCACTGTGTTCTTTGCCCTGAGTGACCTGTGGTTGCTTCTGGCAATGGATTTAAAAATGAGACAAGCATCAGCTTTTTATGAGATCTATCATTATAATTGTTGACATAATAATGTCACTATAATGCTACGGTTCTTTTCTGCTGCAAACTTTGAACTGAGAGAGAGGTGCAATATAAGGTCAAGGTTTTGTACAAAGGGCATTATTGTTTTACTTTCAAGGGACATTGGCTGGGGCCAAATGCGACAAGCACACTCGGGCAAGGTGTAGTTGACTTTAGTGTCAAAACAAAACCAGTTTAAAGAGGAAAGAAGTGCCCACATAAGGCAGCACTCAAGACATCTCTCGTTCTTTCTTCCTTTGACATTCATGTGTGGAAAAAAATGTAATTGCCCATATACACAACAGAGCATTGTAACAATGTTGTGACACTAACCAAAATTATTGGGAAGCTGGCTTTCATTGTGTGCATGAACCTGTATTTGTACTGTAATTCTGATAAGATACTGTGTGGTCGTTTTTTTCTGTTCTTTGTTTCTAGAGGTGTACAGTACAGTCTGAGGAAGGTTCTCAGTGTGGCAAAATGGGAAAAACAAATGCTTTAAAGAAGTCCTTGTTTAAAATATACTCCTGTATAAAGCATGATGCATTTTCTTATTGGCATGAATTAGGTTCTGTCAAAGTACAAAGTGCAATTATCTTGCTCATGTGTTTGAAAAACAGTTAATAGCATAATTTAAAAAAGTGCAAACAAGTTACACATCAATCACAGAGTAGGGCAGATTGAAATTGAGAGGAGTGTTTTTAAGAAGTGAGCAAACATTCTATTGATTAGAATGCTTGTGCTCACTCTCTGCTATACTGCTCTATGAAAAATATTACTACAAAAGTTCCCCAAGAAGTAGATTAATGGAGTTTTCATGTATAAGAATATACAACTTTGGAAAAAATTGGAAAAAGGAAAACATGTAGCATTATTATGACATTAAGTGTCTTTTAATGCACATTGTTCAAGCCTTTTAATAGTCTGAATGAATGCCTATTGGAAGATGCATTAATAATTCATACAGATGTTTTTGTATCCGCTCCTCAATTTGGAATTTGTCTGCATTCCCAGAATCAATCTCAGCCCCAGATCGTCTCTTTCAAATGAGACCAGGGATTCTATAAATGAAAAAAATTATGAAAAAAGGCAAGGAGGGGTTGTACAATTTTTTGGTATTTTTTTTTAAACTGTGTCTTTAGTTTTTGAGTGTTTTTGTTTGTTTGTTTTTTTTGTTTTTTTTTTGCATCATCAGACTTTATGAAAAAAGAAAAAAACACTAAATGCACAGAGGTGATGCTATTGTAATGACTTGTGTAAATTACTTTATCTTCCCTTTCCATTGTTGTTGCTGACTAATAAATTAAAGCTCTATATTTTATAAGAATGGAATGTTCCCCCCCTTCATTGTGATTGGCCTTATACTGAATGTTTTCCATGTTCTGCCCAGATCTCTCTGGATCCTTGGAATAAAGTTGTACCTGTTAAAGAGATATGTATGCACATTTGTATAAAATATACACATTACATTGGTGTTTGTAATGAAGCCATTAGGAGGTAAAACATTTTAATGAAAGAGCAAGTGTTATTAGCTCTGGGACTAATAGATATGAATGATGAAAGCTCCGAATCCCCATCGCTTAATATAGTCAGATCAGATTTTAAAGGTTCATTAAATCAGATTTTTATTGTTCAGTAGATAATGAGAAAATACCTGGAGGATACTTGAGGATTGTTAATCAATAACAGTGTCCAAAGACACATTTTACTACCTGTGAAATTTTCAACCGCACAGTGATAAATTATATTTTTAATTAACAAAACTATTTATATAATTAAATTTATTTCAAAACCTCTTATTTTACTTTACTTATTTTAAAATGTTTTGTTTCCTTTACAGGTTAGTAAAAGATGAGTCCATGTCAATGGCAGCTAGGCCTTTATCCGTCACGGTAGAAAGAGCACTGAACAGAGCAAATGTAAAGAATTTAATAATGGCTGAATTACGTTAAGCTAGAAAGCAGGGTCCCAACATGGCCTCATGTCTCCATCATTAGAGATCTTTTTTCCTGCTAAATTTATTTAACCAGATTTGAAAACTTTTACTGTCCTCTTCTCAGGTCTTAACAAAACATTATATAATATAATATTGTTTATTATGTAAGGAAAACCCTTGCTAAATATTGTTCAATTTGGTCAGGCAGTGACCAAAAAAACAATTTATACCTGGTTGATGTGACCTAAAGTACACTTAGAGAAATTCACATTGCGCATGAGAATTGCTAAACTGATACAAATGTAACTGCATGCAGCAAATTATTTTTCATCAGCTGAACATTTCATTTGGCACATTTAGCACCTTTCACCTTGCTAATGATAAGTCCTAGTGCAGCTTATTTGATAATATTAAACTATTTATGTTACTTTGTAGAAATGAGATCAAATTAAATTCTGTTTAAATCTCAGACAGATTTTTACGATGTATTTTTGCACAGGACTTATCCTTCTCATTCTGAATAGAATAAACAAACGTTCAAGTATTTGCTATCTTTCATTTGTGTCAGAAATGAAAGTAACTTTTGGGCAGTGACACTTAGGACCCCAGCGTCAGACCCATAGGTCAGACCCCCTCTCTACGGTGGCCGAGACGTCTCCTTCAAGAAAACAGGAACTCAACAGTGACGACACAGCTGCAAATACCCACACAACGGAAACACAATCAAACGATGCATGTCTATTTGAGGTGTTACGGTACAGGTGCTTGAAGAACCCAGGATATTGAACGGATGCGCGCACTTGTACCGTAACACCTCAAATAGGTGAGCATCATATTTAAAGTAGTGACTAGTTCGAACGAGTTTTACAAACGAGGATTCACCTGAACACAGTGAGTGACAACATTTCCAGTCAGTTCGTTGTATTTCCGTTGTGTTGCTTTTGTATTTCCGTTGTAGCTTCTATATTTGCGTTGTAGCTTTTGTGTTTGTGGCTGTTGTAGCTTTTGCCTTTGTGTTGTAGCTGTTGTATTTGTGTTGTGGCTTTTGTATTTGTGTTGTAGCTGTTGTATTTGTGTTTTAGCTTTTGTGTTTTGTTGTAGCTTTCCTATTTGTATTGAGGCTTTTGTATTTGTGGTATTGCTTTGGCGGTCATGGTTTCCCTTCATGTGCTTGCGTTGTGTGAGACATCTCAGACACCTGTCACTTCCGATGCTGGATCTTTCATGGGATAGGCCTCACCTGTAGACAACATGATGGTCCGAGGTGTGGTCTAAATGCTGATGATAGTCTGAGACAGTTCACCTACAATGAGACACTACAGTCCTTTTATGCCTGCATGAGGCATCGAGGACTCCCAAGTAATATTTTATGAAGCACTGTACTCTTAAGAATCTTCAGTTATCTTTCTCTTTTCCAATCTCCGATGACTCAGAACCACTGTGTGATGAGAGGTCATGAAGGCTCACAGCAGCCGAAGGGGAACCAGAAATATGTCGGGTCAGACTTGTGTCAGTCAACCTCATCAGAGTTTCTGTACTTCATAAAAACCTCGACAGTTAAGTTGACTTCTGACCAGTACAAGACTGACTCATTCTCCCACAACAATCTAGGTCGACTCTGGAGTAAAGAGTGCAAAAGAGGAAAATGGGCGGTAAGGCCAGAGCAGAGGAGACAGGAATGAACACAATATATTTAATGGTAGTATAGCTGTACTTCACAGTATATTGCAGCACTAAGCTTCAGCAGCACATCAGCACTGATTCAAGGTTCTTGGCAGGTACTGTTGGTTGTTGCAGGCATCCTGCCACATTTCTTTGGTGTGTTGGGTTGAAGTTGTGTCAGTATCTTCTGTCTCATGCGATCCCAGACTGACTTCATGATGTTGAGATCAGGCGTCTCAAACCATCAGTTTTTGTTTCTGTCAGTGTCCTGCTGCAGAATGAACTTGGGACCATTGTTAGATAAGAATCTAAACAGCTACATAAACCAACACACAGCATATTAATTAACCAGCGAGCCTGACAGGATCAAAACCCCAACAAGGAATTACTAAAATGAATGATGTTGACAGATGATTACTGGAATAGGATATAAATAGGAATCTGAGTTTAAAATAAAAGTTTTTTTTTTCTTTTTTTCTTACTTCAGTTACTTCAATTTTATTGGATTTGGCTGCAACACTGTTCACCCCCAGAAGTGTTTTGTGGACTCAAACACTTCACCCACCCCTCCATCAGCACAGTGGTGAGTAGATAATGACTGAATTAAATTTTTTTCTGTTTCCCTTTAAGCTGCTTTCATGCATGCATCTCCTCTGGAGACTCTCTGCGCTTTCTCTGGTGGAGATGCATGAGAGAACGCAAAAGTCTGAGTGAGACAGTCACACCATTTCATTGGTGGTATTTGCCACCAATGAATATGACCAGACTTATCCTGTAATGGATGCTACTGTTAGTGCCATTGTTGTGCCACAAATGTTTGATGCTTCCATAAAATTCAGTCCATTGGACTCACACGCCACAAATTCCATGAAGATTTCACATCATTTTGATAATTCATCAAAACAAATGCAGCTTATACACATTGCACCTATGGGCCTAAATATTTCCCCACTATAAAATACCATAACAAATTGTCATGTGAATAAGTAAGAAGGAATACATGTTTTCTGAACTCTCAGTACAGCTCCGGTAGTTTATAATTCATGTAAGTTTAAAACATAATGAGCAAACTAGAAGAAGCACTGGTACAAAAATGTTGCAGTCTTGTTTTCACTTGCATGTTTTATAAATAACAGCTGATTTGCGTGCAGATAGCACTTGTTCTTTGTGTTTTTTCGCTGTAGTTGACTGTGACTTCACAAATAAGTGCACACCATACTTATACTTGTGTACACACAAAAGGGCATCCTCCAAACACAACATTATATGCTCACTTGCCTCAATGTCTGGAGGCACCTTTTCAACCCAGTTTGGGATTGTTTCAGGACACAAGAGACAATTGGTGAAATGGTTTGGAAAACCATCACAGGACATTCCAGCTGTCAGATGACATCTGCTGTCCCCTTCATTCCTCCCCATAGACAGCGCTCTGTTCCCTGTGCTTATCTGATCCCTGCTTGGGAGCAGCGGAGCAGACAAGGGGAGTCAGGGCAGAACACTAATATTCAGGGTCACACGCCTTAAACACTGCGGCTGTTAACATTATATCTGCATCATCACCACATCACGTCTAGTCCAGCCACCTCTGCCTCTGATTCAGAAACTGGCCCAAAACCAAGGAGCATGATGCAAATATTGGAAATTCAAAACTACCCACAACAAACACGGACCCTTCAGAGTCTGATCAGATATTTCTGTGCACTATTCTACACAACACTAGAGATATCTGTGAGATGTCATTTCCACTGGGGCACATCATGTGGTGTAATGCCAAGCAGGGTCACCACAAGCATCATTCTATTTGTCATTGTGTAATTGAGCTGGGTCTTATCTTTGAGTGTGATCTGGTGCTCGGTGGCTCCGAGGCAGTGCTGGCATTCTGTGGGTATTCTCTCCCTCTCTCACAATCAAAGCCGTCGGACACTCACTGCATTGTTGGAGCCGAGACTCAGAAGTCGGACAGTGAGAGTCAGTTTTAGTCTGGCATGGCAATGAAACTGGGGCTTTGTTCACAGGCATCCCTCTGAAGACCTACAGACTTGGCTGGATTTTGGCCAATAAAACTCAGCTCACTGAAGAGATGATGAGCTGATGTTAATTTAATTTCTCAACCTGGGATCAGTCACAAAGTAGGTTAAAAGGTTTTAGCTCCATCCTCTCCTGGCCTCCATGTATCCCACATGTCATATTGTCAGACTCTCTCATGAAGTAACCATATGCAGGAGGAGACTCAGGGGAAAGAGTGGAATAATCATTGACAACCATCAACGCCTCTCAAAAGGAGAATGTAGGAAAGAGGGAGCAACATTGCCCTCTGCTGCTCCCACAGAATCACAACAGGTGCTGTGCTTACTGCTGCATTACATGTTTCGAACCAACAGATGGCAGTATATGAGCGTCTCTTCTCGTGTGGTGTAATTTGTCTTGAGTGAACAATTTTACAAAGCATCCAAAAGCTCATTCAAAATTGTTGCTCTAAACATCTTCGCTGAACAAAACATGGAACCAGTCAGTGATTGAGGAGCACTGTAAGTACCAATAAACATTGTCAAAATGTACCTTATGAATGTTAAATCACTCCTCCAGATAACAACTGCAATATTAGTGTGTTAGTATTATTGCTGTAGCTGATTGGGGTGGAGTGGCTTTAAACCTCTCTATAGTTTAATAAGTTTCAATCTGACAGGTCAAAAGAAGGGTTAGGGTTAGTGCTGCAACACAGACCTGTCTTTTCTGAACTGTCTAAGTACATCAGTCCTTATTACATAATACAAAACCTAATTATTGTGGAGAATTTTTTTTACCATGGATGCTTTTGGAATGTTTGCCATTTTTGGTTAAATACTGAAGAAGGTTAGATAGATATATTTACCTCAGCCAAGGAGGATAGGATTTCACCTCTGTCCTTTTTCCTATTGGTTGGTTTGTTCGTGAGCAGGGTTATACAAAACCAAATGAACGGATTACCAAGAAACTTGGTGGAAGGATCTGATATTGGTCAGGGATGAACCCATAACATGTTGGTGTGGATCTGGATCAGAATTTGGGCTTCCTCCCACAGTCCAAAAACATGCATATTGGTGTTAGATTAACTGGAGACTGTGTGAATGGTTGTTTGTCTCTATACTGTATGTTGGCCCTGCAATAAGCTGGCAACCTGTTAAGGTTGTACCCAATCTCTTGCCCAATGTCAGATGGGATTGGCTCCAGCTCCCCCACCATATTTGATTTGTTTTTGTTTTTCATTTTTACATCTGTCGCGTTATACAAAGCTTCTTCAACCCCACACCCGCTCACTGTGAATCCAGCAGGGGATCTCCTGCTATGTTCACACATTGACTTCTCCTGGATATCTAGGGGCATTATACTAGGATGTTAGGCAGATAAAATCAGCAGAATCTATGGAGCGTCTCATTCAGACATTTGTGTTCACACATCTACCTCCTCCAGAGAAAATTAGGATGAACTGTGGAGTCCAGTGCATGACTGAAACCAGCTAATAGTGAGATAGGGTGTATTTGACATTTTCATTTACTTCCCCCAAAATAATTCATGGATCTTGAATTTAAAAAATCTGGCATATGGAACTGATATCTATGCGTGTGTTGGGCTCTAGTAAGGGCTCTACTGAGTGTCGTTTTATTTATATAAAGTATAGATACGGGTTTTTTGCTGCAGGACTTCAGAGGTGTGCTTTAAGTTGAGGCAAACAGAGCTCGTTTTCTTGTCTTGTGATTGTCTCATTGCCCCATTCATTCATACATATATTCACACATTGATGTCATATCATCAGGAGCATTTAGAGGTTCAGTGTCTTGCTGGGGGAAAATTCAGGAGGAGACGGAGATCAAACCAGGAACCTTACGCTCACTAGACGACTGTTCTTACTCCTGAGCCATGTCACCCATGGCAGGAAAGCAACAAGCAGTGTTGATGTGATTGATTGCTTTTCGACATCAACATGCTGACAAATCAATACTACACGACACAATCCATTCATCACTATTGTAATTCTTTACTTGGAATTTTGTCAGCAGCTTGAATCTGACGGCTGATAAACCTGAAAGATGGAAGCACTTTTTAGAGGCAGAGCTTATTGAGACTAATTCCTGCTTACTGTTGTTTAGTATTCTCTTTAGTGTTGATTCTACTGCATAACTCAACCCACAGCTTTTAATTTAGTTAGTATGTAAGTTTGGTTTTGCCCACAAGAAGAAATATCCTCTCAGCAAAGCCAGACTCTGATCAGCGTTCTTTCATCTCTGCATTGTGAGAAACAGGAAACTGACACTTCCCTCACCCTGGCACTCTCAGTGATGTCATTCAATGACACAGAGCCTCCTTGAGCCCAGCAGGCTGTGTGGATAGCTGCATATATAATTGTACAATGGGCATGAAAAAGAGAGTGGCTCTGGAGAGGCAGCCTATTTAAACCCCAGAGAAGGCAAGTTCTCTGCATTATTATTTCAATTCCATGCAAAACAAGTATCCTGGCAAGTGTTGCCAAATGGCACTTATGGGATTTTTCGAAACACAAGTTCACACCCCACCAGGATGGGTGCTAAGCTTGTGCTAATTGAGACAGTGTAACACAGATGCTCTCCTTCGGGTTGAGGGGAGTGTGATGACGCAGGCGATTTCCCACATTTTCTCTAAATAATCTCCCATAGAGGCATATTTTGCTTTGAAAGATATACTGTACAATCTCTGTCCATTAACTTAGAGGAGAAATGAGAAGATGACACATGAATAAATAGATGAATTAAATTTTATTACCATCAAATTCATCAACTCAGTCAAGGAGAACGGTACAGAGCTCACAAAGGCAGGACAGGACCTACAGGTGACCACTGGTCCTGGCAAACGTCACATCTACAAATACACCTGTTGCATGGTAAAATGAACAGACATGGAGTTACTAAATACAGTGAGAAATGTGTTGGGGAGGAAAGCATTGCTTTAAACTGTGTAACAGTGTTTATTTGACATCTAAACAAAAAGAAGGGACAACATGAAATAATCTATTCACACTAAAATCTCTTGTTTAAGCTTCTTGTTCTAATCTAAATATTCAGCATCTTTAGCAATGTAAGAAATCATCTGTATGATTGGCGTGTATACCAATCTACCTTAACACGAATAAAAAGAGAAACATTTGGAAATAAAAGACTCTGCAACAACAAAGTCAAACTTGAGATTCTACGGATAGTAAATGTGATCAGTTTTTTCTGATGCACCTTTTCATATAGATTCACAGATGTGCACAGGAAATACTAGTGATAACAGATCAGGAAGAGTAAGACAAAGTGGCAGAGCATGAGCCAGGACATATTACACTTTAATTATATCATCTAGTCAGTGTATTGACAATGTGGCTGCTGTCTTTATTTGACCAGGGAATGGTCAACTGATGGTTAATTATGTATTAGCGCAGGAAATGATGCTGGGCGTCTACTGGCCAGGAGATCAATATGGCCGTAATGCTTATCCGACAGTTGTCTCTCTCACACACACGCACAATCGCATACACATTTTTCAGACAGCAGCCATGTGTTAGCTAAGTGGCCTGACAGCTTGAAGGACTACAGACTTACAGGTACATGGAGCAAAAGGACACCAGGAATCACAGTTTCTGCAGCCTGTCAAATATTGCTCTATATTTTCCTCTAGAGTGATTACAAAGAACTCCTTCTGTAGCTCATTATCAATGCTCAAGGGGACCAGTGACAGGAAAGGATAGTTTGTTATTACTGTTTTATCAAGTATAAGATGAAAATCTGTCTAAATAAAAAATATACACAGATAAAGAATTCATAGATTATAAATATGTTAAACATATGCTTGATTATTTTTTTTTTCTCAGTATAACAAAGCTGAGCCAGCGAAGATCATCCCAGTCAAATTCAAAAGTGATGCACGTCTTCCCTTGAAAGACGCTTGTGGTCTGTTGATGCACATTTTGTTCTATAGTTACAACCAAATATTAAGACATGTGTGGCATTTGAGTCAGTATCCTCACACAAAGGACACTATTTAAAAAAAAAGAACGCATAGGTAGACTGAAATCCAGCAAAAAAAACTATTTCTCTCACATGGTGGATAAAGATATGATAAAATCTGTTGTGACCTTAAAAAAAAAAAAAAGAAAGGCTACAAATTAATTTGAATGCATAGAACTACTATGTATTGGTGGTGTATTCATTTCCTTTTCAAACAACTTTTACGATGACAGAAGGGGTGTTAACTGAACTGTATTAAAAGACAGCATGATGTACAGTGTAGTGCGCTATACATTAACCTTAACATGGCTTGTGGCGAGAGTGCATCTTTATCCACCAAGTGGCCTTGAGTGTGAGATGAACAGCAGAAAGTGAGAATGCATGCTGTTTAGCTACTTCTTCAAAGGTCTCTATGTACAGAATCTTTACACTTACAGCTATGAGGTTCTTTCCTGAGCATGAACTTAGCAAAGGAACGTAGTGTTTATGTGTGTGTGCCTATGTGTGAAGCTGCCTCGTTCAAATTACAGTTCTGGGCATAAAAAACTCCCAGTCATCAATCTTGGCACAATTAGTGGTTGGTGTCCACTCCACGATAACAGATAGGAAAGATAAACATATGAGAGGAGTATATGTGAGGGCCAGCACGTACTGAGTATTATTGTACAAGGTCAAAAATTAGGGAAAAGCTAAACTTTACTACTGATTTGGAGAACAAATACTGTAATTACAAGACAGGCAGAGAGTAGTTTCCCAAGTTGTCTCATTAAAAAGGAATCAAAGCCGTTTTCAGCACAACTTTGTTTTCCAATATTCTCTTATCACTGAGAGAAGAATCAGAGAGAAGACTAAAGCTGTAAGCCACAGCTTGACAGCCAATCTGTTTCTACCCCTAAAACTGAAATATGCAGGGATAGACTCTGTTTATATCATCTGACGTAAAACACTGGGGGGTGGGGGGTCAGTAAAAAAGACACAATACATGTAAGAAGAAAGCCAAAGATACGCAGCGCTCTGGAAAAGGTAGCACACAGCCTCCATGAGATGATGCTAATGCTGCAAGTGAGAGATAAGCAGAGTCAGTGTCACCATGCTAGCAGCTAATGTACAGTGTGCAGGAGTCGGTGGGGACAGCAGAGGTCACACAGGGGAGATGGGGTCTAACCCTGCTCGCCCCCAGCCTCGGCGGAAGCCTGGCGGGTTGTTGAGGCCTCTCCGTTACAACGTGATGTGGGCTCGGCTTCCTGCTGTGCCAGGCCCTCGGATGCTGAGGCTGACGCCCCAGGTGAGGCCACTGGTGCCGGTTGGCTCATCTCGGCTCCAGCAGGGAGCTCTGTGGCCGCAGCAGGGGCTCCCTCGGTTGTTGCCCCACACAAAGGTGCAGAGGGGTCGACGGTAGCCTGGAGAGCCGCAGGGTCCTCCGGGGCACCGGCTTCAGGGCTGGTCACCCTCGAGTTGCTTTGCTCAGGGGCTCTCAACCTCTTCATGATGGTGGTGACTCGAACTGCTTTCTGCAGGAGGAGGAAGAAAAAAAATATTTTAGATTAATAACATAAAAACTTACTGAGAGAACATCAGACTGCCTCAGCTAACAGTTACACAACACTGCGCCACTATACCTCCTCGTTCAAGGACTGCAAAACTACTCTTGAACTTGGCAAAGAAGAGTTTCCTGAAGGAGAGAACAAAAGGGCTTACCTTCCATTTAGCTCTGGCAAAGTTCTTCTCTATTTGTGCACACACGTTTTCCTTGATGTTCTTATCTGACGCTGCACCACCAGAGATCCTGCAGCACAAAATGGAGAGAACACAGTTGAGCTTTATGCTTCCTCTATCTTTGGATGTCACAGACTGCTGCACACAGTATTACCCAATTTATTGTTCATTTTTTGATTGGCAAACTTTTACAAAGACTGTTTAACCTTTGAGGATTATTCTTAAATTGATTCTCTGCCATTGTGACAACGATTTATGTTTGATACTTACAGCTATGTGAAGCAAGGCAATGTGAAAGATAAAATGCTAATAGACATGATAGCATGTGGATATTTAGCAGATATATTGTTAATGACATTCATTATTATAACGAAATAATAAAATGTGAAATATTTTAGCACAATATAATGAAATAATATAACTAAAACAGTTAAAATATGAATGTTCAACATTTATATACAATTCAACCAAGACCAATACAAGGCTTTTTTATTTTACTTTTCAATTATCAATAGGTATATTTTAAGAAGTTATTTTAAAAATGTCAGTGACTCGTAAAGCCTCGGATGCTCAGGCAGTTCCACCCCTGAGGGCCCTTGACTGACAAAGCCTTTAGTTTCCTTTAGTCTTTTGCCAGGGCCTAGGAACAGAAGATCCCTGCCTGAAGATCTGAGGCTGAACTCTGGCAGAGTTCTCCGAGGAGCAATAATCCACTGATATACCTCTGGGCAGGCCCATAAAGAGCTAAGTTAGGCATAATGACAAAATAGTTTTATTTAACTTAAACTGACTGGTGGCAAAAACATGTGATATGATCTTGTGTCTTAGAACTGGTTAGTTTGAATGTATGTTTTCCACTAGCTGCTTGTGAGACATTCTTTTTTTTGCAGATCAGATGTTTGTCTCAGATATTTGAGACATTGACATCACAAGAACATCTTTTAAACCCATATTGTCTAATGCAGGAAGCTGCTTTGGTTTATTGTCATCTGAAGCGTCAGTTTTGATGTCATAGTAACTTGCAGCTGAATAAATGCTTTTCTATCATCATGCTCAGCTTGTTAAAGTGAGCTATAAACTTTACCAGTACAATTTAATTGGCATATCAATAAAGTCTGAACTCATGTAACCTTTCTAATCTCATTGATGCTGTCTGATCACACAGCTCAAATTTAAATGGGCTGTACAATATATGAAAGCACTGCTGCCTACCACTCATGGTTTATAGCCTCCTGGGCTGTCAGTCTCTGGTCTTGATCCACCTCCATCAGACGAGTAACCAGACTCTTGGCTAAGAAAAATCAAACAGTGAAAAAGAGTTGTATTCTCCTGATGAATGGGAACATAAATATGAAATATGTTTGAACACTCCTGCAGTAAGATGAAGAATGGAAAAATGTAATTTAATATGAAGTGTTTACCAAGCAAGGTGTCATTGTGTTCCTTTACAGTGATAACGTTATCATAAAATACCTGAATCAACGTTATCATAAAATACCTGAATCAACGTTATCATAAAATACCTGAATCAGAGATATCATCCCAGTATGGAGAGTCAAACTCATAATCGCCAGTGAGGATCTTTCGGAACAGGTTCTTGTCGTGGTTCTCGTAATCCTCATCATCTGTTTCATCGTAGAATGGAGGGTTGCCTGACAGCCTGACACGGCAAAAGTAAAATGCATAGTCAGTCAGAAACATCTGTATAAGATTTATTATGTAGTTAAACATAGGATTCTCTTTTCATATTTCCTGTCAGAACTTACAGAATGTACATGATGACACCTGTAGCCCAGCAGTCTACAGGCCTGCCATATCGCTGCCTGCCAACTACCTCAGGAGCTGCACAAGATAACACAGGTTTCATAAAAACCTCCTTAACACACATGACATTCTCCATTTGCCTGCACAACTTCTTATTTCCCACAACGTAAATGTACATCCTCACCTAGGTACTCCGGTGTCCCACATGGGTCTTTGATTAGTCCATTCTCCAGCTTTGCAAGATGGAAGTCACTGATGACTA
The DNA here is from genome assembly GCF_024713975.1 of Paralichthys olivaceus. Classification (NCBI taxonomy): domain Eukaryota; kingdom Metazoa; phylum Chordata; class Actinopteri; order Pleuronectiformes; family Paralichthyidae; genus Paralichthys; species Paralichthys olivaceus. The sequence continues at coordinate 22,867,626 of NC_091094.1, read as the reverse complement.
TTTTAGAGTGCTTCAGGCGGTTATAATAAACCAAGTTCTCCAACTATGTACAATGACAAATCACAATGACAGTTAATACAATATTCACGTCTTTAGTTGTTCACTTTCGTAATTAATCAGCGATTGATGGTCGCAGAGTTTGAATTTCACTGATTGTGTCATACTCTAACATAAATAATGACAAGACTGGAAACATCTTAAAGTTCTATTGTGCACTGGTGATAAAAAAAAAAATAGAATCATATCAAATGAGAGCCTTTCAGTGTAACTTTGTCTTTTTATGCTAAAACTAAATGCCTTGATCAAGTTTGAAATATTTCCACATAAAAACTTATTTGATTTACATTTGAGCTGACATTCCCATACTGAAAGACAAGAGGTATCAACATGGAGAAACAGATCGAGGCTATAAATAATGGGAACACATGGTTAGAGAGGGAGGACAAAGAGGGCAGCCCAACAGTGTGTAACCTAGTGGTTCCTCACATAGACATGAATGTGGAGCCTGTAACACAAGCTTTTAGCTCATTTATAACAATTGTTAGAGGATATTAGTTCCTGTCCAGAAGAAACGGAGCAGGACCACCTGAAACTGTAGGGGGCATTGCAGCCAAATAATGCAAGCAAGATGACCATAGACACTGGGAGAAATTTTCAAAAAAGGCAGAACTTTTTGAACAGAAACTTTGCAAGTTGGTAAGTTGGATTGCCGGAAATAAAAGCAACCCCCTTGAACATGAGGGTTTTCTGAAGAGCTGACTGAATTGCCAATGTTTTTACATTCTCAGCCACTATGGCAGACAGACATGAATTAAATCAAACCTTTGATAGCTTAAACACTTGGCCTTCATTGTAAACACTGTTATTTCCCATACAAATGAACATTTGTTAAAAAAAAGACTCACCATTACCCATATGTCAGATCAGGTCTTAACCATAGTCACGTTTATTGTTGTCAGAAAACATTGATTCTATGCTGCCCTCCAGTGGAGCCATGCCAACGTAAAGGACATCCATTTGAAATTGACGTGTCTCTTTTTCCACGTAAAGGCCGCATAAATGAGACTTGAACCCTCTAGAACTCTCTACAAGTCAATTCTTTAACAAGAACATTTTTTATAATTTTTCTGACTGTATTTAAAGCGTAAATCTTAGATTTTTTTTTTGTAGAAGTAATTGAATTCGGTGACATCACACAGATTACAGTTTTTAGTGTCTGGATTTACCTGTGAGATGGCACAGATCCTGCACTATCGGTTACCTTTAGGTTTCTGTGAACAATACACAGGGAGTGGAGGTAGGCGACCGCCTCCAACACCTGGCGTACCACGTTACTGGTGTCTCGCTCTGAGTAGTAGCCTTGATCCAGGATCCAGTCAAACACCTCTCTGCCTGTTGCACTGTGGAAACAGAAGAAGGCCCAGAATGTGTTAGACAGGTTAAATTGGGCCAGGGTAGTCTCAGCCAGAGACAGGGTTAGTCCTTTGGGTGGGCTGCAACTGAATGTGCTTGCCCAGAGATAGACTTCATAGAGGACCCAAAAGGCTTACCCACACAGGCCCCATGGGGGTTTCCTGTGAGAAAGCTATAACAGTACTTCCACATTGCATATTTATATTGAAACCTTAAATACATCATCATCATCAAGATTGAATCTCCTGTCATACCTGTTTCAGGAAAATGGATTTACCAATCGCACAAAAGATGTTTCCTCTGTCTTTTATCATTTTCTTCCTAATGAGAATCCCTAATCCCACAAATCAAGTGTCCTCAAAGGACAAGATGAGTGACATTTAGCATATTCATGAAAATGCATCAAATTCCCCAAGAACACATGCTGATGAGAAAGGAGCAGCTAGCAAGCAATCATATCCGAATACCAAATGAGGGGAGTTCAGAGCTGTTCTCATATCTGCAGGGCCTCGGGCTAAACCAGCTCATTCCCCACAAGTGTATAATCAACATATACAGTTCAGCGGGCCCAAGCTGCAGCAAAGGAAAGCAGAGAGCCATTTCCCCAGGCTCATCAGACATGTGAACTCACAGTTCAAGGAAAAGGAAGTACTCTTTCTTGGTCTCGAAGACGTCCACCAGTTGGAGAATATTGGGATGCTTCACCCTGGGGAGACACGTCACAAAGCACAAGGCACAGAAAGAGATGTCAGGAATCATAGAGGAGATGACGTCTGAATCATTCATTCAGGAGACTGAGATTGACACGTTATACTGCCTGTCTCCATAAATAAGAAGATATGTGCTCTTATGTCGAACTGTGCCTATGACCATTAACACAGTACCAGCTGTGAAACTTTATGGTGAATTTAGCTCATAAAGCTACTATATTTGAGGCTACAGATATTAACCTCAAATATCCTTACTCTTGTTGACGGTTAAGGGCAGAGGGTGTCACACTGTGTTAAGCCCTGTGAGACAAAATGTGATTTGTGAATATGGGTTAGACAAATACAATTTGATTGATTGATTGATTGATTGATGATACAGGGAGTTGGCGTTGCCTGACGGTCTCAAATTGCACTGAAGTCTCAATAGATAACTCACTGAAGAAAAAATGTAGATTTGGGATTACAATTTACAACCAGGAGCCAAGCAAAACCACTGCATTGTGTATTATTATTATGGAAAATGTTTTGTTCTATTGAATGGATTTCTGAAAGAAAATATGCACCGATTGTGTATTTGAATAGACAGGATGTCGTCCAGCAGGTAGCTAATGGGGAGAGATTTGGGACACACAGTTGTTTGGCTTATCACAGCTACGATAATGTTTCTCTACAACCAGTCAGAGGTTATTCTGCACAGCCAGCTGTTGTAGCTTTTATAACAGCGTGAGTGTGCTGCATGAATTGGCCCACACTTGTTAGACACTCATTTATTTTCCTTTTATGTAGAGTTGGTCTGTTACTAAAGTACCATGCTCTCTGCTTTCCCCTGAAGAAGAAAAACTGAACAATCTGCAGGTGCAGGTTTTGTGTTGTCCCTCTGTCCATAGTCTCTGCCTAACAGACTGACATGCATAGGGCCACAGGACTGGAAGAGCAGATTAAGTCACACCAGGAAAAAGAAGTTGATAACTGTCGTTGACATTTCTACATGTGGACAACAATGCTTCATATTGCAGATAAAGGAAATCTGGAAATGTTTCTGAACAAATTTGGACAAAGACAAAAGAGACAAAACCCTCTATTTTCTATACCAAATTGAAAACCATAATTTTGTGGTTAGTTCTACTAAATATGCTTGTAATTAGTAATAAGTATAATCAAGTATTTGTCAAATAAAACAAAACAATATTTTATAATTTATAGTACTCATGGGTGGCATGGTGGTGCAGTGGTTGGTACAGTCTCCTCAAAGCAAGAGAGATTCTTGGTTTGAACATGGTGTCCGGTTGTCTGTGGGGTAGCATGTTCTCCCCTGTGTTTGTGGGAGAGTCTGTGGGTTTTCTCTGATTACGCCTGAGTGCAGTTCACAGCTGTGTGAGCTGCACATGAGTGTCGCAGAACGTCTTCCTTTTCTCTTTGGTTCCCATGTTATGACTGGCCACACTACCTCGGTGAACAGTGCATCTCAGGTGCGTCTCTAGAGAATCAAGGTCTTGCCTATTTTCTCCACGTCACAAACACATTTCACAGCAAAATATACAGTGAAAATGATCTTTCAACATATTTTCAATGTCTCCCAGACTAATATGACATAAACATAAATATTTGTCCCTTTTCAAAGTAAAAGCACTCTTGAATTTCTGTTGACTTAATAAATTAATTTGATTTAACAAGGTTATAGTTATTGCACAACCAGAAGATGCATGGTTTGTGTATACAGCAGTACCTTTATTTGAGAAAATACAGTAGTTATACCAGAAACCTCAAATTGCACCTCGGCTGCAGGCACATAGCAGGCACACTCCCTCTGTGAAAACAGACGCCCGTGAGATGCAGCAGATCAGCGGCGCAGCTGTCACACGCTGCACACACAGCCAGTGAGGCCCGGGCTTTACTCTGCTACCACAGCCCAAAGACACAGAGTTTAGTGACTCTAAAGTGAACCTATTTGTGAATGTGAGTGTGAATGGTTATTTGTCTCTACATGTCAGCCCTGTGATATGCTAACAACCTGTCCGAGATTTATCCTGTCTTTTGCCCAATGTCAACTAGGATTGGCTCCAGGCCCCCCCATTACCCTCAAATGATAAGTGGAATAGATAATGAATGGATATCACTTATTGTAGAACAAACATATTTAAGTTTTATATCAAAAATAAGTGTTTATTTAATGTCACGTAATTAAAAAAATAATGAAATGTTGTTGTAAATAATATAATAATCAAACATTCTAATGCTTATAGATTCATTTGCATCTTCAAATATAATTTTCACTTTAGACCATTAATCATGGTTTTGTGAAGTTCCCAAAACAGCGACCGAGAAGATGATGACAAAATTCTCGCAATCATTAATGATTCCCTCAAGACACACATTCAATTCTCTGCTTGGAAAAAACAGTTGTGTCTTTTAAGGTTTTCCCACAAAAGGGTTAAAGTGCCTCATTAAAAACTCCCATAATTACATCTGCTATTTCTCAATCATTAAAAAAAAATCTGATTCTATACAAATTTTCGTACAAAAAGTAAAAATGTCTAACTGCTAGAAGATGTCGAAACTCTCCACGTTACACTTTGTGCAAGTAACTGACTACAGCTAAATGAGTTGTGAGGTCACAAAATCCTGAATGTGAAAACAGCCTCTTTATTCTGCACAGGGAAAAATAACCAAGTGAAGTAATAAAAGCAAGAGGGAGACTTGAAGTCAGTGGTATTAAAACCAAAAACTGACTGACAATGTTCATTCTAAGTAATAAAAAATGAATGAGGATTAGTTCATGAAGGAGCTCTTCTTTTCTTTTCGAATGCCTATATTCAAGAATTTTATATTCAAGATTGCATTTCATGTTTTGCCAGCAATTACTCACAGCCTTTGAAAATGTCATCAGATTTGATTATTTACTAAAACCCCCAACTGATGATTAGAGTATGAAAAACAGGAGCAGTGCATGTCCCCATTATTGCTGCATCTGAAGTGTAATTTTCAGAAGCCTGCGATTCTGTGTTTTGAAAGGCCTCTTATAAAGAAATCCCACCTTCATCACGCTTCACTGCTTCACCTGCTGTCAGTGACAAATTGTTTGTTAATGCTGCGGCTATGCTAATGTGGCTTTTACTGGAAAGTTAGATAATCACAGAGGAAACTGAGAAAAACAACGTCGCACATAAACAAGGCTGTGTGTGATAATTAAAATGACCTTTTAAAAAATATATATTATTCATGAAGATAGAATTTCTACTTAGTAATGTCTTGTAAAATCAGTGTTTGAGAAATGTGGAAAAGTAAAAAAAAAAAAAAAACTTTTGATGACATTCCCATTACAAAATTATGAGTATTTGGGCCAATTAAAGGGAAAATAAAAAATTATTTACGAGAATAAAGTCTTAATATTATTAGAATAAAGTCTTAATATCACAATAAAAAGTCATGCATTTATGAGTATGTTGTAATATTAGTGTCATTTCCGAGGGGGAATTTCGGAAGATCAGCCTTTTGCCTGTGTTGAAATAAATAAGTACTTTAGTACAGGTTTCCTAAACAACCTAATATACTTTTGGCACATTGGCACCACATCATCAAAAATGTCAGCACTTTGAAAAGATTTTGCGAGAAAGTGTATCTTTTCTGAAGAAAGAAGAACACAGACTTTTTTGTGGAGGAAGAAATGTTGGTCAACTGAAAGGCTGTTGTTGGTCACATCTGCATGATATTCAAAGGGGTTTTGTTATATCAAAGAAAGATTTTGGATCTAAAAGGAGTTCAGCGAGCATTTGCTCTCCGTTTATTTACTTTTTTTTCTTTATTCTTGCGATGTTATGACTGTTTTTCATTAAATTATGACTTTATTCTCGATAGAGACTTTATTTTCATCATAATTCGACAGCTTTCTCGAAATGTCATTTGACCCTGATATTTACAAAACTAATCAAGCACTGTTTACCAAAGAAATGCGGACAGAAGGGAACATGAATCCAAATCAACTCACATCTTTAGGATGAGGATCTCATTTTTGGCAGCCTTGCGGACTTTCCTTCCATCCTTCTTCAGGAACTTTTTACATGTGTACATTTTCATCGTAGTTTTGTCCTTGGCCCTGAATATCTCACAGAACTCCTCCCTGAAAGAAAGCATTTCATGACAGTAGTAATTCATGAGAAAAGGTACTAGCATCATTAAAACATTTGTGTGGATGTTAGGCCGTGCCAGTGTTGAGGTACTTACGATTTAACAATCTGACCCAGGTCATATTTATCTGTCACGTCTGAAGGATTGTGATAATCCTTCTTTTCCCCGATTGTTAAACAGCCAAATGGCATGGCCACTGCTGACCTGCGAGAGAAGACACAAGGAGAGACAGGCGATGGAGACAGTGAAATTAATCAGGGGACAGAGATAACAGTAATGCTGAGATAGCTTTTCAAAAGTGAGAGCTAAAGAGCCAAAGGAAGCAGTGTCAGCACAGCCGATTGTTTCACTTACTGTAACAGAGCCTTTCATGGTGGTGCGTTAATAAAAGGCCAGAGCCTCAGAGACTTTACGTTAGGATAACTTATATAACTGCAGTTTTGCTGTGAAGTAGGAGTCTGGACTGAATGTAGAGGTGCTCTTCTATATAGGGAAAGTTACAAATTGTAGGGGTCAGGGAGCATAAGGAGCAGCAGCTTGTATGATCCTGTGGCCCAGCGAGACAACCATGGCAACAAGTGAAGCATTTCCAATCAAGAGAAAGGAGCCAGCAATTACAGGCACATCCCCCCAGGACTCGGAGAGGAATACAACTTTACCATCTCTGCATCGACACTTGAACACTTAATTGCGGTGCAGCCTCTCTGTGCCTCTCTTGAACAGCGTGGAGTGAAGTTTGAGATCAGCCTGTGCCACTTTATTGTGTTTAGAGTGGGCCAAGTTGAAGCTGTTATTTTTGTGTTTCCGGGGAAGAGGACAACTTATTTCCTCACTGCTTCTTTCTCCGCATAGTACTGGGATCTCATAACAAGGAGCTGCATTTGGAATCTGAAACGCAGGATATTTTTATTTCAGTACTAATTTTTCAGTCGGACTAGTATTTGATTTTTATATGATATTTGTTTCACTGATGATTTCAATCAAAACACGACATGAAGTTTTCAAATTGTACTTGGTAACCTTGGTGGAGATGTACTTGATTTTACTGGTCAGCCAGGAATGTACAAAAAACAGTTTGCTTCAATGTCAGTACATTTCACTTTATTTTACCAGGATAAGCCAGCTTGTATCAATGTTGCTGTCCATGGGGTCTTTGTCAGTTAACTGAATTCAAATAAATACTGAAGACATGAGAATAAAACTTGGTAAAAAGAAGTAGGTCAGTAGATGTTTGTTGTATACAGCTTTGTTTGTCATTTGTCTAGTATATGCACTGATGCTTTTACACCATAGAAGTTCATAACTCATTAAACATATTTTGAAGTTGAAGGAGCAACAATAAGTGTATTTTAAATATTCTTATGGATGTTAGTGTATTTAAGTAAGAGTCCTTGAAGAATACCTATGAGTTCGTCTCAGGAAGTAAGTCAGTATTTGATAAAATTTTCTCCAGGTTCAAATCCCTGGAAATGTGATATTTGCAGAAATGTGGTTGTTGCCTCTTTCAACAACTACCAGAGATGTGCGCATGTAAAGTACAAGACAGTGTTATGCCAACACGACCGCTCAGGGGCATGTAGTACAACACTGCAGAGTCACTGACAAGTCCCGAGCTGCTGTGAATCATCTGTATGTGAAGCTGTAAGGATGTAAAGCAGGACAACTCTTTGAGATGAATAAAGGGCGAGAAATATTTATTTCCTAGCCACACAGCATCCATCTGCACCGACAGTCTGGGTGATGGATGTCTGCATGTAAATGAGTGCAGCTAGCGTGAGAAGTATAGCGTTACATGTTAGAAGGGCAATCTGTTCAGTGTAGCTCCACCAACCGACTGTAATCCAATCTAAATGAACGAGGCTCCGTTTGGGGACGCATCAAATTACTGAGAGAAATCTACTCTCTCTCCTTCTCTCTCTCTCTCTCTCTCTGAAACTTCCTTTTCTTATCTGAGGCACAAGTCTGTGTTGTGTAGTCGGCATGAGGAGCTGACCTTTCCTGGCTTCCTATATCTTTCTCTCACTATTAATTCATTGCACTTGTCTCCGTGGTAAATGCTGTGGCTCAGTGAAGTTACGGTAAAAAGAGGAAAGGAAAGTCCTGCTGTTTAAATGAAGGGTTACACTGAGTAAGTCTGGCAGAAGCAAGGCTTTAGAAAACATGTCAGGAAAAATCTATAATATTCTAGAAAACATTTATATTCAGCAAGAAGTGGTAAGAGTCCACATGAGAGCGGAAGTATTGTAGAGAAGGAAAACAAGCTGGAGAAACAGCGTCAGAAGCTATTTTCTTTTAGCTTTGCAAAGCTTTCTGAGCCCATTCAGTGACAATGTTAATATCAAAGGTTCATCATGAGCCTGTAATAGAAGTACATAACAACAGCAGGACTATGGAGACACAAACATTCACACAAAAATCTGAAAAAAAAAGATGTCTAGCTTGAACCTATAGGTGCCTCCACAAAGAATTTCAGTCAGTCTCTCCATTCAAGTTTTGATTAGTGTAATGGACAAAGAATTTTTAAAGCATTTCAAGCAGAAAGAGGCCAATGCTGGCTGGATCACATAACGGAAGCTGTGTAATGGGCCCATTTGGACTGACCACCATCAGCAACATTCAGGCATCATCACTTTATGTACTGACTGTTATCTTCCCTTGGGGAGCACCAGTCGATGCCTCGTGATGCTTTATGGCCCAGCGTGTGACCTGGGTCTGCCCGGGCCATGCTGCTGTATTGACATGGATTTTCTGCAGATGCTGTGAAGATTTACAGTTTGGAGGATGGATGGTGATAAAGATCCTGGGTGTATTAGGCAAGCACAGCGCCTCCTCAAGCTAGTCGAGGCGATAAGCAAATCAGGCTGTTCCTCATGCCTGTTGAAATCAATGAGAGACCCTAGGGTGAAGTTTTGAGATTAGGTTAAATGCAGCACTTACGTATCGGCATTGTGTCAAAAGTTTAAAAGCATGGGTAGGGGGGATTATTTCTTCTGCTGGGATAACGTGGGGCTACATCGGGAGGGAAATGGCTGCTACCTGTTTGGTATGGTAAGCCTTCATGTACGTGAGGGAGCAACTGTTTGCACTAATCCCACCATGAAATTCCTCTGAGACTCAGAAGTGTTCCCTAGTTTTTGGAAATCTTTTATTTGCTGTTTAGGTTTTTGACTGCCCTTCGTTCACTCCAACCCTATTACTCTCCCTCTGGCTCAGCAGCCTCTAAATGAGGTTGCACAGAAAAGATCAGACCCCATGCATCATACTTGTGCTGACTGTAGGCCATTACAAATTCACTGAAGTGAACCTAAGAAATGCTGTGTGGCTCAATAATTATGCATGGACTATATTTTACATAGACAATCTTACATCTGAGCAAGATAAACAAAACAGGATAATATGAAATATGCTGCATTTATCTCCACAAACTTTGATGGATGATCAGTTTTCATTTAATGTAAAAAACACATGCAGGCATATAGTGCAAAATCATACTTGCGATGGAGTATTTCTACTCTGCAAGTGAACAGAACAGTATCGGCAAGTGAAAAGGCACTGGCTTACATTTCCTGTTTGGCATAAACAACTGTGGTTTCACAAGCACGGGGCTGAGAAGACTAACTCACTCTTCCCTATGTGCTCGCAATTGCTCAACACTACCAAACAGTCGATTGCTAGGTAGACTTTGTGGCTAATGCTCCCCCGCTTTGATTGGTCACTTTGATCACTCCCATCCCCAGCTTGTCTCTAAGTTTATGGTTGAATGTTTAAGCAATTTGTCGGAACAACTTTTTAATGTGATATGATGTCAGGGTTGTTTGTTGCACTGCTCCAAACTGGCCAAAAGAATTCAAGAAATTCATCCTTTAAGTTTTGCTATTTTCTGGTCATCCGTGGCTCTCTGTAACATCTCCATGTTTGTCATAGTATTATTCTGTGTTGACTCCCTTGAGCACACTCCTTCCTCAAGAGTTTTGAACCAACTAGTAATTCTGTTTTGACGAGGCTCAGCACAGCCATCTAAACTATCATCTTTCCCTCTCTTTCTGATGCTCAACCTTTTTCTCCTTTCCTGAGGATTGGCCAGAGCCTCATCCCCACATGGACGGACTCTCCAGCTATTCGGAAATAAACATCCTTGACATGAATTTTCTCTCATCTGCACTGATCTCCTGGGATTGCTCAAGAGGCTGTGATAGCACTCTGCCTTAAGCTGAAAGGAGAAGATAAGGTCACTAACATAACTTGGGCAGGCGACGATTGCATGGATGGTTGCCTCTCACCATCTCCTCCAGTGGAGAAAGTTGCAAGGAAACTTTGCTTACTAAGAAAACACAAGGACTAGAGGATAAAATTAAAAAAACAAGTTTGTGTTGGATTTCTGCAAATCAGCTCCATCTTGACTTGACTGGGCTTGATTGGTTGCACTTCGATTTTAAGATAAGTCTCAGTCATACCAGGATATTAAACAGTTAAATCAGCCCATATATTATATATGAGCCTAAAAACCAAATCTTTCTTCAAACCATGTGAGTCTAAAAACCAAATACTTAGTAGTCCAGCTGTGATCAGAGATGTCACATTATGTTAAGACAGTCACATTTTTTCACATCTGATTTCTAAGATTAGTCGGATGAAGATTCATCCTCATCATTCACCCAGTCCCTAGTATTAGTGTGAAGCTTCTCCTCCATGTTTTTTTATGATGATGTCAAATACTGTATTTGTTATATAAGTAAGGGGCCATCAACACTTAACTCTGATGTGAGAAGTCTGACTGAGCTGTAACAACATATGATTGGAAAAGTAAGTAAAAAATAAACCATGCACAACAAGCAACTTTCATTTAACATGATTTCTTCCAAATTTTTTAGCTGCGGCAGATGTGAACTATTCATTTGGTACAACAAATACATTTTAGAGACATGACCACAACCCAAGTTTTAAACTAAACATATTTGGCCCTTCTCAGACCTGAGGGATCCACAAGTGTGTTCACACCTGCTATTGAAATGTGTCTCTTTATGACCACTTGTGATCAGATCTCTCTTCCTGGTCTATATGCAAATAAAATTTGTCATTAGTCATTTGTGTTGTGAAGACAAAATTATGTTGTTTTTACAGAGTTTGTTAGTTTACATATGATGATGACAATGTTTCAGTCTATGTGTCGACGCAACAAAATTGAAGGGTGTGCAGGATGTGCCACAGTCCAGAGTAAGTCTACAGATAAAATGGAGAATGCCCAGCTGTGATGTTAATATAGCTAAAACATCACCAATTATGTATCACATGTATCACATAAACTGTAATTTTGCATTTGCAGCTATTATACTCAAAGGCTCAAAATGTGATTCATAAATTTGTTAATGAGCATAATATCTTGAAAAGCCACAAATGTCACAGTCGCGTTACTCTTTGAGTGAACCACTGTCAATGACGAGCAGAACCACAGGCCAAGATAATTCATAAGAGCTTAGATTTACTATATGAACGCTGTACTCCAGGTTGAATATTGATATAATGCAAATCTAAATCCGCTGAGACACGACCCTGGCAGTGCATCTGTCACAGGTTGGGGAAATTATCACTGCACCGTTCCCTGAAAATTTCTATATAATGAGAGCAAATAGGCATCCAAGATTGTGATGAAATGAAAGTACTTTATGTGTTTATTATCTCACCGTACAATCTGCATTAATTCATGGGGGAGCCAATGTACTCGTCTAAGCACTTTTCAGAAACTCGCTGGGGAAGATGCAAACAACATTCTGCAACATTATCACATTTATTATTGTACCTCACAAGAATTATGTCTTCTTACATTTGACTTTATGAAGAAATGGCTTCTTGGAAACATTGATATAAAAGTTTGCACCCGCTGTCTCTGGGGCTTTTTGGCCGCACTAATTAAATTTGCACTGCAGCATATTAGGCCTGCTGTCTCAACCTTTGCCGGGCGGGCAGAGGAGTGTGGAGCTGAGAGGTCTGTAACAAGGGGAGGAGAGCAGGAGGAGTGCAAAAACTGCAGATAGGAAATGCATGAAGAGATGGAAAGTTGCATCAATCAGCAGCATGTATGGAGCAGGATCAGAATAAAGATGGTGGCAAAGGTTTTAAAAAGTGGGTGCATACACAGTTGAATTAATTATTCATGGATGACAGTCTCCTTTTCCACAGTGAGTCTCACTGGGCCTGTGGTTCATGTCTTTCATGTATCGAGGAATCGCTGGGTCCCGGGGCGCTTGCTTAACAGTGTGCTAGGAGCGGAAGCATGGCAGCTCTGGCAGTACTATAATAATTACCAGTCTTCTCTGCTCAGCCCTCCTCTAATCCCAGTTCAGTGCGCTGCACTGCTTGTCGGTGTCTACGTCAGCCTCACATACAGCGAATCTCTCAAGAATCCAATACATCTCTCATTTGTTTACGAGACATTACAGAGAATTTGAGGCTTTGCAATATGTTTTCTTCAAGGGCTTCTTCAGAGCCATGGACCCTAACCATTGAAAAAAATGATCACAATCCTTCCACAATTCTTCAGGAGAAGAGAAGGAGCGTCACTCTTTCTCACTTCACTTCCTTCTCACTTCCTCATGTGTTCCTGTGGCACAGCCAGTCTCGGAGCTCATTAATGGAAAATGACAGCAACTGGCTTAATATTGAACTTAAAGCTAGCGTTGGTAATCCTGGAAAAGTTAGCAAGAGCAGGCTACAACATAAGTAACCAATACATCCCACCCTCTCACATCATACCTCCCATCAGAGCTACGACCCCCAAAACAAATGAACGTTCACTGTCTGACAACTGCTAAAAGCTGACTTTTCCATAACTCACTTGATAAGTTCTGACCTTTACTTTATTCAGTGATACTATCAGAAGGAGAACTTACCGACCATTTCTGTAACATGAATCACAAAGCACATTACAACCCCCTCTTAAAAGAGCATCTTTAGGAGAGGTGAGAGTAGAAACATGTCACATTTACTGTGAAAAGAAGATTCACAGGTCAGTATAACATGGCCAAAGGACTTGCACCTGCTGCTTGCCACAGCATGATTTCTGTGTTTCACCAGGGACACAACAACCACAGTCTCAGACAGAACAGATCCATGGAGCTTATATGTGCACAGCAGCTGGGGAATATGTCTCAGTGATGACTAACCGTGCTGCAACACACAGCAGCAGTGGCTCTGTACCACAATTGTCCATACTTGTAAGTGCACTTTTTTTAATGTCTCCCTCAGTTCTACCAGGACTAACAGCTTGTATCCTGCATGACTGTTCCACAAACAGTTGTAGAACACAAACAGTCAAAGACCCAAAGTATAGAAGCACCTCACTCTGAACTGCAAGGAGATTTAAACAGGGCAAAAAAAGCATTTTGCATTATTTTGTTTGCTTAACCTGCAAGTCATGAAGACATTGTGAAGATGAGATGCTGGGGTTTTGTTACAGAAATTATTAGACTGATTCAAGCTAGCAGATAAGCTGACTCTGCTACTAATGCTGGAATAGTAATTGTGGGCTTAACCTGCTTTGGGAGAGAAGTTTAATTCCCTGAATTTTAGATTTGCTTCATGAGATTTTGGGAATTGATTTAAATTATTTTTATTTTAATTTACAATTTAGTCAGACACATTAAGTTTCTAACACGAAAGCCCCCAGAAATCAATGAATTAATGAACAGGAACTGAAAAACCCAATAAATCCAATAATCTCATGGGACTGATCTGAATTAATTAATCTTAACCAAAGATTCAAATAAAAATCCAGATCTTCTTTATTTAGATGTGCTGAGGTATAAGTTAAATTCTATTAGATTTTTTAAATACCAATATTCCATACCAATGTAATAGAAAACAATGAGTTGAGACCATGAGTATATAAGCTTGGTGCAATAATTAAAGGAGCCTTGCATAATCAGTGCTGGTGTAATAAAAAAAAAAAAGGAAACCTTGATAATGAACTGATAGCGTGTTTAATACAGTCATTTTTCCAAAACACTGAGTTCTAGCTCGTGGAGCGTGAGTGAGGATTAACCTGGATGGTTGGCTAATGTGCTTCTGGGCTAATTTAGCATTTTACAGCCAAATTTAACAGTTTACGGGCTAATTTAACAATGTAGCCAATGGCAGGGACATGCAACTACAATTTAATTTATTTAAATATGCTCACAACACAACGAGTCGGTGACAACAGTTGAACAGTAAACTGAGGAATTAGTTCGGAATTAGTAAGGAACAGTTTGGCAACAAGCAATAAAATTGATTAGATGTGTTTTAAGTAGTTAAGCATTTGGTTAGTCTGCAAAAACAGGACTAAAAATTCACTGTGACAACCGGGAGGCAAAATTGTATGTTTAGAAGTGCAGTGCACCATGTCCACTGTTGACCTCCAATACGGCTGCCTGAGGGTGTCTCAGTGTGACCTGGGCAGCCTATATATACTGTATATTTCTCTTCAGGTAAGATGGCTCAGAAGGGCTTTCTCTGTGCAGAGAGTGTGTGAGAACAAATGCCAGCTTGTTTTGACAAAAACAGCTACAGACAATCCATCCTGAGGGAGAATAGTGTGTGAGTGTATAGACGTGAGTGTATGCCTGAATGCACACATGCACAAGTGCATCGCAGTGTGAATCCTTATACTCCACTGTACTATGAACATTTGTGTCCTTTCGTATTTGCAATGGATGTAGCCAGTACCTCTAATTTTAGCCCAAGAAATATCTCTCCTGTCAAAGCTCCTGTACCTTTATGTCATCTGTAGACCCATACAGGATACTGTGGTGAATAGCAGCACCAGGTGGTATTAACACATTTTGAATACCCTAATTACAGATTTAGCTCAAGTGACGGTCTAATGGCTCATCATTTTCCAAGGACAGTCCTCTCACTAAGAACAGCAGACCTGCAAGCCAAACATGTACTTTATGTTCTTCACTTCATAGATATGTGCTGACACCATACTTACCAAACTCCCCCCTGAACCAGATCTCTCAACATTGTGCAACCAATCACGCAATCTATCAATCAATCATATATTTTCATTTGCATTACAGAATGACTAAACATAACTGATTATCAAAATATTATTAATAATAATCAGATGACTAAATAATACTATTACCTCCCTTTTATATAAATCCTTACTTGGTTATATACTTTGAAGCTAAGAATGTCGGAGTCTCCCCCTTTGGTTCTCCCCAGTGGTACAATTATAAAACACCATGTCACCGATAAACACAAGCCCATGGATAAAAACAAATGTCATCAGAATAGTCTCAAACATAAATTATAGACATTAGGTTAGCCATTACTTAAATGGTTTCATATTTTTTAAACACTTGGAATAACAACAGTATATTATGTCTTGTGTTTGCCAGTTACTGTTTACAAAAATGTGAATATACGCACATTGTTCATGATCAAATCTTTATTATCATTATTATGTGTAACAAAACCATTATGTAAATGCTTTATAGCGTGATGCTGACTCTTAACACAGGTCTCTTTTTTACTTGAGGAGACCAAGCTCCTCCTCTACAACACCCCTGTCTTTTCATCACCAATATCATTAGCTTTCCATTTCTCCATGCTGCTTCAGTGGACAGAAACTTTAATTGCCACACATAAAATCGACATTACATGAAATATTATCATCTGAAGGCGAGGATAAATAAAAACAGAGCTCAGTTTTAATGTCAAGCACACACTAATTAAAGGTCCCCTCAGAATGCTGACTGTGAAATTGATGTGCAAAAGAGACACAAATTATGAGCAGTAAATTCAAGGAAGCCCGTTAATGAAACTGACAGAAGGACACTGTAAAATTGATAACATTTGAAAGTAAACAATACTACACCACAGTGAATGCCTCTCCACTTTAGGATGAACTATTTCCTGTGGCCAACTTGAGGGAATTATGTTGCACTGTAGCTGAACCGCAGCAGAACGCAACCCCAGGTTATAGGAGACTAGTCCATCCCCATATCATCCAATATGTATGCACCAGCTCACATTCATGACATTTCTGTACCACATTTTGCATTACATAACTTTCTGTTTAGACACGTACAGGATTAGTCTCACTGTACACAGGGGGCATGTAAGTTATTAGCCTAGCGATACCACCAGAGCATATTGATCTGCTGTGACATACTGTATGTAATCACCAGCTTTTGGTCTGGCAGTTCTTTTTAAGCTCCGTTTCTCTTAGCTGCACAATGGAACTCCTGCTCCATATCTTAGTCTCATAGTCATCACCAACAGCAACAGTCAAGTCTGATCCTAATCTTACACACTTCTTAATTTGCCAAACTCCAGGACTGAAAAATTATAGAAAAGTAAGGATGTCTGTACTTTCTGAATTCTGATAGTTGCAACTGTGCAGTTAATATTTTTTTAAATACAAATTGAAGCATGTTAGCTTTAAGCTGATGGGCATAAGTCTATGGTAAAATGTCAAATTTTTGTGAACATTTAGAAGACACATCTGTACAAGCTGAATCTATAGATCAACTTGAAGAAAAACACCTGCATTTACATGCTGTGTATCTGTTTGATAAACTTGGGGAAAATGAGAGAGAGTGGACAAAATAGCCAGAATAATTCATTTTAATATTACAGCTAACGTCAGTACAGTTTATATTTTGGTTGCAGTAATATGTTGTGATGCTCACAAATGTAAGTATCGTGATGTAAAATTTTTGATGATAAGATTTAACAATTTAGGTTTGCATGTTAGCCTGCTAATGTTTGCTGATTAGCAAATGCAAGTACAAATACAAATGTTGATGTGATAATGGTTCATGATAAGTCATTGATCACCAGTTATTTGGATTCATGCTCTAAGAATAATTAATGTCAATCCATTTTGTAGAGATTGAAGTATTGATGTAAATAGTTTTGGGTAAATGACAATTTTGACAAGCAGAAAAGTCCCAATTGAATTGAACAGGAATCACCAATGTTTGACCCAGGGGTGTATGTTCCGTAATCCTTTTTTTTTTTTCATTTTGACTTGATGTTGGGGCTCAACCAAAAGTCAGTGAATCACCAAATTCATTAGGGTTCATCTTCAAAATTTCAAGGCAATATATGACTGCAGACCAAAATGGTGGACCTGCTGTCCAACTTACATAACCATCCTGCTTCAAGGTCTCTTCACAGAGAACAGACACGTATGAGTGTGATGTCATCTTGCTGCCACACATTTCAAGGTCTCTTCTACAGACAGAATAAACACAGCACATTTTCCTCTTACTTCAGAACGGCAAGAATATTACCCAGCATCCTCTCCTTTCTCTCCTCTGTGTAAAGTAAATAGAATGTGCTATCATTAGTTTCACTGTCTGTGAGTAGCAATGCTTGCTATAGCTTCACCTCTTATTCTCTCTTCTCATTCAGTTTGAACAGATATTCAGCTATTCTTCTCCAGGATGAGGCTTCTTATATCATCATTTCACTGAACTGAAATAAGGAAGTTGAGAGCATGACAATGTCTTTGAAAGAGAGGGGGGATGCCTGATGTTTGAAACAAGGCAGATCTGGAGGGTTTCGTCTTTAAGTCCAGCTGAAACTGAATGTGCTATGATGAATGCATTGCTCAAAGGTAATGGAAGTGTGATGAAGATGTGGGTACCGGCATCGGTGAGATGCATTCTTTGTGATGCTTTAGAGCTGATGAAATAGCAGTTAACCTACAGGGAGTGGGGCAGTACAAGTACTAAATACTTCATGTGATGTACATAAAATTATACATAGAAAAGCAATCTGACGGTAATGTGTAATTAGAGTATGGCCATTCATTTCAAACATGAATCAAGTAATACATATCTTCTGTCTGGATTTGTGACTAATTGCCATAACTCAAGCTCTGGATGAGTAGATTTTAGTGTTCAGCTGAACCAGCAAAATGAGGAATACTGCAGTGGAAGGTTTAACAAAGACAGCGCAAACTCATGTGTGAAATTGTCCTGGCTCACTTCATGTTTTTTTTTAACTGGAAACCATCATCAAATCAGCACAAAGCAGTCAAATATTGCGTTCACACCAAATGCAAGGCAAATATTTTACATAATGATATAACGTACTGAAGTTTTGTCATTTGCTTCATCCGCTCGAGCCAATCAGCGTTGAGAATGAAACTCAAAGGAGACAGATCCTGGCACTGATCAGAACTAGTAGGTCATCTACTTGTGAGCCTCAGGTAAAGCTTGCACACAATAGTGCTGGCTTCTCCGGCATTTCCACACTCTCCTCTCTTCCGAGGAGAATGGGCCAATATTCGCAGGTTGTGTTTACTCGCGTTTACTGAGCACTGCAAAAAAAACTAATTATGCTCACACAAGTAACGCAAGAATTAGCTTTGCCTTGTTGTGAATGCAGCGTAACATTTACAAACCACTTGGGAAGTAATGATTCAGTCTTGTACACAGGCCTTGTCATTGTTCAGACATTAATGAGTTTTAAATTTTGTCAGCTCTCCATCCAAGTCCAATCTTGAAAGCTGTCCGCATGTTCATTTAAATTCTCTTTTATTCAGCGAGAGCAAATACAACTCAACAGCATGAAAAGACTTCATGGCCAGGGCACCATGCCGCTGCTTGTTAGAAGTGGGTTACAAGGTTCTTGGAGGAGATAGAAACTGTTGGGGTGGACTGCTGCAGAGCTGTTGTTGTCTGAGTGCTTGGTGTGAAATCAAAGAGAATTTTCGCTCTATCGCTTGCTGCTGGAGAGGAGCCTAGAAAATGGAACAATAATATTATAACTGTTAGAGTTAGTTAATGTGACGGTTGTCTCTGCTTTTTACTGATGTGTTTTGTGGTGTGGCACCACTAACCATGTTGGAATGTGATAATAGGTGCATCAAGCACAGTCAGATCATGTTCCACATTAATGCAACTTTGAATATTTCTTCCAATTCATCGCTTCCAATGAAAATCTGTGAAATCTATTCAAATTGTGAAACTGTCTGAGCTGCGTATGCAAATGCAACACACACTGTAGCATACTGTATACATATAGCCTTCAGGTCAAGGTTGGAGGTTTTAATTCATTCATGAACCATTAGAATAAATGCACAAATAAAACCTCAGACGGGCAGCCAGTATGTATATGTGATTTATGTGCATATCCTATCATTTTAAGCCCTAACCAGATTTTGCAGTTGAATAATAATGATACGTGTATAACTTTTCTTTTTAATACAAAACTCAACAGTCAACCTCTGCTGTCTAATCCTAAAAACATTGTGTTCTTTAAGAATCAACAATTCCAGGTTTGCTTCATATTTTCTACTCACAGTCAGGCACCAGAGTGCACTATGTTTGAATGAAACTGCTTTTATTTCAGAAACAACAGGAGAGTGAAGAGAAGTTTTGACAGAACCCTGGTGATATTATGATTCAACTACAGATCAAACTGAATTGTTGGCCAAACAGAATAAACAATATGCTCTCATTTGCTAGTGACTTTCAGTGTGATGCTCCGAATATGACACAATGTTATACAAGTGATATTGTTTATAAAGAAGTTTACAGACCACAGTATGGTCAGTAATCCCCTATTTACAGTTGTTTTTCTTGAGTGGCTCTCTTTATGTTTATTATTTAAAACTCAAAGCATGGGTAAGTGGGTGCACATTGAAAGCTAATGCAGATTAGTGTTTTGGATTCTGAGTAAAATATCACACAAATTAGATTATGTTGCTTTAATGCTGTACTCTGCATTTTCTGTTGAATTGACAATGGTGATTTTCCACATCCAGGCAATTCTTGTAGTGATCTAAAGGAATAATGAGACATGTTGTAATGGCTCATAGTGCTAAGAGCCAGTACATTTGTATTTAAATGTAACTGACCACATTGTTGATCAATATCAGTGACTCAGTTGTGACCACAAAGGCTGCAAAGATTTCACACATTGTCAATAAATCATTTGAGGCCATTGTTTTAGTGGAAATGCTTCAGATATCAGTACACAAAGTCATTTATTTTTCATGGTTGATTGGGTCAGACTGGATTGGTAATGGTTTACTACTTTGACTTCTCAAAGAAAAGAAGAAAATCTTGCATCATTGGACACAGAAGTTGGTCAGTAAAGGAATCAGGTTTGATGCGGAACTTGCAAAAACCTACATAAAACACCTTTAATAATGTAATTTAGACAGTGAGCGGAGTCAGGAGGGGCTGAATAAAAGAATGAATGTGCGCCGCAATGAAGAAAGATTTGACTCATTTATCAAACATTATGTAGTGATCAGTGTTGGTATTGTGGTGGTGATTACAAACAAATAAAATGCTAAACTGTAGCGAGTCAGAGACGTCAGCTGAGTCTGTGTCCGTGTGTGTATGCGTGTCATAAGAGATAGAGAGAAGTAACTGGACTGAATCAATTCATCTATATAACTTAATATAATATATAATTAGTAACAGTTATGGATTCACTTATATAGTTGAATGAATTCTCAAGGAGACAGACCATGATATTAGTAAAATACAATCACAAATCACCCAAAAACATCCACCGGCGATGGACTCAGCCTATCACAGATAGAAGATATCTTCATGCCATATAAGTGTTTCTGGGAAATCAGAGACGTAATGAAAACAGTGACTTATGTATCAGCCCAGCACTTTACTTTGGTGGAAAAGGAGTGTTTGTCTCGTTGTCTGATTAATTTTATCAGAGTCTGTGTAAAAAGGAAGCATCTTTTGTGGCACTCCTGATCAGCGTGTATGTGATTCAAGTTCATATTAGTAGTAACAATGTAAAGTACAGTACCCAACTGTGAGCTGAGTTAAGGAAAGCATCAAGTTGTGTGTGTATTTGTGTGTGAGTGTGTGTGCTTTAGGATATGGTGGGTTACTATCTTACTGTATTTTTTCAGGTAATAAAATCATTGTGTTGTGCTTTAACAGAATAAAGCTGTACAAGTTAGCTGTACCAGCTCAGCAATCATCAGAAAACAGGATGTGGGCCGTGCAGAGATGAGCCTTCAGTAAATAGCTTAGTCATAACTTAGACAAAACACAAGTTGACAGACGCTCTGCAGAAATAAGCTTCAGCTAAAATATGTTTAATAAATAAGGACGTTTGCAAAGGTCTTAAAAACATGCTCATACCCTGATGATTTCAGACATGTGTCGTGAAAGCAGGTTAATTCACTGGCTCATCAGAATGAATCACTTTTCTGTTTGTGCAACACTGGTACCTCCACATAGCCTTGTGTTTGTATGCGAGTCAACCTGAACTGTATTCATTCCTATGGCAACCATGTCATCTCCAATGTGTTGCAAAACTCCTCTCCAATGTTTTTTTGGTCTTGGATGTGCCTCCGTGACCAATCGAAAAACTTTGTGATGGATTTCAAACAGATCGACTGAAATTTGAGCCACAGCAAATTAGTATAATATGAATAAGTTAAGAGCCTATTTTATTCAATTTAGTAGTTTAATGTTGTTGATATTCTAATTGTGTAATTAAATATAAATGTCAAACAGTTTACCACATTGTGAATTTCATAAATCCAAATTAAATAAATATGGGGGAGTTAATTATTAAATTCATTCATTTATTTATAGAGATATTGATACAAATATAATTGACATACACAATGGGCTTTAACCAACAATGTAAAAGCAATATTGTTGTATTAAAAAGATATTAGTCCACGAGCACATTACATAAACCAACGCAGCAAAAAAAAAGACAAAATATCAAATATTAATATTATATATTAAGTATTCTTCCAATGGCGACAATGGCTTCTGTAAACATATGTAAAAGAAATGCATTTCCATGCAATGAACACAAGGGGTTGGAGTCTGTATATGAGTTGGAATTACAGACAGAAAACAGAACTGTGACGAGGCTGCATAATGACTTCCTGTATGATCAGTAATCACACCAGCACAGTACTCAAATTTGGAATATAATAATTATAGCTCTTTATCTCTTTAATTGCCGCCTTGTACTGTCAGAAAAACCTACAGTATTTTTGTATGTAATGTGAGTCAGTTGTATAATATTCACCGCAACCTCATCATGTTTACAAGCTATTCTCTTTGGAGGAGAAAACCCAGCACGTTGATGCTTGTAAAAATGTTCATAAAATGTATGATCGCATCTCTACTCTACTTAGACAGAGATGCATGTGCTGAATTTCTAGTTGCTCTACAAATGACACACAAGCGCGGCATCTGAATTTCTCGTTGTGTGCACGATGTTGGAGACACTGCTGAATGACACTCGGCAAATCCAAGACATAATGGATGACTGAATAGGACAGCAGTGGCTTTAAAGTTTCGAATGAATGTTAAAGCATGATAACAGCCCTATCTCCATGGTTACAGTGCTGTCACATGGGGGAAGCAGCAGAATAAGACCACCTCTGACTGAAAGAGATGACATGTGATTGGTGGAGAGAGAGAGGTTTGCCTGCTGGGGGGAGCAGCCTGCTGCTGCGCTCTCACTCCTCACACCAGGGGAGAGTACATGTGTTATGGTCCACTGAGGGGCAGTGAGCTGTCCTGCATATGGCCTCGACAGTCCCGCCGGCCCACCAGTCAAAGACCACCTGCTCTTTAGCAGAGCCAAGCAAATCCTGGTCCATTTCCTGTTGCACATACGCAAAGAGACGACCGAAAAACGTCAGCTGCTTTGCATTAGATCCAGTGCTTAAATTGTTCTAGGCATTCATGCATGTTTCACACCCACAGTGTGATCACATTTGTCCTTGTCAAGGGAGAGAGAGCATGCTCCAACCTTCCTGAACTGTATGTATCAGAAGACATTATTGTCTCTCAATGCTGTTTCTGTTTGTCTATTATCAGGATTATACAAAAACGAGTGCACTGCTTTTCAGACAAATCTATAGAGATATATTTTTAGATTGTTAAATTTTGCTCGAGTACCAACAGGAAGTCAAGATTAGTCACTTACATATGGAATGATATATCTTAACTTATTTACTGAGATGGTTTAGTATAAAATGTTGATATTCATGAGCCCCAGAAGATGAATGCTACTGACTTAAGTGATTCAATAAATTTTCCTTTCCTTTTCCTTGTTTCGTTTTTGCAGCTATTGGGTAGTTTGCTTACTGATAACATTAATTGTTGAGCCTCTACAAATAGCTGTTATAATGTATCTGCATTGGAGATTATTAATATAGTGTGAGTCTGTTCTAGTTTTGTCTCCGTGATGATTGACAACAGTGTTCCTGGCAAAAATATTGTGCAACTGTGGAGGCACAGTTATAGCCAGCATGATCTGATACATACAAAACCTCGCTGGTAGAAAACTCTGTCCACAGCTCGTGTTGGGAAAATTGGATTTGTAACACTGAAAAGCCCATGGGATTGGTCCTCTGATGCACACTTGGCCTTTCTCGTATAAGTTAATGTGGCTTGAGGATCGTTCTCACTGCTCTACAAAAACCTACTATTCACCACAAAGCTGGACTCTCGCTTCTTTTCCTCCCACGTGAATGAAGAAAGCCCATCTCCAGTCAATAGTAGCAGTCTGTACCTAAATATACTTTCCTAGGTTTTCTTGCTTTGTCTAGGCAGTGATACGGTTAATCTGAAAGAGAGAGAGAGAGAGAGAGAGAGGTTCACGTAACTCACTGAGAGAAGAGGCAGGGAGGAGTGGCATGGATCCAGGTGACTCAGAACATGTGACAGGGGTCAGTGCTGTGGGAGGTGGCGAGATGAATGACTGAGGTGTGAATCCTTGTTGCTAATGGAAGCATCCACCTCCACTGAGCTCTTTTTCCTGAAGTCTGTGATTAGCTCATCTTGTGTGCAGCTACGTGCCTTCAGTCTTTTGAGCTTAGGGTTTAAATATCCCTGCGTGAATTTGCACTTAGCATAAAATCTGTGTTTATTCCAGACCATCCACATTTGGTTGTCACGCTAAACCCCCAGTCTTTGTTATTGCAACTTGACGACAAGGTATGCACAGCTTCACAAAAGGCTGCTCTGAGTAATTTCTACCAGCATGAAACTGTTAGTCAGTTTTTAATGGACTGTTTCATGCAACTTGTACATTTTTGCTTTATGTAAAATCTGAAATGCTTCCTCTTCACACTTCACCGACTAATCTGACCATTCTCCGCGCCTGTTGTTAGTTGCCCTGGTTACAAAGTCCTTCAGCATAGTACAGTAGCATTCCTGCTCAATGCAGAGAAAAGCTTAATTTGCTTTGGAGGAGGGTCTATGTTGTATGCTGCATATTGCTAAATTTAGAAGATTCTTTTTATTGAGGTCCAGAAGGTTTGTTTATGTCTTCAAACAGAGAGTAGAGCTAAAACATTCATGCACATTACCGCACGGATCAGTGCTACGATTGTGTCTTTCACGCAAGAGGAGCAGAACAGTTGTTTTGAATGATTTTTATTGGTTAAGCACATTCATGTCTACCACCTGCTCGCTTCCCTCCTTTTATCTGTTCACAACGATTTTGCAAAGTGGATTTGATTAAGTGAGAAACTGCTGCAGAGTAATTGTGTCATTAGTAAAGCACATTCAGGTTAGAGAGTGTTTCTGCTTCTTTATAGGAATATTTTCACATAAATATCTCCCCTCTGTCACAACACATGCAGGGCAGATCCACAGAGACTGAGAGTTTCTGCTATACGATGTTACCCTTATCACACGGCTCAGGAGTATGACAGACAGAGGCAGAGCTCACAACCTGAAAACAAGCCATACAAATGGGAAGATATAAAGAAGATGTTACCGCCCTCTTTGAGTTGTTTCTAAAACACATTTAATCTTACTGATTTGGTCAAAGATCGAAATACTCATAAACATACTCAACATAATCATAAAAAATTAAGATAAATAAAATGTAAATCATTTGTCAGTATAGACAATCTTCTAACAATGCTAGAACTGATTCATTATAACCATTGAGTATTTAATGAATTATGCAGGTATGAGGATACATACTTCCCACTCCCCTCTTACTGTGGGCAAATGGAACATCGCACCTGTATGCTCAACATTTAGGGGCTAAGAGTTGGCTGGAAGATCAATTACACAGATGGTGGAAATGTAAACATAGGCTTTTCCAGCCTGAATGTCGTAAATCGTTGCTCTGACCTCGTGGGTAATCCATCCTGAGCACAGACCTTTAGAATACTTTATAGAAAAGGCCAATTTTCTCCCTGATTGTCTCATTTGCTGTTATGGGTCATAAAGAAGCAGCATTATCAATTTTAGACGGTTTAATAGCCAGTTAAAAACGCCTTTAGGGCCTTTAAATTCACTGGTGTGCCTGCCTGCCACTAAACCACCAGCTCTTGCTGCACATGACTGGATTCTTCAGGACCTGAGATGATGGCCAGAAGTTAGCGAGCAAGTCACGGAAAAGTCGTCTTCTCGCAGTTGTCAGGCAGACCATGTTCATGTGTTTCGGGGGCGTAGCTTTGAAGAACAGGCGATGGAAGGGGGTGAGATGTATTGGTGGTCTGCTTTTGCTAATTTTTCCATGAGTACCAACCCTAGCCTTAAAACCTAAACATCAGCGATAAACATTTTTATCATAAAATGTATCAAATGACAAAGTGACAATGTAAAAGAAGAATTTCATACTGGAAAACTTGGTATCATCAGTTAATTAATCTTTAGCCTCCCCTTAGCTTTATGGGGCTTTATAGTAAGTTTCACATGCATGAATATTGGACTTAGACTCACTCGACTCAAAAACAATACCTCTGCATGAATTTCCCCTTAACTGCTGGAGGTGTGAACAGGTAACTGTTAACAGACCTTTCATATTAACTGAAAATGTGATGATATAAATGTTATCAACTTGTTTCAGATGCCTCCAATTAAAATCAGTAATTTGATTTTAATGCCTCATGTTTCTGAGGTAATTAAGATAATAAAATAGTCTAGAAAATACTTTTTGCTGTGCTCTTTAAACAGTAATTGCATTCTTTATTTGGACAATAAATATTATACACAAAGTACTGTACGCAATCGAGCATTTCTTCAGAATAAAAAAAGAACTCCACTTCCTCTGGTGACTCAGACCTCCTTTAACATTTCAGATTTAATTGCACACATGTCTAAAAAGTTGCCTGCTCCATTAAAAAGCCCTTTCAGCTTCCTCCTTCTCCTCCCCATTTTTTTTGCCAGCAGACGAAAATGCACAGTTGCAGTTTTCAAAATTGTGAACTGACAAAGCTGAGCTTGTGATCTTGCTTAAAAATCCAGTTTAAAGACAGTAATAGAGATGGATCCATATAAGCCAGTTCAACCTTCATCATGCCCCTCCATCAGAGTGTCTAAAAAAAAACAGCACTTCAGGCTGATAACAGAGCATCATTAAGTCCTGATTCAAAGGGTCAACTCAAAGCACATCACTAACCGCATCACCACGGTGACAAACTACCAGAGCATGAGGGAGAAGCATCGATTTTAGTCATGCAACTGCTGTGTGTCTTCAGGGTCTGTCATGCAACTTTAATGAAAATAGATTTCCCCTGTCTTTCACCTGTGCAACATGTGGTGGAAACCAGTTCAACATGTAGAGGAAACACTATTAGAAGAGGAAGAGAATCTAATAACAGGACTGACACGTGAAACATGACAAATATCAGAACTTTGGGGCTTTCGTTTTTTTTAGTGCTGCAATTGCTGGTTTTTTCCGCATAGATCTGGTTTCGGTTAGTAACAGAAGATATCATTAGAAATTTCAGAACAGTTCATCAGTGTTTTGTTGCATGGAGCAGAACCCTGCAGCGGAAATGACTTGTAAAATGTCACCTGAGAAATTACCTTGCACGCTCAAATATGATGGAAAATGTCATCCATTTCTTCAGGACGCAGTCAGCAAACACCACAACTCAATAATAACACCTTCCCTCCATCATGGCCTTTATCGCTTCAACCCCTGCTATCCGTACCACTATTGTGAATAAGAAAATGACAGAGCAGGAGGCCAGGGTGGCAAACTAAGTGGTGATGACAGTAATGCTCCACACAGGAGGCCCATTACTTCTAATGCACAGTGGAATGGAGAGGATGTGCCACATTGAGACTGCTGTAACGTCACCGCATGCCTTTGCATAAGCGACTTGCTCGCAGATGAAAATGTCTACAGTGGCAGCATGAATCAATGCTGAGGTGAAATATTAATCCATTTCCATTTAAAATTCCCCTTCAAATTTTTCTATTTGTGGATGCTGGGCAGGACAGCTCTTTGAAGCTGCATGGTACCATAAGTAACACTTTCAGTGAGGTTTGAGGGCAGAACACACTCTTGTTGGATTTCTTCCACTGGACGCTTCCTCTGTCTCATATAAAAATAACTCACCGCTTTTTATAAATTGATACTGATTGTTTCTTTCTCATAGAGCCAACAGTGCCAGTGTCATTGCAACATAACTGCTGTTCTACGCTCTGCCTGATAAAAGCCAAAACGACATGAGTTTATGTTAGTAATTTGTTCCAAGATGTCTGTGACAGGAAGAAGCCAGCCGCTGAAAGGCTGATTAATCCATAGCATCCTTTAGAGGATGTACACGAATGTCATTCTTCATGTGATACCACCTTCATCGTCAACACTGAACAGCAAAACAAACAAGATAAGGCCCCTATGCCACTGGTTTAAAAACCCACTTATATCTGGCTTTTGTTTGCAATGGGAATGGATATAATCTGTATTCACTCTTGGGTCAGCTGACTCTGCAGTTGACACAGGTTTTTATTGGCAGTGATGGAGACATGACACCTGGGTGAAAGCACCAATTTCTTCCTCTTCTTTATTTTGGCAGCCTAGACTCTGACGCTAAACTCTTTTTCTGACTTGAATAAAAAAGATGTTTTTTTCTGGTTCCGCTGAATTTAACTCTGATCCTTTTTTCTAAACTGTCCATTAAAACTCCAATAGTACAAGATGTACTATGTACTCTCACAGAGAAGGAGTGACTGGGTCAAAATGATTTATCTCAAAAATCTTTTAAAAAAAGACTTTCCAGGACGTATACCTGAATTGTGTGTAAATGCGTTTGCACAGTTGAATTTTCTCCATGAATGCATGAAGGCATATTCTGAGTGTTGCGTGTTCAAGGATTTATTCTTTTACAGGCTACAGGTACGATTGTTTTCTTCTCAGTTTCAAAGCGGCATCCAGAGCGCAGTGGAATCAACCAATCATCTTGAAGCGCAGATCCACACAACATGCAGTTGATATTTGGGAGGCATGCACATCCTGCGACAGCCTCAGAATGAACACGTACTATTAATAATATCAATAATAAACTACGGTGAGCTGTGTAGAGACGTGGGATGGTTTGTGCACAGCCAGTGATATTTACTGTCAAGTAATGATTAATAACTAAACAGATGAGCTCTTATAACCAGGACGGTTCAAGCTGTAATGTATGCACCCTGTATGTCGAGTGAGTTCACGTTCAATGCCTCAATCATCTCCGTCACCAACGTGAGCATTTCTTTCATGCTCAGATTAGCTGTTTAATGTCAGTCGCTGTGCGGCGGCCTGACTGCTTCACGGCTGCGTCAGGTGTCACAGCAGGATTTATTCAATGTGGTATATCCCCCCCACCCCCATTTTACTCTCTCTCACAGCAGGATATTGATCCACTGTAAATGGAGCAGGAATGGGCACAGCTACAAAATAAAAAATAACACATGGTCTCTCTGGTGTCACTTGTATTTGCCTGGACGGCTTGAGTCATGTGAGGACAGCGCCGGCTTGGGTTTGATGGGTGGACAGCAGCAGCAGCAGCGCTCAAGCTGAAGAGGCAATCAAACGCAGCTCATTCACTAAAATATCCTCCACTGAATCAGCGATGACGTTGGCAGTGTTTAGTGTGATGTAAGTTTGTAAAAGTGACTGTCTACAGGATTTATTTTGTTTTATAGGACATGGTTTTCTCTGCAGGAAGTGATATTTAAAAGATCATATTTATATTGCATGACACATTTGTGAAATAGAAAACATCTGCAGGCTGTTTGGAGATGTTTTCTAATGAGCAAGCTGCTTCCACATTATTTCATTTCCGCTGTGCTGCAGCGTAGTCTTCTATATCAGTTTCTTGTGACCAGAAAAACAAGAGTTTATAATCTATTAAAACCTGTAATTATGATGTATACCTCCCATGTGGGTTATGTAAAGTCAATATAACAGTCAGCCTCTGCAGCAGCTGAGTATCCACACGCGTTTGATTCCTCTCTTCAAAGCGAGAGACTATGCACTCACAGTCCACACACCACACTTCTCATAAAAAAAGAGCCAGTCCTATCTTATTACTTCAGATATAACCCGTCCACACTTGTGGGATGTTCTCTCTAACTTAAGTCATTAAACTCCCTTCTCTTGTATATAATACTGGTCCCTCAATCATACTTAAACGCCTACCACTCTTATTTTCTCAAAACAATATAGTGAAACATCATAGTGGGAGCATTGCACGGCACTCCAATAATGTCAGCAGCTACTGCCTCCTCTCAGCGACAGTTCCTGTGCTAGTATCGAAATGTGTACCTCGCTCTCCGTAGAGGAAGTGACCCTGCCCCTCTGGGTAGAAACATAAAAGCTGGGTACACACGACAAAGAAACGTCTCTGTCACACATCACAAGTGTTTTGATAAATGAAAAGAAGCATGATAAAGATCTCTTCCCTGCAGTACATGCCAATTTATGTCCTGGTGCTGCTGCTCAATGTTTGATTTGATGTATTCAGCACAGATCACTCCATGACAGAGACACATGGTTAAGTTGGTGTGTCGTGTGGCTCTAGCACAGGAGCATTAGTGGCTGAGGACACAAAGGTCCCATAAAAATTTTAATGAGCACAAAGAAAAGCCACACGCACGGTGGAGAAAAAATATATAATATCTTACAGACAAAGATGACACAAGGCAATGTGTACTGTGCTGTAAACAGAAACACAATAAAGGTACAAGGTAATACAAATGCTAAAACTGCATACCTGAAGTACTACTTGCTATTTATTCCACTAATTCACAGCATCATTTCACAAATTTCTTCATCTCCAGTCACACTTTCAAAGCAATCCTCACACTTCCACATTTCTCTGTCGTGCCAGTAGCTCACACAGAATTCAGTTAAGGCAGCTCTCCCCAGAGATCTCATTGTGTACAAATTGTGAGACTATATGTGATCTGTCGAGCCTTCCTGTGGCTGCTGCTGCTGCCGCTGCCATGGGGCCACCTGGGGTCCACTGCATGTCTGGACCTCTTCTGGGACTGAGCAAATCATTACCTATGCCTCACTGGTGAACAAGCACACATTGCTCATCTTAAATGGCCTTAAGGAGATGACACACGGATGAATGGTACAACCTATAGTGGAAATGCTCCCTTGGTGTTTTTTTTCCTTGTGTCAAAAGATAGGCATCTGAGTCTGCAGGAGTTCAGAGATTAGTGGCAGTGTGTCACAGCCTGATTGATCCATGCATGCTGAGGATAGTCTTTTATAAACTTGTGTGTTTGCAGGGCACTTTTCCAAAACACTGTTTGACTTCAGTTTGTACAAAGTTCATCAGTACAAGTGTTCTGTAAAAGAAAAAAATATATTATGCATGTGGTATTTGATCGCCATTAAACTAAATAAATCCCAATTATAAATAATAACAAAGGTTTTAATCAAAGCTAGGATTAGATGTTTTGCATTCATACCCATAGAGGTCTTGTATCATTGTCTTTGTTCAGTAGAGATCAACTGCCTGAAGATTCCCTCTTTGCATCTTTAACTCTCCGCCACAGACACAAGGTCAGATTCGTCCTCTGACTTTGTCTTTTCTGCTCTTTCGCATTAAGAGGTTGCTCTTTAGGGGAGTGTGGGGGGTTTAAGATAAGTCACTAGGAATGATCATTATGTGTTGGTAGGCACATAAGCATCCCCACTGAGGTGCAGCATCAGAACTAATGTGAGCCTGTGGAGTAAGTGAAGACTTTGTGCTGCAATCACCTCCTGGAAAATCAGATGTCAAAGACTTATACTGTCTGTACAGTGAGGATTCAGGAGTGTGTGTGTGTGTGTGCGCGCGTGTGGGTGGGGGGGGGTCCTCTCCTCTATTCTATTTAGAGCCAACTAATGCTGCTCCACCTGTAGAGTTTGCATTAAAGTTTGGTTTAATTAAACACCCCAATGGCTTTGTGTGTGTCAATTTTAAGACATGGTTTTTGTGGATTTGCTTGAATTAGTTTTGAAAACATTTTTTCTGCAATCTGTTCAAACCTAAAGGGACTAAAACTGTGTTGGCTTTTAAATAATTCAGACTTTGCGCAAACTGTGCAGAATCCATTGAAATATCTTTGAATGTTATTGTGGGTTAATTGAAGCTGGAGCCACTGACTATTTCTCATTCTTTAAAATATTACGTAACAAATTTAAACTGAATTAGAAGCAGTGTTATAGATACGTTTAAATGCAATCATAAATGGGAGGGAACCACAACAAGTCATCGCAGTTTGAGCTTTTCCTGCGCATCTCGCTGATGTGAACGGCTATTCACAAGAAAAAAACAAAACATCACAACTTACCTTGACACTAAATTCAGCCTCCAAATGTACGATCCGGTCAAGATTGAGTCTGTCCTCGGAGAACACCCACCTTACTCCTATGACACTAAACGTCAAGTTTAGAGAAGATAAAAGTAGTTGTGTGTGAAATTCGTGCGCTCCTCCGCTCTGTAGTAATGTACCATCTGTTGTGCCTGCGCGCATCTAGCTCTGCGCGGTGAGGAGGAGACCAGAGGGAGGGAAAAGGGGGAGGAGGTTTGGTTCCGAGAGCGCAGCGCAACGTGGATAAGAGTGGAGGAGAGGAGACAAGGAGAGGGGAGGAGAGGAGGAGGAGGTTTGGTTACGGGAAGTGTAGCATAACGTGGAGGAGAGGAGAGGAGGTTTGGTTCCGTGAGCGCAGCGCAACGTGGAGAAGAGTGGAGGAGAGGAGAGGAAGATGAGGAGGATTGGTTCCGAGAGCGCAGCGCAACTTGGAGACTTGTGGAGGAGAGGAGACAAGGAGGGTGCACACATGAGGGGAGAGGGGTCAAGGGGGACAAGTCTGAGACAGTTCAGATCCCACATCCCAACTCATCATCAAACTGTGTAATGCAGCTTCATCAATGAACCAGTGACGCACATAAACTTAGTGATGGATTTTGTTTGGATCAGGGGCGGATCCACAGGCACCAGAGGGGCTCTGGCCCAGGCTGGAATCGGATTGCCCCCTGACTTGCCCCTGTCCCATCAGTACTCCTTACTCTGACTCACAGTACTAACAATGAATATGCTGTTTTGTTAATAATCTTTATTTTCTAAGCTTTCAGACATGCAAGTCCAGACCCAATTGTTCAGACATCCTCAGCAGTTCATGTCTGAAAACATGTTTTTAGAAGTGAACAATGTGCCCATCTTTATTCAAGAGCGTGGTCTTTCAGTTCGAGCGCATGACTTGTTAAATTTATGTTCAGATCGTGTATTACTTTTCATCAAAACCCTGCCCTTGCACTAAAATATCCCCTGTTTGCACGTAAATTTGCTGTGCTTCTGCTCAAACTGTGTGCTTGCATTCAGATTTCCTGTGCTCCGGCTTCAGCCCTTCTCCACACTCGCGCTGCTTTCTGTGCGCTTGTGTATCGTCTGTTCTCGGATATCTCCTCTGCTCTTAGATTTTTTGTGTAATCCTTGCAAAATTCCCCAACCAATAGAATGCCAGATGCCGTGTTAACCACTGGTCAACCAATGAAATGAATGATATGATCCCTGCCTCGTTGCGGGCGCATTTGCTTCAGAGCATCCCATTAGGTCGGTTACTCTTTAACCAGGTTCATCCACTCCTGCCCTCCACGGCTTTATATATGGACTTTACCTGTCCTTTTATTCCAAAAAGTGAGAGAAAGCTGGTTTTACATAATCAATTATATTCATTTCCCCTCATCTACCAACACTCAATACACCCTAATAACAAAGTGAAAGCAGTTAGGTTTTTTTATTATAGTTTCATGCCATTAACTTATTACACCTCATAAACCTCTTGTTTTTTCCTCAAAATTACATTTTTAAAAGGTTTGTTAAGATAAAAGCCCCTCATGGCCTTGAAAGGGCTTAAATGTAACTCTACACCTTTCTTCCACATTTCCTGGGAGAAATATAAACATTCATATATGGCACAACCCCTGTCCCGTTTCCCCACCCTTACAGCTCACCTGCAGTTGAGGAGCCTTTTCCACAAGTTGACAGGATTGGTTAATCACGTTTGTGGTACCAGAAACTCGATCAGACTGACTTTTATTTGTCCACTGCAGTTTAATACTCCATGGCACCAACTGCTCATTTCACTTGAAACACCTTAAATGTCACTCAGGTTTATTTCTCTTTATTGATTGGAGTCCATCTCTGGTGATTTCCACCAATTGGACATGATTCCAAAAACAAACCTGTCTATATGAAGGGCTCACAGCTGACAATGTAATATCTGAGCGAAAAGCAAACTGCCTGCAGATCTCAGAGACATGACTGTGGTAGACACAGTCCTGGGGAAAGCTATCAATTGAGGGAGACAGACCTTGAGAGGTGAGAGAGGTGATCATGAACCTGATGGTCACTGTGGCTCAGCTCCTGTGATCCTGTGTTGTCATGGAAGAATCTTTCAGAGGGACAACCATCACTGAACAATTGGTTTTCAGTCTGTTTACAGATCACACTTGAGATGGTTTTCTAGAAGCTGGTGAAAGGAGACCTCAGGCAGCAGCTGATGACGTCTGTCTAAGAGTTTAATGTAGACTTGATGCATCAAGGAGACCAGAAGGTGGAACAATATATCAACGTTAACAGAGCAGTGTAGTGGGATGAGACAGGCTCTGGTCTCCTAATGGGGCTCTTAAGATTGTAATGTGTGAGGATGGTCAAAAGTTCCCTCACAACACTGACCTACTTATTTTCTCTGTTGGTCCATTTGACTTAAATTTGTTTTTCATTTGAGACTGCTGGTATACCAGTCACCATGCAAATAATTTTGGTTATCTGTCTTTCGGGATATCAGTTTCTAAAATGTATTTTTCCCATCATGGGCCATACAGAATTATTGAACATATGTATAGTAGCTTCTCTAAATATAATATATGTATACTCAGCTGGTTTCAGCCAAAGCAACTCACTCAAACAATCTTGATCTGGCCCCGCCCTTGGCAAGTTCTGCAAGTTATTATGACTGTTATGTTGTTTCATCACAGGACAATGAAAAAAAATAGACAAACTGACACTAGGGTTAGGGGTACACATTCTTATCCAGTTAAGTTACATGTTTCCTACTGTAATGATGCTTGAGATTGAACTTTCACATCACTGTAAGCTCATCCCTAGAAAAAGACAGTGCCTTGTCTATTACTTCAACAAAAGACAAAAATATTAAAACATTTCTTGGAAAGCGCAACATTACACATTTTCTGACTTTTCTTGACAGCCGCCATGATGCTTTTCAGCGATGATACACACTGAGATCACAGTCTGTTCACCCTGACTGTGGCCTGACAGGCATACATCCAGAAGAGAGCTCTGTGACAGACATGTTGGCCTGCTGTTTCATGGTATTTTATGGCTGAAAACTGTCTGATGAAAAAAATGGTTCAAACATTCAACAGCATCTCCTCCAGAAAACAAGGACGCTCAATAAAACTTGAGTGGCTAAATTCCATTTTATATATCTATCAAGCATCTGCAGGCCTTTGTGGATGGTGGTGTTAGAGATGAGCTCATGCTCAATTGCTTAATTTATTAGATTTATCCAAACCCTCTGGTCCAGTTGTCCACACATATTACAAATGACATATAAGGGGAAACATACAACACTAGATGAACTGAAAACTGGACTCTTTTGGATCGAGACACTGGATCATCAGAGAACAGATGGTTTGCCTTCAATGTGACAGAAACTGTACGATGCACCACATATGTTCACGATGAAGGAATCAAACGTCTAAAGAGCAGGAGCAGGAGATACACATTTACTCCTTAACACATTATAGGTTGCTAATTCTTTATTTTCAAACTGTATTCTTGTAAAGCATATAACAGCTCAAAATCTCTGTTCTATGACCTCCAGATCCCTCCTCCATACGACACTGCCTCTTCACCCACATGTGCTGAAATCTGCTGAGGCAGCTGAAGATGGAGCCTCCAAGCCAGGAGGAGGATTTCTGGCGGGGTGTAGACGGGACGATGACCCTTGTGTCGCTGGGTGCCATCTGCAACTGTAAAGAGAAGCCAAGCTGCCATACTGGCCATTTACAGCTCTTGCCAGCTGGGACCACGGTTCTTCTGCCGTATATGGAGCACTCTTATGGTGGAGAGGTGGAGGAGCATCACAGTACAGCATGGGTCAGTCGTTTTCAGAATTATGAATCATGTTCATTACGCTTATATCCTGAATCTTAAACCATAGAGTTGTTGTCAAAAGTTGCTGCTGAGGACACATGTTTCAAGAGATCTTCCAAGGATTTTAGTTTATTTTTGGTTTATTTGCATAAATCAGAACAATGGTCATACATTCCAACAAAGCAATAAACGTACCTGTCAGAGCAGCCTGTCCACAAGTCAGGTCTGAATATACAGCAGAGCTGTGTGAAATAAGACATCTTAACATACAGTAGATTGTTCGCTCAGAGCTGCGTCTGACGTGTTTGTTAGTCACAGAGGGTCGCTCCGTCTCTTGTCACGACTGTATCAGTGATGAAATGAAGCGGAGCAGGAGTCAATGTAGATTGTAGACTCAGCTGTTACATCTCAACAGTAGGACAGAGGAGACAGCTGGGGATCTGTCACCAGGTTGTCATGTTCTTCAGGGCAGAGCCACGGTTCCTTATTATGCTGGAGTTTCAAATGTGCTGAGGAGCACCTGAAATTTCACTGCTCACTTCTTTCTCTGTGGCTGATAATGACTGAGTCCAGTTTCTGATTCCACTGGTGGTGTGACTTTGTGAGTTTCTTATAAATGAAATGACAACAGCCTTCACTATTTTGAGATATGTCTGTGTTTTGTCTGTAGTTTTTATTTAACCTCCCCTCCGTCCAAGCACGGGGTGTGTAAAGCTTTGTCTTTATCCACTAGATGTTCTTATGTCAGTATTGCAGACACACTGACATCCTTCACATGGTTTATACATGATGTTTATTCTTTTCTTTCTCCTCAAAAGTTTTTCTTGGTTGTTTTCCTTCCCAATGCTTTTTTTATACCGTGCCGAGTACTTTTGGACACAGACTGTGCTGTTTCACTGCAAACGGCTGATATCACAACGGCATACATGGCCTTGTAGCATCACAGCACTCAAGCTCGAGTTGCTATAGCAACGGGTGATCAGAGGGGTTATTTTTCAGTGTTTGTGAACATATTGCGGAGATGATGGGGAAAAGATGATTTTACAATCAGTCACCAGCTAGATAGCATTTTCTACTCCCTAGCAGCAGCAGCACAATACCAAGATTTTGAAAAGCCTTTAGGAGTAATAAACGTCAACCTTTTATTGTTCCTCATTACTGAAATGTGCCAGTACACTGGTGTAATTGCTGTAATACGGTTATATTCCTTCCATGGCTGTCCATGAATGGATGGATCCTCTGGCAGTAAACTGTTTCATGATAGCATCTCCGAAAGCTTTTCCAGAGGGGCCCAGCCAGGAGACGTGAAACCATGAAGGGCACAGCATGATTTGATATCACCCCTGCTGAGGGGCTGCTGCCAACACTTAACCGCCACTTTTAAAGGTCAAAGCTGGAGGCATCACTAGTGATGTAAGGTTAATTTTTATGACGTCATTAATTTCATGCTACAAATACAGCATATATCAAGTTTTTTAAAAAGTTTCTAAATAGTTTGAAGAAGCAACTGTAAGCCCTAACGGACCTTGGGAAAGTGAGGACTGTTTGTGCAGGTGGACCAATAATGCAGAAAATAAAGTTCAAAAACTCATATGCTAATTGGAGTCTTCAGTCCTCAAGATAGAAGTTTGTGTGTTTGGGTGTGGGTATGGGTGTGGGTGGGTGGTGGTTGGGAGTGTCTGCACTCATTTTCATTAGGACACTTTCCAGCATAAACGCTTAAGGACCATTCCACCGCATGGGTTATAGGGGTAAAATGTGATTTGTGGTTAGACTAATGTTTGGGTTAGACACAAACTGGTCATGGTAAGAGATAAGGCTTTTTTAGGCTGTCCACAATAAATGGGAGTCAATGCAGTGCCCTAACATGGATAGCTGCACATACTTCTGTGAGAATCATAATGTGTGTTTTTCACAGACAATCACACATTATGATTCTCTCTCACTGCTCAGTTTTGCCATTTAGATACACACCAGTAGTTTTTTCGTCCTGTATCTTGTCCTCTTGTCTCTCTCCCTCTCTTGTCCGTCTCTTTTCATGGTTACTCGAATATCTGTGGTCGAGTCTTTGTTATAGCAAGTCACATCTATTCGGAGAAAAGATGAATGTTTCCCCATTACAGCCCAGCACAGTACTCAGAGGCCTCTTTACAGCCCATATTCATCCACTTCATTCTGAGCGGGAGGTGTGGTGTTGTTTTTAGTTACCAGTGGTGAAATTAAAATTAAAATTAGAACAACTGAGAGGCTACAGTTTGTATGTGTAGAATCAGATTTTATACACATTTCAGCTGGGAACTCGCTGCCATCATAGAGTATATTTAACTGTATTTATTTGCTATGTATTTATATTTATTTAAATGTTCAGTCTAGCTCTGTCTTAAATTGAGGTAAAAACATAAATGGAGGAGTTATGCCAACCCTTAACTATCCCTGAGCACTGACCAAATCCCTGCATATCAGTATGTCTAATTTTCAAATTTATCTTGGCAAAGAATTTCTCTATGAATGTGTAAAAAACTATTATTAGGTTGTGACAAGATATTGAGTTTATTTATATTTCTAAAATGAAATTCTGATCAAAGAGAGTATTGCTATTCCTCTCCTGTAAAGCTGATTACCCTGATGACGGTGAGTGTGTTTGTGTTGAACATTTAAGTGCCAAAGCTCCAAAAGTGTTTCAATGCAGGCATGCAGCCAAGTGGGAGAGCTATTCAACACTCAAACGTCTTCATGTCTGTTTATTTATGGCAGGTGCTGAATATGAGTACTTGCCAAGATTCTCCTTGCTATTTCTGGCTCCCCTGAAATAACACAGTAAGCTCATTTTTGTCCTCGGCTTTGAGGGCTTATTTTTGATAATATGAATGAATGCCCGTGGTCACTGTGTTGATAAAGCTCTGCAGATTTTCTTCAGCAACTTCGGCAACACAGAGAAAGGCTGGAAAAGCTATGCAAATATTGTTAATAAACACTGCCAATCAATCTGAATACTTAAATGAATAGTTTGACATTTTGTAGAAAACACTCACTCTCTTCTCAAAAAGAGTTAGACGAGAAGCATGACTGTGTCCCACCCCTGAGAGGTGGCTCTGTGTTTTCAAAATATATCAGGTTTACAATTTTTTTAATGAATTAAACAAATGTGACATGTTCATTTGTGAGTTTTTGAGGTTCTGGTGGATTTTGTTTCCACATCTGGTCTAATGAGGTGCCTTTCACAACTTGACTCAGGAGACCCCAACTACCCACCAGTTGGCTGGAGGTTCAACGACTTGCATGTTTAATACAACAACTCTAAAGATATACAACCCTTACCCATACATGTAAAGACCCACAGAGGTTAAATACCTGAAACCTCCCATTAGTCAGATAGAGCTGTTGAAGCCTGTTGGATGAGAGGTGACACATCTTACGGAAACACAAGTCCAGCTGACTGTTCACATGTGCAGCTCTAGAGGACACCATTATTGGATGACTGAGAATAGATATTTGGCCTAACTGTTTCTCTCTTTTTCTGCTCTGTGTGCTAAGCTAAGTTGCAGAGAGCTGTAGCTTCATATTTACAGCACAAACATGAGAGTGATTTCCTCCTCTCAAAAATAAAAAGATAAATAGTTTTAGTTTCCTTTCATTTTGGTATACATCAGATTACAATGAGAGAAATAGTTGCACTCACTCCATTTACACTTAAAAAAAACTTGAACTTATTAACACAACAGATAATAACTGTGGGAATAACTGTACATACTGAACCTCTTCATGTTTTTCAAGTTGAAACTGTTCAATCACAGTTAGAACGGCATATGTTGAGCTTTGTGCAGCTCTTATGTGAATCTCTAGTCGATTTCAGACATGAACTCCAGAATATGTCCAGTCAATTGGGTCTGGACATTCTCCGGACTTCACATATGAAGAACACAGCGGGAGAGTTTTTGAGTTTGATACGTTCACACCAAGAAAAATCTATAGAGTGTTGGGAAGTGGTGTCTTGGTTGAGTACAGGGAGCAGGACATAACATGAATTCTGCTGCAGTGTTCACATGTTTTTGTTTATGGCACATCAACACTGGTGCCCACCCTTAAAAAGATCTCCAATCTTGTTGTTTTACCACATTCTCATCTGTGTTGGCGTCTTCTGTTAGGATGGCAACTCTTATTCATCCTGAGATATTTGTACTGTTTTAGATTAACTTTTCAATTTTGTGTCTGGGGCTAGAAAGGTCATCAACGTGACCACAGGGCTCACTCTGACACTATCCAGACTTTTTACTATGTCCGCAGCAAGTCAGATTGTATTCTCACCTAAAGCCCCATCTCGATAATCTCCTAAAATTATCAGGAGTTCAGTGCATGTCTAGTGTGACCTCTCTATATATGCATAGTATCTTGAGATATGCATATTCCCACATCATGCCAACCTAGGACACAATTCTTCCTTCCCACAGTCTTCATACATGTACTGTATGCTGAGGTCCATTTACACATGGTTTGGTAGAATGTTTGGTTGAGGCCAGGTTTGTGTGGACTCTGCAGCAGCCTCATTGTTCAGCATTCACCTGTAAACACGCCTCATCCTCAGGCTTCCTGCAGACACTGTTCAAATTCTGACAATGAAGCGACAACAAAAAACAAGTTTAAGAAAAAAAAAAAATCTCATTGTTTGACAGTGAGACAAAAAAATCTGTCATAACATTCAGGGTCATACAAAGACAGGGTATTGTTCTACACTTGGTTTCATCAATTACTAACAATGGTGTTTCAAGGACATCGTCAGAAGACGTATGTATATGTCTCCAGCTGTGAGGGTATCTGAGAGAGTGTGTTTGTGTCAGACAGAGAGAGAGAAGGCATGTGAGAGTAGCTTTAGTTTGCAATAAACATGACAGGGATTGCATCTCAGAGAAGTTTATTGTTTGTTGACAAAATACAGTTACTAAAATAATTCTTTCCAGGGAATGGTGCTGCGTTATCTGACATGTATGTCAATAATTAAACTTGGTACTCTCTTATTACCTTCTGCAAAAGGAAAAGAGCGATATTGTGGAGAGTCCAGTCTAGTTCTCTACTGCAGTTATGCTGAGTTAATGTATAAGTCACCAGGAGAGTCTGGTGCCAGGCTCCTCACGTCCATCTGTCAGACTGAGATCATGGATCGAGAGGATGCCAACACTGTTGTAATCCGCTTATGTGCAAGAGAGTAAGTGGACAATATTCTTTAATGCCAAAAGCAGAATTGTATATATCCATGTTGTGTTGCATATTAAATCATATTCATTTCCACTTACTCATCTAGTAAAGGCTTCAGACACAATAGACTCCACCATCCTTCTTTAAGGTCATGCAGAACTGTTCAAGGTCACATTCATTGACAGTATGCTCATAGCGGAACTATTGAGGACAGGTGAGTGCAGATGCACCTGAGGACTTGATCAAACAAAGTGTTGTATATGGCTTAAAGATATATGTACAGGTAGGCAGTATATTCAGGTGAAGGTTTGCACAAAAGAAAGGTCAGCAAAGAAAACCTGCAAAAATAACAACAGGAATTCACACATTGAAAGTAACTAGCAATGAACAAAAGAGAACACAGAGTTCAAGGAAGCAGGAAACAACAGGACGTGAAGTGACAAATAATGAGGTACAGGTTAAACAGGAAGTAAAGTTAAGCATAAAACACTAAAAAGACAACATGAGGGATAAAGAAAGATAACAGAGTCAAAGATACAAAGGTAACAACTCAAATCAAGTAGGCGAACAACAGACACACAAATCCAAAAACCAAACACAAGGAAAAGAACAAGGTAAAAGTCCTTGAATACAAAGAATCCAACAAAAGATCCAAACAGATAAATCAAAAATCTGGATCGGGGTTGGTTAAAGTTATCATATATTGCTTTTAGTAACTGTACAGATTAACCAGAAACCTTTAGCGTTTTTGGTTGCTGCTCTTCACTAATGGTCCTGTAATACTGTAAAGTGTGGTTGAAGACTGCAACAGTGTGGCTTATAGCTAAAGGGCTTGAACGAGGCTTATTTGTGGATTCCACAGGGACTAAGAAGCGCCGCCTCCTTTGTAAAAATGCATGTATCTGAAATCGATGCTGCCACTACTACCCCCACCACAGCTATTTGTAAAGCATTTCATCAGCCACACCTCCACCCTCACATCCACCCGCAGGCTCTGAGTCTTCTTCTCTCTGGGGGGAGATTTTTGTTGTCAAACCCAAATCCCCGCTGAGCTGAGCTTGAGGTTTCCTTATGAGAAGGTGATGAGGTCAGAGCTCATGTTAAATATTAAGAGTTTATCAAAAACTGGGGAAAAAAGATCCCACACACTGTCCAACTTGCAAACAGTGATTTGCTGCGTCAGTTCGGTACTTGGCTTGAGTGATGAAGGTCTAGTACCGAACCCAAGCTTTTTTACAGCTTTTCATCTACTCGTCTCTCTCCTACGCACCTCTTCTGCCAAATAGAGGTGCAAAGCATTCTTTAGAAAATATTAACAGCTTACAAATTCTATGTTCACATAAGATTTAATTTGAGCTGGATTACAGAAATATTAATTAAAGTAGAATCATACTGATCATAGGACAAGGAATAAGATACTGTCAATTCAAGAGGCGAGGGTGTTGCTCGGCACGACCATAAAATAAAACACATTCTCAACCAAAATATATACTTTGAAAAGAAAGGAATACATTTTTAATCTTCATTTATAGATTAACTGAGCTTTCAGCTGTACTTTTTTATTCATGTGGCCGACTCACCAACAGAGGTGCGGTTCACAGACAAATGGTTTCCATGACAACATTATTGGATACACTCTATATCAGCGGGGGGGATGAAAAGCACCTATTTAATAAGTCATGGACTGGTGACTGCAACTCGATTACCGCTTTGTGCAATTTGGACGTTGGATTGGCACAATAATGGTTTATTCAGGTGGAGGGAGATGATGTCTTTGAGAATCAAAATCGTGTCTGGTGTACACAGCGTTCATATCAAGGTGCTGCTGCTGATGTGCTGCACTAAAGTGTCACAATAGATCGGGCTGAGTTAGAGTGACTGACACTTAAGTGAGATGAATGATAAGAGCAACAGAGAAAGATGAGGATAAATCATTGTAGCTTTTTAGAGTGCAAATATACTTCTGAAAAAGTACTTATGTATCAGGCTCAGGGTAAATTTGAACAAAAAAGCAGCATAGCTCTCATAACCAAAACAAATTATACAGTCACAGTATATACCAGAGTTAGAGCTTAATCGTCAGCGTCAACAATTAGAAGCAATGGCCGCAGATTTGATGACGCAATTTTATTGAAGCAACCATGGCAACCTGGAGAAAAGGATCCAGCATCTTGATAGGCTTGTGCGACTAGGCAACCTAGTTGCATAATGCTCTCAACCATAACTTTGATGTGTTTCTCTTTATATCTTTGTACCTGCAGTGAATGTTTATGTAACATGTTGAGACAGATACAAAAATTGTTGCAGTTAATGTAGAGTACGAGAAAACGGAGACAGGAAAAGGTTCAACGTTCAACTGCTGTTCGCTGCACATCACATCTGCATTCTCATAATAATACAGTATTATCCATTGCGCATGCAGACGCAAACAACACAACAAGATAACGGTGAAAACAATCAGTCCGCTCCAGCATGTATGTGTCTGTGCACAGGGATCAGTTCCAAACACCTCACACACTTCTTCCAGCTACACATGGAGTTTAGCTGCTAAGACATCTTGTGCCCCCTTTTATAAAATGTGTTTGAACTGTGTCACATATTTTTTCCAATTGGTCCCTGCACTTATGCAATAGA
Organism: Paralichthys olivaceus; assembly: GCF_024713975.1. NCBI lineage: Eukaryota > Metazoa > Chordata > Actinopteri > Pleuronectiformes > Paralichthyidae > Paralichthys > Paralichthys olivaceus. The sequence continues at coordinate 22,824,179 of NC_091094.1, read as the reverse complement.
GAGAGAGAGGGGAGATGTAGTGTACATGTCTTTCTGTGTAAGAGCTGGTGGCAGTGGGTGGGTGGCTAGATGGGTGGGTGGGGGATGGGGTTGCAGAGGGAGCACAAGTGTAAGCAGTGCGCTTACACATGGCCGTCATTTCACCCTCTGGTTCCTTATTGGAAGCCTTCCATGGATTTTGTAATAAAAATGCACGATGATGCTTTCGATCATAAAAGAGACCTTTCAAGACGTCTGTTCAGAAGTTAGAGAGTAATGATGGCAAAAAATATACATTTCCCTGACGTTTAAAGATTTCACTCTGAGATGCTGGTGTTTTTCAGCCACATTAGAACACTATTCCTCTGTGGGATCCATATACAGCAAGGGGAGCAGCAATTATTATTGTGTGCGCGTGCGTTCGTGTGTGGGTGTGGGGGGGGGGGGTTACTGGTGAAAGGGAAACAGGGAGCAGAGGAACTGACCTCAGGAGAGGGAAATACCTCTGCTCTTGATTACCAGCAGCTCCAGAGAGAGAGAGAAATGATGTTCATCTGAAAAGTCGCCCCCCCTCCCCCCAACACACACACACACACACACACACACTCAGACTCAGAGAGCATTGCCGAAGCACACTTAACCCCTTTGTCACTTCCTGATTTAATGATGCTCCTGTGCAAAAAAACAGGAATTTTTACTTCCAGGAGTAGTCATGAATATTTCAGTGAGATGTATACTGTGGGTCACAGCCACTGGAGAAGACTGGATCAGCAATTTAACCACCATCATCTTCAAGTGAGCAGAAAAAGGTAGCAACCCCCACCTCCCCGCTCCAACCATGTCAGTGATGGGAGAACGCTGGTTACATGTTGTGAGGAGTGAGTGCCCAGAATGATTCCTACAGAGAAAGAGAGAGAGATTATCAGCCCTCGTTGTATCACCTTGTCTCTTCTCCAGCATCCTGCAGTCCCTGATGAGTCTCATTAGAGAGCAGTTACAGATGGAAACACACAGAAATATGTGCACGCAGATTGTTCTGGATGGATTTCAGCTCGCACTGCTTGTTCTGGGAAGTGCTGACCTTGTCACGCAAACACATATTTCACACTTTAACAAATTCAATATGCCTCTAAGTAGAATCAGTGTGCGAGCAAATTGTGCTGAAAATAATGTATCAAATAACAGACTAAATCCAATTTCACAAACACATCCCCTTGAGGTAGAATTCGGATATAGCTCGATTGCTGATCGTCACACACATCGACCGTGATAGAAGAAACAGGCAGTGACGCTGCATTGTACTCCTATAGATATCGGAGAGAGGGGACAAGCATCTTTCATTTTGCCACTATCTGTACAACAATGCCTGCTCATAATGGATTTTCTATCTATAAATACAAATCTTCCCATAACAGTCAGGCATGCTGAGGTAAAGTGCCACTATGCCATTAATAAACCTTTATTGGCCTGTTAATCTCCAGCACATTGAGCTTGGATGTAGGCATGAAGAAGGGCGATTACATCCCACGGGTCTCCCAGGCCAAATGGACACACATGCACACACTGACACACACATAAATACTCAATGATTTTCTCATGTATCTTTCCTTGCTGTATGGGTAAGGAGTAAAGGAATGTATATTTAAAATGTACTCTTGATAAATCAGATTAATCCTTGACATACAATCATCCAGTCAAAACAAACTATAAACTGGGGAATGGAGAAGAGAATGCGTTCCTTGATTTAATCTGGTGAATACATATGAGTACGATCAAACCTGACCTACCCACTGTGCATTCTCATCGATTGCTAGTCCCGCAGAAGTTCGGCATATTTATCTGTCATGAAAAATTGTGCAGTAAAACACAAAACTCCCTCCAGCCAAATGTCTTGGTGAGCTGCTGCTCCAGAATACAGAAACCCTTCAGGCCAAGATCTGGCAGCGAGCAAGTATATGGAGAGTTAAAAACTGTGAACCCACAAACAAAGATGGATGAACAGCTCAGCAGAAGTATAGTGGCTCCACAGGAAAACACAGTTTCAGGAAAAAGTAATGGTTAAGTCATCGTGAAAATGATGATAGATACTTCCATTATGACGACAAGCAATGGACAAGATCGGAGAAGTGAACATATAAAAACTTTACTATACTTCCTGCAATGGACCCAGAGCTGATTCTGACAGAACACAGTGCCCTCAAACTGGGTTTTCTTTCATATTCTTCTACCGGATTGTTTTTCTGTGCTCCACTGGACCACTGAATCCTCAGATGATCACTGCAACCATTGTCGAGTCTGACACTGACAAGGAACTCTATACTTTCTTCTGCCGACACAGCTTCTATATCTCCAAACTAAAAGTGAAGCGTTCCAGCTGTATCGACTGTTATAAAAAACAACAACATATCAGCTCCCAAATAGGAAGCCAAAGCATCTCCATTTTCACCTGGTGGCTGGATGGAATATAGCTCATAAATCCTACTTCCTCCGTGTTAGTGAATGGGATATTGACCAAACTAAGAAGTGAAAAAGAACATGCCGAACAGTTCTTTCATTTTAGGTAGTTCTTATCACACTGATGTATTTCTTCTAAGTTTGGTTTCAATGAGTTGGGCTATTATTTAAACATCATGATTGACAGCTTAGTCTGATTGGTGGAGCACATGTATTGGTGAGCCAGGCACTGAGTTTTTCTCCTTAATTCTGGTTTTTCATTTGTAGCTCAATTATTTGTGACAACTTTCTGTTGAATAACCAAGTGCAACATAATTAATAACTTCCTGTTGAAAAATGTCCACAGTTATGCCCTAGATTTAAATGACATATCATCTCCCCTCTCTTTATGACTGATTGGATTTCTCTCTGCCTTCTAGTGTTACTGTTCAGATCAGATCTTTTGATTTCCAATGGTCGCATGTCTGACCGACCATAACCTCCATAGAATTACTTTGACCACCCTGGCCCTCACATTTATTTCAACCTCTGTGCAAATAGGCATCATTTTGAAAAATCTGTTAAAGTAAAAATCTGGTATATTTCATCATGTGCTTACTGTTTGCACTAATCACTTCTGCTGAGATTCAGAGAAAAAACGACTCTCACTAAAAAGCCTCATGGTCAGGTGGGCCAGCCTCTAGCAGCTGTCCACGTAAACATGATTCTTAAATTAATCATTTCATTTGCCTCAGAGTTTGAGCAAAAGTCAAATAGCAAGTAGCCCGATGAAGTGGGCATTATGGCTAACTGCAGTGTGGTAACGTTTCAGCTCTCTCTCCACCGTGTATGTCAGATCAATGTGGGTCAAGAAAAATATATGACCAAATGGTTGTTGTTATTGCTGGTGGGTCTTCTTGTAGTAGTTCTTCTTTTTCTTCTACATCTTAACATAGTACATATTGTCTTCTCCCTCTGAGGATTCATTGCCTTTCATCATCTGTACTAATAGTTTTATCTGAGTGTTTTGTCATAAAGTCATCACATTTCCTGCTCTCACGCCGAATACAATTATTGACTTCTTTATCCCATTAAGCCTGGCAGCTCGAGCATTTTTCTTTAATGACATTTCAGCTGGCCTTGTACTGAATTTACGCTCTTTAGATGGATAAATGTCTGAGGGAAATGTATCGAAACTAAAATGTATAACCTCTCACGGTCTTAATTTTGCTGATGTCGGTTAATTCTTTCTTCCCTGCACCCTCTCTTGCTGGCTCACGCTCACGTTACATGTGAACAGTAAACACTAACACTAATCAGAAGTACTAGGACACGTACAGTACTCAAACTCAAAAGTACACAACAATACTTGTGAAATGTGCACAGGTTGGCATCAGGGTTAAAGCGACTGGAACGATCTGGATTCATGATCCAACATCATTGTTTAATAATGAAATGTGATTGTCAGTTTGTGTGAAGAGTGACAAAGACGAGCAGATACACACACACACGTTGCAGAAGAACCAATGGCCCCTTTATTCATGAAGACATAAATATAAATTCAGCAGGTTATTATAAAAGATCAGTTCTACGTGTGAGTGATTAGAAAAGAGCAGAGGAGCAGAGTCTTATGGAGGGTTTTTTTGCAGGGGGGGTCAGATCCCAATCTGCTGAGGGGGGCACACTGCAATGTGCTTAATATAACAACGTTAACTTCACATTATAATGTAATAAAATGTATCATTAAAGTAGAAATATAAATATGAACTTGATTGTCAGAGAACTATAAGGGCATAATCATTAATTAATCATAATCGAGGTAAGTTTGAAATAATTGTGATTTTGAATTGAAGTCATATCGCCCAGCCCTGTCAAATAGTATATTCATGATCTGATTAATGAAAGGATGAAACACAGCCGGAGAAAGAGCCTGTATCTGCTTGTTTTTAGCTCAGAGATTAACCTCAGGATGTCAACATGTGCAAGCTAGATGCAGGTTGTTATCACATTTACCTCAGGGAAACATCATCCATCATCCAGTGTATCTCTCTATTGTTTCACTTTATCTGTTTCTGCCATGAGCCGTACATGCAACAGCAACATACAGCATCACTTGGCTCTCGGCAGAATCTACTATTAAGCCATATAACAAATGCAGTTTTCAAAGATTCACCAAATTTTCTGCTGATGTTTTGACCCTGTTGACTTCTTGTTTCTTTCTTGTCCTCTGTGCCCTCTGGCCACGTGTACTGTTTATCCCTCAGGTGATCCAGCTGCCCAATGACTGGTGGTTTTTGGGGGGGAGCTCCAAACACTTTTTTTGTTACAGCTCAAGTCTTATGTGTTTACTCTGATGAATCACCATTTGTGTAGCATTGCTCAACTGTTGACAGATGCAGAATATGACAGCACACTGGAAACATGCTGGCGTGAACATTTAACCAGCGCTTTTTTTCATTTAGACCGTATACAGCCAGCACATGAAACCCAGATGATCACCATGAAATTTTAATGCCAGTGCACATGAGCATTTTCTTTTCTTTCTTTTTTTTGCTTGGACTATCACAGAAGCAAAGAATGGAAGAACTGAAGAAAAAGAGTACGGTTGCACTTGATGCAGGATTGTGCACATTGTTCTGCTTTTGTTTCTGTAATCATCACATTTTGAAATGTGTTAATGGAATAATGTTCAACTTCCTCTTCGAAGCTTGTTTCACTTCTGCATAAACACAATTCATTTGAGCTGGAGACATGCTGTGCAGATACAGCAAACCATAAAGGATAATCTTAACTCTTTTATCTTCCCATCCAACTCTCAGAAATAATAACCTTAAAGCTGTTAAATTTTAAATCACAGGCATTTTTAATGAGGTAAACACAAGGAGCTCCGGATCTGAAGTAGAAAAAATAAGCACCCTGCCTTTTTTAATACCTAAGACTAATGGGTAAATTGTTGTGTTATTGTTGAGACAGTGCCAGAGTCGTTGGCAGAAGATAGGGATTTGAGCATTAGTTGCAGCAAAACTCCAGCTCAGAAACACATGGTTTGTTGATAAGAAAATAGTAAAATATTTAACATAAAATGAATATTAACAAGGGAAGCAGAGGCTGAGTTAAACCAGAGCAAAACAACAACAATGATTATATCTGAGTCACACAGCACCGCACTAACCTGCATCACTGCACAAGCCGCCCACTCTGCTTTGACCTTTGAGTGCGATGTATAATTTCAGTACAGCATATTTTTGTGACTCCTGCATGGCCTCTTGCAGTAAATCAGCTGATGTTACATTTTTACTCAGTGGCACAGACATCTGTTGACATCAGTGCTGTCACTTTCAACCCTGCAGGTGAAATGCCAGCGACCTATACCAAGATGTGCAAACACATAAATGGCAGTCACACTGTGTCTTCGTACCTGAAGACAAGCACCCCCTGTGGGTATCCTACAGCGATTCTCCCCCTGTTGGTCCTCCAAGATTGGACCTAAGGGCACAAGTGCCAACAGACACTCCACTGGGAGATTCTCTTTTCGACAGGGGAGCCCCTGCTACCTGTGAGAGCTCTGATGTGCATCAGTGGCTAAATGTTAGCAGACCCCTCCAAGCATGGATGGTTTATAAAACAACAAGCCCCTGAGCACAGACATTTAAACGGCCCCCACCTCCCCTCTCACACAAGAGTAAGACACCCAGTCTGATTGGTTGAATATATTTTTTTCTCTTGCATATCTTTCGTTTGTTTTGTATCTGATTTTTTCTGCATCTTTGAAAACATTAGTGTCTTTTGCGATAATTTTGTGTCTGTTTGTGGTCATATTGCATGTTAATGGATAGGGTTGGATATCCTTCACATTTGAATCGATTCTAACAGTTCCAGTACCTGGAATTTGGTTATTGGTACCTGACGGTATTTTTTTACTGCTCTCTCTGTAATACCAGAAAATTGTATTTCAGTTGATGGCGCTATGCACGTTAAATTTGCCCCTTTAAACAGAGAGAAGAAATCCCTGCTAACAAAAGTAGTAGCTAACCAACAGTGAACAAGGACATTTTCTCCTGCCATAACGTGCCCACCTGGAGAACTGATCACCTGAAGATGATGTTGATGAAGCTGTTGATGGTACACTGTTCAGCCTTGAGATATATATTTCCTGTTTAACCAGCGGTTTCACCAGGTTAGATGTGTAGCCACCTTTTATTTTGCAGTACAAATACTGCAAACAGTGTATGAAACTACACTTGAGACTGCTTTCATGGTACCCAACCCTATGAATGGTAAAAGAATAGTGCTTTTTCAGTATTATTGACCACTCAAAGCCCTTTACAGTATAAGTCATCTATTCACACGGCGTAGTCACCAGAGGCTATTTGGGGTTCGGTATCTTACCCAATGACTTTGTAATGCTGGAATGTTGTTTAAAAACAAATTTACTTCTTTTTCAAATTACATTTTGATTGACTTTCCAACACACGTCAGTCATGCATCCATCCATCCATCTTTGTGCATATAGAGGATACATACTGATTTCAGTGAGAGGAATTATACCTGCAGGTCTTGGTGGAGAAACAATGCTCCCAGGCTCAGATTTTCCACAGAAGAAGACATTCACTAAACCACTGGAATAAACAGATGAAGTCCTGCAACAGTGGGTGACGTGGGATGCTAATGTGAACTGAGTGTTAGAAAATATGACATGAGGAAATAAGATATATTGTAAGAGGATGTGGAAACTGAGCTAAGATGTGAATTAAGCCTCCAGAGTGAGCCTGCTGCTCGCTGCACCCCACACAGGGTCTGCATTACAAGCAGCTGGTAGGTTGGGAGATGTGGTTTGTGTCTGCTGGTGGGCAGACTGTAAGTTTTTTTTTTTCAAGGAGATGAGAGGCTCTCCATTGACTGGGAAGATGGACTGCCTTCATACTGCCAAAAGTCACAAGAGAACATCTGCTGTGCTGGGTTTTTTTCCACCACTCCTTCCTTCTCTTACAATTGACTCAGACTCTCAAGACTTTGCGGCTGGTTGCCATGGGAGGCACTGGAAAAACACAGCTGAATGATAAAATTATTAATAAATGAACAAAACAAGCCTCCTGCGTAGAGCTGGCCTGCGCACATGCACAGCAGAGTATGCTAATAACATCCTGCCTATAAAAAGACAATAGACAGTGGACGCAAAAATTACACGGCTGCACGAGTACGTCACTTGAGTGTTTGCTTTGGATGCCGTTCACTTAGTGTTTCTTTAACAGATTAGAGTATCTTTGACCAGATGGATGCTGAAAACAGAAACTCTGAATACCCTCCTCCTGAAATATTTTGGCAACACTTCCCACTATCCTTAATCCAACTCTCATAATAGCATGATTCATCAAACAGTGCCCGTTGCCTCTTGTTATTTTAGGTTTATTTATAACAGTGATAGCCAAGCCTCATTGAGAACTCATTGTTCTGTGGGTGAACAGAAACAACAATGGAGTAATCTGCAGCCCACTCCTCTTGACACAGATACAACATTGTTTGATAAGGCAACAAAGATGTGCTGAGCTGTGGGTGGTCAATGCACATGCACTTTTATTTATTTTTTTGTACGTGGATGATGCGCGTGGTAAATTGATATTCTTTACAAATGTTTTAGCTTTAGCATAAAATCTGGGATTATTGATGCATTTGAGGCCAAAAAATTACTTAATGTGGGAGTCAAAAAGAAAGATATTTTTCCTCTTAAAGTAATAGCTCAACATTTAGGATTTTTTTATCAAAGCTGAATGTGTAGATGGATATGAGTCTCTGTGCTGGATGAAAACACTAGCCTTGCTTTTTCTCAAGTTTTAGAAACATGCATACAGACACTGTTCAAGCGATTCATGTTTAATGTCGCATTTATTGTTTTTTTTTATATTATATATATCTATAATTATGGGTTCAATGTGGCTCAAAACACCAGCCATTGTTTCAAACCATCTTGGACCTTGCTGGGCCAATGTTTACATAGTGTCATTCATTTTGGATGTCTCTATGTCATGACATTTATATATATGTATATATATATATGTGTGTAAAAATTAACGGCCTCTTATCAAAGGGTGGCCACCAGCCACCGCTCGTGAGTGGCAATCTGGAACAGTTCAAATCTCTGTTGAGACTAAATCCCTAAACCGCCACATTCAGATGTGAATGCTAGATGGTGAATCCTCTCCTGCCCCTCGACTGTCGCACACATAGCCGTGTGTGTGTGTATGTGTGTGTGTGTGTGTGTGTGTGTGTGTGTTGGCTGTGGGTGTGAAGTTACATTTAAAGTTGAAAAAAGACTTTTAATTTGCAGGTTCTGCAACAATTGTAACAATTATAAGAGCAAGTTTTTCTTATTTGCTGTTCTTTCTGTTCTGATTACATAAAAAGTGAAAATGGCACTTTGAGATTTAGTATGTGCAGTAACTTGACAAACAAGAATCCGCCCAGTACTTCAGTGCAGCATCTCTGCCTGTTGCCTGGCTACCTCACCGTGACGTCCTCGAGAAGTCCCTGCACCCAGCTGTTGTTAACTCTAACTCCCTCTACAGCCACAAAGTTTTTGTTATTGCTTGTGCACAGATGGAACAATTTGATTTATCTCTGGGAAACGGGGCAATTCTTTTTCCAAAATGTCGAACGATTTCTTTGAGACACAGACCCAGCCTTGAAAAATCTATTTTAAATGCCACTGATTATGAGCAGAGAGAGGTCCAGAAGAAGGCAATGTGCTTTACTCAGGAGACCTGGGAAAGTCATGGTGGAACTTGTTAAAGGTTAAGCACAGTAAAACACATTTTTGAGGAAAAAAAGTACTGATTATTACTCATCATTGATTTGTTGATGCTGTATGTTTTTATTATTAACAAAAAACTTAATATATCAGCTTGTAATGTCATTAACAACCACTCAAGTTTTATGCGTGGATGGTCATTTTAGGACAATTTATTTTGGCAACTCCACCAGCTGCGTTTATAGACACTGGACCAACCAGGAACTTCACAGCTCTCCTCGGTGATCCCTGCTGAACAACCAGAGAAACATCCATTATCAAGGACAAAAATGCCCAACCATCAATTTCCAGTGATGATTTTCTCAGTTCAAGAGAGGCTCTCAGATCAGCCCATATAATAAAGTGGCCACTCTAAAACAACAAGAGATGAGTATCTTCTTAAGCCCACGTGTAAAAATATGAGAAGAGGACAATATTGATGAGGGTGGAGATGACGACGGTGAGGATGAAGATGATGAGGATCGAAAGATTAACCTATAACAATCCAGTTTGCGTGAAATTAACTGTGTGCTGCCATGGAAACAGCTGATGTCAGTGGGGTCAAAAAGTGCAGGGAGGTGTGGGGTGGGTGGACAGTGGGTGAGTGGGTGGGCTAGTTGAGCTGATGGTATGGGCAGACCTGTGCAGCAGAGGTGGAGATTGTGGTGCTAATGTTTTTCAGGAAGGGGGAGGGTTGGCGTGAGGGCCCTTCGTTGCACTTCGGTTTAATGACTCTGCGGCGTGATTACTCAGTTTAGTCCACAGTTACGTAAAGCAGCACTTCAGGTTTGTGTGCTAAATGTGGCCGTCCTGTTGCTGTCAACATCCAACTGGTGACATATGGTGGATAATAATGGTGTAACTATACTTACAGAATACATGACTTTAGAACATGGTGAATCAATCATTTATCTGACATAAACTATTCTTGGGGAAAAGGTAGATGGGCAAAGATGGCAGGCTGGTGGAAATAAATATCTAAAAAAACCACACATTTCAATTATTTGGGCAAAATATGAATATTGAATATCTTGAGCCTATTAACCAATGTTTACTACCAGGAATCAATATGGGGACTTGATTTACTAACAGGACCGTGCTAATACGACAGCCACATGAAACATTCATTTAATTTTGCAATATTTTTGCATAAAATGCTGAGCCCACTATGATTGAACAGGGATTTGCAAGCTCCATTCAGTCCTCCAATAAGTATGTCCCACTGTGACAGTCCTTGCCGGCCGTGTATGTTTACCTCAGTGCCTCCAACCCAGTTTTCAGTTATGAGGAAATTTGTTGTTGCAGTAATAATATTTGATAAATGCCCACATCAGCAGCTCTCGCCCAGCTTAGTTTTGTGTATCCCCAACAACTGATTTCCTCTGTGTACATCGATAATGGTTTTTATATAAATTTGCTGTTTTTCCACAGCAAAAATGACATTGATTTTACTCACTTCAAATGTTGTCTAATTCGTGGGCTGTTATTTGGGATGTTTTATGTGTTTTTTAAAGATATATAACCTGGTTTAGCTTGAATATTCACTGACTAATGACTCTGCCTTTCAATCTGAGGAGAGACACTGAGTTGTAAGCTGTAGGTGGGCCTGTGTTTAACTCCATACATTTCAAAGAATTTAAAAATGCATTGCAGATAGAGCTGAACATTTTGTTACTCCATTGTTAGAACATCTGACACCTTAGGTGAATTGTAGATTGCGTTTATCTTGCAAGATTTCTTTTTATGATTATTTCATACACTTTTAATAATATAAGTCAACAGTAGAACCAAAGTTTGTGGTGTTCTTCTTCCTACAATACCATATACCAAAACTACACACATCTATGAAAATGAGCTTTAATCATGTCCATGTAATCCATCTATCCCACCATACCTTTTAGTGACGCGGGGGCTGGAGCCAACCCCAGCCTACATTGGGCCAGAGGCGGGGTCCACCATGGACAGGTCACCAGCATATCACAAGGTCACCATACAAAGACAGTTAACCATTTACGCTCACATTGGCACCTGTACAGCCAATTTATCGAACAAGCAAACTCCACACAGAAAGACCCCGTTCGAACTTGGATTCTTGATGTATGATGTACATGCAATATTATTTGTCAATGCCTTATTAATTATATGTTTTTTTCAATCATTCATATTCATGAGAATTTATTGAACTTCTTTACAGATGTGATTGTTTTTACAATCAGAAATGAAAATATTCTGCATTTATATAATTATTTCAACAACAGAATGCAGATCTACATGTATTTTCCATCTTACAGCAATCTTTAGAAAGATATGCTATGATTAAGAGAATCACTATGACTTCGATAGATATGACCTTAGAATTTGCCTTTTAATAACTGCAGCATGTCACATAAGAATAATCGGTGTGAGTGGATTCCAAAACTCTGGTTATATTACTTAATATAGCCTGAGGCCGTATCCCTCCATGTAATTTTAGCAGGGGATTGGGCCATAAGGGTGACCACTTTGCTTGTCACTCTCCAAAGGTGGACACGCTGAGCGCCAAGGAAGCTCCAACACTCTCCATTCACTTTAATTAAAGACTTCCACTGGACAAGAGTTAGCAATTAGAGTGTCTCCTCAAGTACTGTATGTCCCCAGGGAGGAGCCAGGAGGAACTCCCACTCACCCATTAATGTTTAAACTGGCCTGATTGAGTTGAATTATTCAGCGAATCACTCGTCCTCTGTGGGTAAGTACCTCCTTGTATGGTTCGGTCCTCAGGCCTCACTCTGTTTGAGTGTATGGGCAGATGCAGCAGCTGTCCTTCAATACATGGTTGATGTGTTCACTGAGGGACTGTGCCTGCAGATGGATACTGACAACTGGGAGATCATCAAACCACATGATAAGACAAGGGTTAAAGTAAATGACAGTGGTCAAACAGCCATAGAGGTCGTATACCCGGCACTGATCCAGGTGGTGCAGTGGTTAACGCTGCCACAAGGTTTCTGGTTCGAGTTTCCAGGTTCACCGACTTCCTCTCACAGTCCAAAGACATGCAGATTGGATTTAGGTTATTTGAGAATCTTAATTGACTGTGAATGTTTGTTTTCTCTCTGTTGACCTTGAGACACACAGGCGAACTGTCCAGAGTGCACCCCCCTCTCGCTCAATGTCAGCTGGGATTGACTTCAGGTCCCATGCACCACAACCCTTAAATGATAAGCAGTATAGATAAAGAGCACATGGATGGATGGATGGACTGATCCATATCTAAAAGTCTCAATTTCAAAATTACAATGGCTCAAACTTTCCCCAAAAGAACTTCAAATAGAGCCAAGCTAGGGTTCCCATGCTTTCAGTCTATATGCTAGTCTAACCCTAACCCTCCAAACTTGAGAGTTGCAACAATCTTCTCATCTAACTTTTGATGACAGGTGAATAAGTGTACTTTTCAAACCTTGAATGGGAAATTTAAATATTTATACAGCACAATTTGTCAGATTTCAAAAGAGGTATAATTTAGCCTGATGTTCAGATTGTCCAAGCACACACAATATACAGTATGTCTCATGCTGATCCGATTCCACTATTCACCACGGTTCTGTCTCTCACAGAGCAGCTTTTTAAAACCTGTTTTGAGGAGAAATTTCTTTAAAAAATCTACTGACTTGGCTGCACCTTCTTACTATAACCAGAGCCATTTGTAGTATATATTCATTTTTTTAAATTAATCTGTTGCAAGGTGTAAGTAAAGCCTGGGTTATCTATACTGAACCAAATTCTGGCATTGCTTCTGGCATCCTACACATTCTCATTGTGAAAACAGCAGTTGCCGTGGTAACAAGCAGACCACAATAAGGGCATCTTAGGAGACAAACAAACCGTGCTGTGCCGTGGAGGCAGGGGCCTTGTGATGGATTTACGTAATCAAGGACATTTACTGTACAGCCACTCTTAGCCCGATCTCGAACATCTCCACAGCAAAATTCTGTTCTGATATACGGACACATCCCTGCACTGACTCTAACAGATGTAACGACAAAGTTTCCCCAACAATGTATTTTACACACGCTTGGGGCAGTCTTTATGGGGCTAATTGGATGAGTTTGTGGGCTTAAGCCAACAGATGTTCTTCTGTAGTCACAGCTGTTTGCTTTATCTGGTAACGTTAGAGGAGATCTCAAAGCTGATTATCCATGATAAACATGATACAGATTTACACATTTCAATGTCTGTGCTTTGCTCCGATGGGCTGTGAAAAATAAAGTGTGTGTGTGTGTGTGTGTGTGTGTGTGTGTGTGTGTGTGTGTGTGTGTGTGTGTGTGTGTGTGTGTGTGTGTGTGTGTGTGTGTGTGTGTGTGTGTGTGTGTGTGTGTGTGTGTGAGGGCATCTGTGACACAGAGAGAAAGAGAGAAAAAGAAAGAGAGAGTGAGAACATCAAAAGTCCCCTTGATCACCGGATAATAATAATAATAATAATTTCTCCCAAAAACTTTGATCGCCCATTTTATAATGAATTTACAGTATGTCCTTGAACAAGACAATAACACTGCACCAAATGTTGCTTTTATTATTGATTCCAATTTTTGGGCTTTGTTTCTCAAATAAAAATATTTCTTTCATCTCCATCTAAAATCTAGCCTTTGCTGTCTCCTACTGATTTACACAGTAGTGATGGGGCAGCTGTGGCTGACGCAGTAGAATGGAAAGTCTTTGGTTCCATTCCATTCTGGAATACACTGAAACCCAGAGTGATAGTGATCGTTGCACTTAAATTGCTGTAATATTGTGTGTGAAAGAGTAAAATTGACACAGTGTAAATCTCCTTAAGTGTTTGCTAATACTACAAAAGCTTAATATAAATAAAGTCAATTAGCACACTTTAAATGTGTCCATTACAGAACAACTAAAAGCTTTTGAGCTGCTATATATATATATATTTGCACTATATTTGCACAGTTTAGTTTTAAATAATCTGGACAGAAGCAAAATGGAATGACTGATAGATGGTATATGTCCAATAATAATAATAATACGTTCAGTTTGTACAAAGCTACTAAAAATGCACAAAGACACTCAACAGGATTACCATAAAAATGAAAGCAGATTAAAGGGAATAGGTATAAAGGTAAAATACATCATAATCACACGTTGATAAATAAGATGCATTTTATCAGCAGATGCGTCCAGGGTGTATGCCATCTCTCGCTCAATGCCAGCTAGGTTTGACCCTCAAATGATATGTGGTGTAGGTAATAGATAATTGATGGATGGAGAGTTCTGTTCAGTCCCAGTCCAGCTGAGTCTGAAACTGGGAGTTAACATTCGTAGGGAGGGGTTGCACTGTGTGGAGATCAGGTTGGAAGCGAGAGTAACTTAAGCATTGACAGGAAGTGAACTGATGGGCAGTGCGCAAAGTTTATCACACTAAATTGTGCAAGTAGAGAACTGTGTTGGCTTGAAGATGTACAGTTCAGTGCCATCTCTAATTTGTTTGGGAATTACCAAGAGAGGGGTTATCTTTGGAAAGGGCTCTGTCGTGCCAGGTCCGGTGCTCGGCCCTGAGTGGAGATGAGATGAGATTGGCTGTCAGGAGGAGTGTGGTTACACAAAAATGATGTTTGTCATATACAGAATATTACACACATCATATACAGTATGCTACACAACAGACTCAAGTAGCGAGTGGGGCAGCGGAAATAATAAGAGTAAGGAGATAAATGTTGAGATTAAAGGTCACAGTTTGAAGATTAACTGAAACTCTGAAGATATCCTTAGTGCTGCTGCTGCTGCTGAGACTATTAGAAAACAAATCTGCATTATATTCTCTGCATGTTGTTCTGTTTCTGTATTATTCTGTAGTTCCCTCAGCTACCTCAGTGTCCTGGTAAATCAAACTCTACACACAGCATCATCCATAAAGTCACATTTATGAAAAAAAGATCATATTAACTCAAATGTAATACAGAGTCTTTGGGCGGTTTTCTACGTGAGTAGACATGACAGCTGGTGGAGGGTCGGGTTTACTGGCTGGGACAAAGGAATTTTTTTAATTGGCTCATGTGGAGAACAACAGCATTTAGTGAAAGCACAGTGGGCCTGTTGAGTAACAATATACAAACGAGACAGAGCAGATCTGTGTTCAGGTATTATTGGTAATTACCTTCTCATACAGAGTCGGGAAAAAGACATGTGGAGCTGTCCGTGGTACTGAACCTGCTGCGGCTGCTGCTGCTGCTGAAAATGAAATATTTGTTGGCCACATTGTTTTTCCTGTGATGTGAAAAAAGGGATCTCTGGAAAAACAGCATGAATTTCATGAATGTTGATTTGATTTGTTATTATTTCAGTGAAATTTGTTTTTATATTTTCATCATCAACATTATGCCAGCTGCTCATTGTGGGGGTTTTTATGTAATTCATTGACTGGTGCCACTGCAGGCTGTTTATTTGGACTGCTTACTTTCCCTATTGCTGGAGGCGATGCATCAACACTGAGTCTCAACACAAAATGATCACCTGAGCTGCCACCAATAACAGTGTTTATACTGCAGTGTCTGCACTAGGAGACAACTCTGTGAATTTAAAATATTTATTCTTCACAGTCACTTTAAAAACAAGTCCAAACTCTGTCAGACAGTCTGACATCAGATAGATGGCAAACTGCACAGGAAGTAACAGATGGGGTCTGGAAAAAGAGTGTTGAGCCTTGGCTTGCATATCTCCAATTTATCACGTTATTAACTATACAATCACTGTTGGGAGACTTAAATAAACACAAGAACATTCTTTGGAAGTCCTCTAAACTTGGAAAAGACATGGGATCTTTTGGTACAACAGCTTGTGATTATTGTATAATTCCAAAATTAATTCTGCTGTGAAGCGAACTGGAGAATCAGTTATCGTTGCCGCTGGTGTAGTGATTGACAACTTCTCTTACATTGATGAGTCCCAGGAGCTGTTGTTACAGAATGCTGGTAGGCTGTTTATTTAAAGTTCATGAATATTAAATGTGTCATGTGTCTATATTGCACCAATTCAACAATGTACTTCCTTGGGCCCTCAACAAGACACAAGTTTGAAGCTGATAATATGGGACATGTGAGCCACATATAGACAGACAGACTTCTGAAATGAGTTGATAGATTGCAGAGTGAAAATGGAAGAATTTTAAAACAGAAATAGTAGGAAAAATAATAAGAGATAAGAGATCAACAGAGAAAATATAAAAATGGCTACCAACCGAAGTCACCTACTCACAAGGCTGTCAAGGTTTTGACCGCTGTTCTGTCTTTTGACAGACCTGGAAAAAACATGTCTGAAATCAATGAGGAGGTCATAAAGAATATGTTGAGATGACATTTTACATTTGCAGGCAGTTTCCAGGGAGCAAAGCCCTCTGGGTACAGACAAACCGTCCAAAGTCATTCAGAAGCTCTGCTCCACTGATCTGTCCTGTGGAGACAGGAGACCGGCAGCTCATCCCCTCCCATGATCTGATCTGATCTGATCTGATCTGATCTGATTTTTGAGATGACGTACGTTGGCACTGATTCTCATGGGTTCTCTGCTCAGACCTTTTGATCGAATTTATCAGTTTTCCCCAAAGTAATGATTTTTCATGGTGGAGCTGATTTGCTTTGTGTCTGTAGGGCAGCATAAGGAAGGACAGTCTCATTTTTACTTCTGGTTATCGAACCAGATTTTTTAACATTAGCCTAAAGTAAGCATCCACTTATACAGTAATCATTACAGAATACAATACACTTCAATATTGTGCGATGGCACGTTGAACCTGTAACCACACACTGTGATGCAAAACTTAAATGTGAATCAGAGTCAGCACCAAATCCACACAGAATATATTAAAGGTTGAATCCCTCTTATGTAAATAGGCTTCAATGCTTAAATGCACTAGTGTGTAGCATGAAACCTTTTGTATAGGTATAATGTACCACATGCAGATTTCAAACATAGAATCTTCTTACAGAGAAGCACAACTGATGTTTTTTTCAATGTTTTTTAAATAGAAGATAAAATGATGCTGAAGAGGTTGATTGGATCAGTTTGTTTTCCCTTAAAAAAAGTATCTGTCCTGATTCTTTTGTTTTCAGCTGATTCTCCAGGCCCATGCAGCTCTGAACCAACAACCAGCCGCCAGCTATTGCAACACATTGACAAATGCACTACAGATCAACTCCTGTTCAGCTAAGCTTATGTTGTGACACACAGACAAAACCATTCACAACATTTTAAGACTCCAGTCAGTGGCTGAAAAACACTCAGAGGAAACATGTGGTGCCTCTCTAGTAACTCAAATCTCTTTCTTGGAAGCGTTACCTCATTAATTGTACTGTATGTTTGTGTTACAGCAGAATTGTCAAGCACTTCTGCTGCTGCACAGCTGATAAGCTTCTGTGAAATAGACATGCCTCTTCTTTCCACTAAGCACTGTGGTGACACTAAGGTTCTTCTGTGACATCTGCAAGGAGAAAAAATGAATGAATGGTGGTGGGGACAGACAACCACAGTGTTGTATTTTCTTCCTGCAAGGCTTCTGCAATCTGGAGGTAGACAACTGCTCTACATTATTCTTACATTCTTGGTTTCTTAGTTTTTTTTAGCTTATACAAGAGAGCAGGCAGATGCACACTAACTCCCTGTGCTCCACAAGAAGCAGCTCAGCGGCCAGATGTACAAACTGTTTTGGTGGGGGATCAGAGTGGAGTAACTTTAGCAGGTGCATGGTTGGATATAGCAGTAAGGTCAAACCTCCAGATAAAACATTATAAACCTCCTAAAGCCAGACTTTACTGCAGGTTTATGTACGATTTATGTAATCCATGTAAGACTGCATTGGTTTAAGTTAAGAGTACCTGAGCTAAATGTACATCTATCCATTATTCCTTCATTTGTAATATTTGTGCTGCTAGGAAAAATTCATATTTTACAGCAGGGGAATATTACCTCACTATTTCATCATTTTCACATAGTGTTCATTCAGAAAACATGACATGTGCTGAAGGTGAAGCCCGTCTGAATCTCTTTTAGTGCTCTTTCAAAGCACTGGGTCGAAGCTAAAAACAAGAAATGACGAAATTAAAATCCAGCACTGATACTGTATTAACTAATCTGAACCACGAATCCTGTATTTATATTTAGAAAGACATACACAGGTAGATGCTGTTTTTTTATATTTATTTGCAGTATTCACATCATTTACACATGCACAAGGAGAGGTCGGGGTTGGTGGTGGGGGAGAAAGAGGTGGGACTTGGAGGTGGTTAAATAAATGAGTGAATTATATAGTAATGATACAAATGAGTCAATTTAAATTAGCATTCAGAAGAGCACACACGGGCACCAACGCCCAAAAGTCCTCTTGCTGGCTTTGTTAAATAAAGTGAGGGAGCAAAAGTCCTGGATCTCCAAGTTTCATCTGTCCAATAGTTTTTGCATTCTCCAGCTAACAGACCAACAGAACAGGTGAAAACTTAACCTCCTTGGCAGAGAATAAGCAGATGCTGTCACTAATGCCCAAACTTAAATACAATCTAGCTGCACCCAGTTGCATAAAAATATATATCAGTCCTGTAAGTTTGCCTGATTTTTTCACATTGTTAAAAAAAGTGTTAAAAAATATCCTGGATCCTTCTTATTGTTCAGATCCACTCCAAAATCAAATGCCTTCTTTTTTTTTGACTTATCTTCCTTTGTTCTTCCAAGTTTTGTGGAAATCTGTTTAGTAGTAATCCTGCTGACAAACCTACCAACAAACAGACATGAGGTAACATCACATGCATTGACGTGAATACCAAAAAGAAATCATCTTAAAGCTAGATTAGAGGGACTGAGGTGGGATTTTCAGGTAGCTGTTGTCGCAGAGTGCCCCAGCTAGTCATCGTCCTGATGACTGACAGGAGGGTTTTCAGTGGGAGATAAGCGGTGAGACTGTGTGAATCAAGGTGTCAGTGGAGCTGGAACATTGCGTCCAAAAGAGACGGCAGAGGCGACGCTGCCAACACAGTGCCCAGGAAAGTGCAGCTGGAGTGTCTGTCTGTCCTGCTGTGCCGTTGAGTAGGTGATGTACAAGAGCAAAGAATGTGAAACCATCTGGTGTCATCTGGAGCTCACAGTTAGACCTGAATGTTCCCACAGAGGACACACAAAGTATTTACATGCTGCTCAGTTTGCCCTTTAAAAACCACCAAAGAACAGATATACTGACTGACATATTCAATAACAAGAATTTTCTTGTGAGTCTCTGCTGGGTGAACTATAACCTCTGCCTCTACAACAATGATCTCCCACATGCCGCTGTTCTTTAGGGCTGATAACATCTGACGTGTACAGCAGCTCTTTTTTTTCTGTTGTCAAGTTTTATTTTAGCCTAACCTGGAATATATGGACCTGACATCAAATTATCTACATTTGACCAGCCACCTCAACCCTGTTTTCTAGATATTACTAGCAACAGAAAACTATCATGTTGCAAAAGTCATTGTGACTGGATGACTATTTCTGTTGACGTGATGATGATATGTTGTCAAGATATTTGGCAAGTACTGAATAGGAGATTTTTCTTCCAAAATCTAAACTGACATCTTCATCCTGTTGCCAACATATAGCTGAAGGAGCTATTATCTGATTTTCTGAAGGAACTTTTATAATTTCCTGTTCTATTTTGTAATCACTGACCTTGTGTGTCTTATGGTAGTTTTACTTCCTGTTATTGTGCCATTTTCCACCAAGACCAGGAGGCAGTCTGGTGTTCAGAGGATTTCCATGATCACTGTCACCAGCTCATCCGCCCTGTAGCAACAGAACTGAAATTAAAAAGAGAAGAACGTTTTTTTAAACATGCTTTTTGCTGTTCGGTTAAGTTGAAGCCTGATACTCAAGCATTGGACGTTGGACATTACCACTTTAAAAAACAGTTGTCATTTCGGGTTGTCACTATAATGCAATGAATCCTGGGATAGGTTGGTCCAGGAAGGATCCACTTTTTCGGACTACTAATTTCTCGGAGATAGAGGGATGCATTTGTTGGCCGCATTGTAACGATCCTTTTAAATCGGACAATCTAGTAGTGCCGCTGTGACGCAATCGGTCCTCAAATGCAGCCTTGGAAGAACGTGACTCCTGAAATGAGAAACAGCAACTGTCAGTCCCATGTGTTTTCACACGTGTTCATCCCTATCCCTGCCTCCCTTGTGTATTTGTCTCTGTGCTCCTCTTTCAGTTCGTCTGTTCATCTTTTCAGTCTTACCTCATGCAGCTGTTCTCAGGATTTGCACCTTATTATGTTCCCTTGTGTGTCTGTTGAGATTGTTTTTCAGTTCACACCTGCCAGTCTGTCTCTTTGCCTGCCACTTTGGGCAAGCCTGATTATTTCATATTATTTCCTCTGAACCATGGTCGTGTGTCCTCAAATCTTTGAACCCATTACAGGTTAACATTTTTGTGTTTTTAATCAGAGATGTTTGTCAGTTTTGATGAGTTGTAATATATGTAGAGAGTAAAGTCGACTTACACAACTCGTACAGCTGTGTTGATCTCATTCACACATTCTCTTTTCTGCCGCAACTAGGCAACAGGGGGTGGTGCAACAGGGTAGGCAAAGCAATCTGAGGATCCAAGCTTAGAGGGGGCCCCTGAGAATGCATACAAATATAAATAGTTAATTTGTATTATGGGATGTGTAGGATCCAGCATTTAAATGTTCAGATAACAGCTGCACTGATATGTGACGATTCTTTCTTATTCCCACTCTTGAGTCCTACAATATTAGTGCAACATTAAATCACTGGAGTAAACTCCATAGTAACAGACACTTGTGGACAGCTGTAGTAATGAAGTAACCAGACAAAATGTGGAGGCTTGACTCTATTATGGAAGAAGCCAGAGCTATTTTTACTGTACGTTGAATTATAATTATTGCGTTGGTACGGGTTTGTTTTGCTGTCCTCCTCCACTGTCTTCGCTATGTTGTAATTATTATGCAAATAGCCCTTGTGGGAATTGAAGAGCTTCAGGTTTTCATTAGTTTTGGAGACAAGTGATAATTCTTTAAGAGTTGGAAGCCTCATATAGATAATCTCGTGTATAGATGGATCACAAATGGGCAGACATGGTTGCTTCCAAGGAGCCAAAATGCGTATCTACACTATGTGGTCAAAAGTAAATAGTAAATAGTGTATGGTAAAATGATTTCACTCTATATAACCAGGGAGGTAAAAGCAATTCAAACACACCAAGGCCTTTTGACAGGTCACTGTTTTTATCAAATACCATTTATTCTGTCCATATCCATCAGCCGTTTCCATGACTCCCACTGCCACCTCTTGTTCCTGCTGCATTGGCTGACACCTATGTTTGAAAGACATTTTCTTAATTACACTCTCTGTTTTGTGACTTCTCTCCCAGTGGACTGTCAGACTGCAGCATTTAAGCCTTAATGTGTCTGAGTATCCATTGATTTATACGCTGATATTAAATACACGCATATTTTATTTTCTTAGCTTTGATCATAGTTTCTCACAGTCATGTCCTTAATGTATGAGCATAATTTCGTCGTATTACTCTGAATATTGAACTAGTATTCAATCCTAGTTAGCTGATTTAAACTTCTTCACGTATTTCTTCCGGATGTAGGAGTTTAAACAAATGACTTTAGATAAAAACACCATCAGCTCTCATAAATAGTGATAATTGTTTTGTTGCCGTGGTGTTTCCGGAATTATCACACTGCAGTTTGAATGGAAGCATTACCAGCTGAAAGATGGGGCCTTCATAGTAGAACAGTGTTTGCACCCCAGGGTGCTATTGGGTGTGTAAAATAGCCTCATATTCTTGGCTGATATACAACTATGCATAGTAATTATCAGGCGTAATGAGTCACTAGATGGCTTCCCATATCGTTACAGATCCACCACCATGTTTAACAGCTGGCAACAGACACTGTGGGCTGGAGACAAATCATGCTGGAGTGTAAACCTTTATAGATGTTGGGACACACCACACACACACATGCAACTAAATGACATTCTACAATGACACCCTTAGTTCAAATAATTAAGAGGGCCTCAGTGATTGCAGATGATGGGAGTCAGGGTACAAGGGTACTGTGTTAGATTTAATGTGGGAAACTGATAAATGTCATACACCGCTAATAACAAGGCAAAATGATAGAATGTTATTAGATTAGAATAGCAGACTGGAAAAATCTGACAATTTTAGCTGTCATTATCAATATTTCTGTATCGACAATGTATCATATAACTATTTGTATATGACAGCGATAAAGTCAGAGTGAGAATAGGGCTTGAATTCACCAGGTTAGGGAACTGTTTGCTATTATTAAAATTATATTTTGTCATTTTGTTTTCATTGCCTGTTACCACTGCCCCCAAGTGGCAGCCTCAGATTATCAAGCACCTGCTACACAGAATGTTTTTTTCTGTCTTCGTCACATCAAACACAATTGTGAATTGTATCTTCATACCTGTCAGCTACTCCAGCCCTTAAAATGCAGAATTTATATTTACTTTAAGACAACTGCAGAAAAGCCAAAAATAATGGAAAAGGCCACTTACAAAATACCTGCTGTATGACAGAGAAAACATTTTTGCATCAATAAAGTACATGCAACTTTATGCAAAAACCAGCACAACCAAACTTTGACCAGAAAAGTGCAGGTTCAGTCGAAAGCACGAAACACAGACAGCGATTCAGATTATTTGAAGGGGTTGTTAGCATAATGTGGGAAAGAGAGGGCCTGTTGTGAAGGCCTTATGTAATAGTCACCCAGCACTGCCACTCCACAGATGGTCCAGGAGAGGTAGGCAGTTGTACCAGCACATCTATTTCCACATAGCTGCAGTAAGAGCTCTTATCCCTCTCTGCAAGCCCACACTCTGACAGGAGGCTGAGGCACTTGATGAGCAGCAGCGAGGCCAGATACCATGATTAAAGATGGATGCTGGAGCGAGAGAGAATGTAAGCATGATGCTGCCATAACACACTCTTGTAAAAAAAAAAAAAAAGCAGTGAGATTGCTGTCTCTTGATGCGGCACTCATTGGTAGGTTATTGATTATGGCGAGTGAGCAGAGTGTGCTAAGAGACAGGTCAGTCCCAGGAGAAGATTTGCATGATTGATGCTTTCTTTACGAGGCTCATATCCTCTGCGTGTCAACTAGTCAGCTCAGCAGAAAAAAACATGCTGTACCTGATGATAAATGGGAACTTGTTGAGACGTGATCTCTAAAATATTGAAAACCTGTGGACCTACATAGTATATGGCAGCATAAATAGGGAATGGTTCCTCATTGTCAAAAGTTTCCGTGTGTGAGGTTTGAAATGAGGACAGCTTTGGTTTCCATGCATGAGAATAGAGCTTTTTCTGGCTGAAAGTTTTTCTGATTAGAGAGAAACACCAGGAAGTGTTCTGCAATGCTGACTCAGAAGAACATTATTCACACTTCCAAAGATGTTAAATATTCGCACCACTGGTCACAAAAGACTGATTCCGATGTAAAGACACACACACACATTTTAAGGAGGAGAAGATCCCCAGCTCCTTGCTTCAGTAAATGTTGCATTAGAACAACATAAAAACAATCCATTAAGAAATTGCCTTCAAATGGATTTCCTTTAAATTATTTTCTATGTACAAGCACAGTAAAACATACATGCAAAGGTATGTAAGCAGCCATAATAAATATTTTAAATTTACAGTGGATCAGATTAAAATGTGTAATGTATGAGGGATGAACCCACAAAGAATTATCACCAATCTCCACAGTTCCTCTCAGACAGTATTTTGGGTTTCAGTTTATTGTTTCACTTGCCTTTTGGTTGCCATCTTTGGTCAACATTTCCAAATTTTTCAGCCATTGCAGTATAAACATGGATGGTTTAAAATTCCCAAAGAGCTGGAAACAGACTTTGATATGTCAAACTAGTTTCTATTCTAGCGCTTTACAGTCCTTTTGACATTCACACACACATTCACACACTGCTTCTATACTTCCACCATTCATGTGTCTATGTCACACACTGCCAGAATGACAAGTGGACTTAACAAGCCTGCCATTGGACATTAAAAAAAATGTATTTAACATGAGCTTTGACTATTTAGTTAGGTCCATCTCCCATCCACTAACATGGAGGAAGCAACATTAATGACCTATCCTGCTGTCAGTCACCAGGTGGTGATAAAGACACTTTAGCTTCACCTATGGGGAGCAGTCATGTCATCCATCTTTATATACAGTGTATGATCCTCAGGCACAGACATCCCCAAAAACATTTCCCTATCGCAGGCTGATGTGTTAGTAAATCCGTCAAATAAGAAATTATAATAATTTTATGTCTCAGTATCTCAAATTTGTACTTAAGTATAAACTTATAACTTTATGTATTTAGCCGCTTTTCACTTCTTCTTCCACATGCAAAATCCAGACACTTTCACAGGCTGCAACTGAATTCACTTCACTGTTTTCAGACCATTTCATTCAGTTTATTCTGCAGTGCGTCTATGTTAAGCTAATAACATATTCCATTTCCTGATCCACACTAAGAGTTTAAATAAGCCATCGCCGAGAGGCTGAATCCTATGCAATAATCCTGAACCGGCCTAATAGCTTTACACATGCACCCCGCTGTCACTGATAAACTGCTATGATAATATGATTACTTGAGGAAATTGGCCTCTCTATCACATCATCAGTTTAAGATAAAGGATCTGCAGTGAAAAGAAAATTCCATCAAAGTAAGTAAAGAGGCACAATAGCTGAGAACTCCCATTACCAAGTGTGACAATAATACAGATGAGCAAAATGTGTTCTCTCTCACTTGCCATTGTGTTACAATGTTATCGCCCTGGACACCCCGAGGCACAAATTAGTGACACAGATGTCCAGAGAAGATGGGTTCATTATTAATTTTGCTATGTAGTGAAGAAATACAAGAAGGAATAGAACTTACACAAAGCCTGCAATAATTGAGCTCTGCCTCTGACTGCTCACACCAAACTATTGTCCCACTGGAGGCTAGTCTTGGTGACTCATTCCTATTGATGCCCAAACAAAGGAAATTGAGGTTATTTAAAAAAAAAAAAACATTGATGAAATGGCTAAATGTTTAACACAGGGAATATTTCTTGATGCAGTTTATCTTCACACTGAGCTCTTATACTTCGGTTTAGATGCTACCAGCGTAGCGTCTTCAGAGATTTAAGGAAGGGATTAAAACTGATGTATTCTGGATACAGCACTGTATCACATGATATGTGGAGCTGCAACCATGGGGCATAAAAATTTAATGGACTAACTACTAATGAAAAGAATACATTTTAGTATGGGGGAAAAGATTGAACTCTTTTTGAACCTGGAGATGGGTGTAATGAGGTATATGCTGGCAGGCTGGAGAATTAGAGGCTTAAATATCTTCCAAGTTGATCAATTCGTTACTGTATGAGGTTGTGGGTTTTTTTCTTTTACTGCACCACTTTGTCTGGAATGATAAGTTGCCTGTAATTGATTCTTATTAAAAATAATTATAATAATGATAAACAGAATCTCTGCTGTTACCATGCAGCCTTCAGGATAACACAACCAAATGAGATGAAAAGCTGAGCATGCCTCATCCAAACCAAAGTCAGGGTGCTTTCACATTGTTGAAAATAGAACTCTCGAAACATCCTCTGCTTTGGGCGAGGTATCATTAATTCAATATGTTACTAAGGCTGTGATGTATTATGCCACAACTTTCCCAACATTTATTTGCTGAGGGAAGATTTGCTGCATGTTGTTTTCAGCAGTGCCTTATGTTCCACTCCTTTAGCCATAAATACATAGAATAGCACTGTCCAACTTACACTGTGTACTTAGTTTTACTGGCCCAGGACAAAGACCTATTATAATAGTGATCCAGAAGGATGTTCTCCTCTGATCTTAGTTCACTACACTGAAATCCACTTTGATACTTTCACTATGGCTGTTCAACTCAACTCATAAGTAGAAGCTACTTTACCCTCAGAAAAGCCTGAAATATTGAAAAATGGTGGTAGAGGTGGTAGAAACCTGTATCTGTATCTGTTTATAGACATCACCGATCACAGCCACTTTTTTTTTCAATAATCCTCAAGCTCATTTCTTCTTCGAAGGACTGCTGTAATGCCTGTTTGAATATTGTATGAAGCACCTAATGGAGAGGAGGAGGAAACTCTAAGAACTGCAATCCCAGATGTTAAAGGTCCACAGGTGCAGACAGGTTTTGTGCGACTGTACTGATATACATTATTTTAGTACAGTTGGTGATAAGACTAGCTCAAGCTCCCTTGAAACCACGTCTCCTAAAGATGCGAGCTGCTGTGCTCTGAAAAGCACCGGAGGTCTAACCATGCGTCGATACCACACGTTTTCCTGGATAATCTTCACAAGCATTTTATTGATGTTTTTCTCCTACATTCCCTCAGGACACTATTGTCTCCCTGAAGTACAGCTTCTTCACGTTAACACAGTCCATTCATCAGCCTATTATTTAAAACATGGTCAATCAATAATGCATTAGCTGAGTGAAAAACTTCTAGTTAAATAGCTTGCATTGCAGTTTCCTTCCAGGTTGTGAACACAGCAACTGTTGTTGGGCTTGTTTTCTGTGGTTGCCACAGGCAGCAAAATCATAATATAAACCCTTGTTTACTAGAATCATGTCAATGAACTGTCCAGAACAAATCGAGACACCGCTTCTATGACTGTTGCATGGCAGAAGCAGTGTTTATATTTCCACAGTTTTTATATTTACGTCTATATATTGCGCATGATTTCATTTTTTATTATGATTCTATCTGCGTGTTTAGCGCTTGATATTATATTGTGTTGTTTTAGATCTAAAATAGTTTCATTTTTATATTATTTACTTCCCGCATAACTAGTGTAGTGCCCATTCTGAACCTGCCTGTTTGGAATGGGCTGTTTTCTGTGATAATGCTGATTGCAGATTTATTTCTGAAACCATAAAAGTTACCTGCAGTAATTTAGGGGTTGTGACTAAAGACCAGCTGCTGGACTCAGTCCACATAACTCTGAAGCAGCAGTGGTGGTGCACTTTGGCATGCAGAGTAGGGAGGACTGGAATCAAACCACCGACCTTATGGTAAGAGGATGACCGCTCTCTCCCCTGAGTCCCAGCTGCCACTGCTACCCAGCATGGGTCACCTGTTTAGTAAAAGCTTATTCATATTGAATGTATCGCACTAAATTCACTACAGCACTTTCTTGGTCTCTTAACAACACACATGCCAAGTGTGAAGCCAATAAAGTGAAACATTTTGAGACATGTGTTTCAAAGACAGACAGACAGAGATTTCTGGAATTATTTGTTAATAGATTTACCTGCGAGAGCAGAGTGGCTACTGACAGAGTGGCAGCCACCCATTAGTTTGTGAGCTGCTAAAGCCTCGAGTTTGGCCTTGGACCAACACCATCTTTGATTTGTGAAGTAACCATATTTGGAGAGCTTAAGGCTACTGACACCTACACCTGCGAGGTGGATGGTAGCTGTTAATCACACAGTATCCACACCCCAACGCATACTGTTCTTTATAGCCCAGTTTACATTCTACATGTTAACAGTTCAAATGTAATCATTGCTTTCTTCTCTTGCTTAGTAGCCTACATTATCAAACTGCTTTGCCTAATATACATGGTATAAAACTATTAATGAAGTATGTTTATTGTTGGTGCTATCAGAATAGTCATAGTAACCCCTGCCAGAATGCATGTCTCAGTCAGATCTATATTCTGTGAGGACACCTGACCAATTTAACACAGTTCACCCTTCAGTGATTTAATACACTCTGCACCCTGGCACAGAGGTGTGAATGGGCCTAAAGGACTCTCTTCTTCGCGCTCCTGTTTACAATTTACTACTATCTAGGGACAACCGAGTTGCCTGCCACAGCTTGATAAAGATTAATGGTGGCAGGAAATCATTATCCCGTCCTCCATTTTAGATCAGGTCACAGCTGTAAGTCCCACACAAGGTGCATCAGAGTTGAGATGAAGGGTGTGATCCAATCTTGTTTTCAATTATTTTGATTTGTAATGAGGTGAGTTTAAAACTACTGAAGGAGCGTGGAACATTTCCCACTAAGGGATGATGTATTTACAACCAATACAATAGATTGATCACAATGTGGTGAAGATAAATTATTTGAAATTCATATCAGAGTATTTTTTTTGTTTCTTTTTACAATTTTCTACTCTACCACTATTTGGCTGAGGTAGACAAAGTTGGTATGGAATTTTTTCTCCTCACCTTCTTAAAGTCTATGCAAAGTCCCTCCAGATAAAAAACATTAACAGTATGCCTTGACCTCATACTCTACCCCCTGGGTAAAACAAGTCAGGCAAGATGCTGCGAAATCAATAGCTTTTAACATCACTATATTTCAAGCTCACACACTGGACCAATATCAGCTTAACAGAGCGCATCTCCTCTCTGCTGTCAACATGGGCTGGGTAGTGAAAAAGTTAGATTTTTCTTCTCATTGTAAAAGAGAGATGTATACATTATTAATGGCTTGGATTAAAGATGCAGGCCAGTTCTCTCAAGGGAGTCAAGTTTATCCTTCAGACACAGAACTGACATCAGTCTGACAACAGTTTGCATTCTTCAAATTTGCTGGGGCTTGCAGGGCTTTTTCAGCACGTCTTCCTTGAGTCTGAGGCTGCTGATGGATTCTCATATCGATGCTGTCAGGTTACTGGCATTATCACTACTGCAGGTCTCAACACACAGTTCAGTAGTTAAGGTCAGTTTGTAATGGTCAAGACATTTCTGGTGCAAGCAAGAGATTTGTTTTACTCAAAGAAATTCTTATCAAGATAAAAACCTACATTCAAATCAAGATACTGTTTTCAGTATGGTGGTCCACAAGGATCCATTCCCAATCCACTCTTTTTTGATTTCATCATACATTTCACTATGCAGCCAACAGTGTGTATTTCTGTGCACCAATAGGCGACATTCAATTGTCTTAAGGATTAATAAATATTGTTTGGATGAATAACAACTATTTGAAAATGTTAGAAATAATTAGTAATGATATCAGATATTATCAATAGTATTATAAAATAATATCAATATTGTAGTTATATTATATTATTATAGTTTTGTTATAGTCTTGGCTTAGAGCAATAACGTCTAGTGCCATCATAGACAATTATTCAAAAAAACTAAATATAAACATAAAATAATAAATAAAAACATTTTATCTATGCCAGTAAAACTGCATTTTTCCAGTTGAGAATATTTGCAAATCTTAGAATTAATCTTGCTCATTTGGATGCAAAAGAAATAAAAATGCATTTTTTTTTTCTGCACAACTTCCACAGACTTTCAGAGCTCTAATAATTTATATAAAAACAAATAAAATAAAGCACATCACACCCGTTTTAGTGTATTGACTCTGGCTTTCTGTCTCTTGTGGAATTAATTAAAATGTATTATATATATATATATATATACACACAGCAGTGTGTAACAGTGTGTTGTGTATGGTCAAAGGAAATCATCTCAGCACACAGGAGATAATAAAAGGAAATCTAGCAAGAGGCGCTCGGGGCAAGGAGTACTGGATGCACCAATTATGGTTGAAACCACACAAATATTTTCCTCTACATGTCATCATTACAAAACATTAAGGTCCAAAGAATATGTAGTTATATAATGTTGTATGATTTCTCTGTAGCTTACATAAATTGTTTGATGCAGAAAGTGCAAGGTTGTATAATTGAACATATTCTCATTCCCTCATGTCCATTTTTAGTAGGTTTACAGAACAGCTTAGAGGATTGCAGTGCAAATCTTCAACTGCGATGTTGAATATATGCCCCAATGTCTTCATACACTTTCCTGTAATGTCACTGTGACACATTTCTGCAGATGATGGATGGACTGAGGATGAAATCATAATGATAAGTGACTCAGACAGTATTCAGCCTGGATTTGTTGGGTTCATGAGGGTAATGTCACCATCAACTCAGTAAGACCTCTACTTTCTGTCATTTTAGCTGTTTATGGCTGTATATATGTTGATATTGCCTCAGTGTTTCTATAGGGTTTTTTAAAGGAGGCCTCTTATGCCAGATTCTACTGGAACAGAAATCAAAAGCTCCCAGTTCAGCTCCAGCAATTATTTGTGTTTATTTGAGGGTCTGCCATCATCACATAGTAATGGAAATAATTAGCCTTCCACTTTCAAAAAGTCTTGTTCAGACGGCCAATCTCACAGATTGCTTTTCCTCTCTCCAAACTTGACGGAGCAGTCAAGCACTGGTTATTCATGTCCTCTCTGATGAGCCTGCCATATAACACATACAGCATACAGGCGCACATAAATCACACACACTCCCTCTGCATCATGATCAACCCACATCGACTGCCTTATGGCTCTGTGCTTGTTTTGAAGTCCACACAAAGAATCACCACAGAGGAGGAAAAGGAGAAAATGAATGTTAAAGTCTGCGAGCTACACTTCAAAAGGCCTGGGGTACAGAACCTGAGCACTCCTGAGCTCTCCAGCCTTGAGATGGTCACACAAGTGACAGCAGCAGTCTGCTCCCTTTCTATAGCCCAGACAATACAACAGGGACCAGGAGACACAGACAGGAAGGGATGCAGAGAAAGAGGGGATTATGGCTGTCTTGACTCTTCTCTACTGTATATCCTGTGGGCTATATCCTGCACAACCTGGCCATACACACAAACACACACATTTTGACAACATAAGCTGGGCTCACTCTCTATATATATCAAAGGCCTCGCCATGTGGGGACTGACTTTTGTTCTTGGCAGCAAGAAAAAAGAGAAAACTTTATGATGCTTTCCCCCCTCTGGTTTTATTTGACTCTGGTTTTCGTTGAGGGGGAAGTGCGTTTGTTGTGTGTGACATCTGTGCAGCACTGGGAGTTGCCACAGTCAGCAGGTGAAATGTTTGTTTGGTCTATTTGACAGATTGTTTGTCTGCATTGACTGTTTCTTAAGCTCATTTAATTGAAAATGTAGTTATTTGCTCCTGCCACATGCCTGAATGAAGGGCTGATGAAAGAAGAAAAGAGGGAAGCAACCATGTCATTGGGAACATCTCCAGGAGCAGATCAGTGGGGCTCCTGGGAACTTTTAACAAACACTGACCTCTAGTGGAGATCCGCAACAAAGACGAGGGACACCAGTTAATTTACACAGCAGCTACAAAAACATGCTTGACTTACATCAACTGACAATGGCATACTACTCAAAGTCCAAAGCATGAGAATAAATCTATAAACAAATAAATATTTTAATTCATCACACTCTCTCAAAGACATTGTGTCAGAAATACAAGTAATAGAGTGACGTCAGATTGGGTTCAGAACCTTGAGAAATGTGATCCAATATATACAAATCACTACACTTCAATCAAACTAAGCAAATGTGAGGATGTTGTACCTAAACATATATACACAAGGCCTATGCTACTGTAACAGTACACAATGTTGTAGGTGGTAACACAAAGCTAATGTGCCACTGGATTTTACTTCATACTTCTGCTTCTTGTGTCTCTTCTCGTCAGCACTGTAACCAACACTGTTAGACTCGCACATGGAAGATCTGGCTGTACATTTATAAAGTTTAGCTGGGTGAGAAATACGAGGAACACTATAGGAACAGGTCAGATATGTGATGCGTAAAATTTAGTTGCCTGTTAAGCCTCATATAGTCTGTGTCTTTATAAGCAAAAAAGTATTGGAAACACGTACATGGTGAATCTGAACAAAATCTGTTAGCAAGCAAACCTGCAGGCAGATATGTGTAATGCTAATTAACTTTTGAAGGGATAACAAGTGTTAGCCACAAGACTTATTTTGTTTGACTAGCTAAGAAGCTACTGGTTTCATGATATTATTTAGTGAAATATGACGTAAAAATGTAAATGTCTATTAAAAACATTTATGTTGAAATGTTGTTCTAAATGAATTGTTGACAAAGCATTGGTCCTCCTATATGGCGGCCTGAGCTTGTGCTGAGTCACCTGAAAGCAGTGTTCTACCACTTCCATGCAAACGTACAGTATGTAGTGTCTGTCTTTCACCCGCTTCATGGTAAAAGACACTGTTGAGACCTCGCAGAGTTTATTTTGTGCCTTTTGCTTTTAGCACCAATAGCAACTCAAAGTCGATCAGGAAGAGACTGAGCCGGAGTCTTCAACGTCTGTGGAGTCATATTCGTCAGCAGATTCTGTGAGGGCTGGGTAGGGCCGCGGCTGGTCCAGGTTGACGTAGGTGACGTTCAGACTGATGTAGTGTTCTCCCTCCAGGTCCGACAAGATGGTGGAGACAGCCGTCACTAACGTGGCGAAGCTGGGTCTTAGTTCTGGGTCAGGGTCCCAGCACTGGAGCATAATGCTATACCTGGAAAACATGGGCAGTCTGAGTGAAGAGCAAATGAGCAACTTTCAACTCTTTCCTTGGTGACATAATGATCATCTAAAATGACTTTCATAGTTAGTCACCATGTTAAAAATGACTATGCAAACAAAATGTCCCTTTATGCAAAGCTGCAGAGTTGAGGTGTCTGATCTGACTGAAGGCTACTGATTCTAAAAATGATAAACTACAATGTCTTTCAGTGCTCTTTGTATGGATTACACAAACTAGACATAATTTGTTGATAAGTGAGTCTCAGAGGTGCTGGTGGGAAGATTTTGTGACCTTTGTCAGGCACACAGTTTCCCACTGTTTCCTGTCTTTATGCCAGTCAAAACAAAGCAATTACCTGGTGCTTTATTTAGACCCTGGATCCTGTTCTGGAAACAGAAGGAGTTCCTGCAAAGGTCCCTAGTGTTGGGGAAAAGTTCCTGCACAGGAAACTAAACCTAAAGTTAAGCTAAAAGTGGCTGCTGGCTCTATCCTCATTACTACCAGCGACTATTCCTTAAGTGGTTTTCTACCTAGGTCTGTGTGTGAAACCATGAGCCTTTAACCCACATTTGATGGAATGTGCGACAAGGCCTCAGTGGATAAGGTGTATGAATGGTTGATTTATTCTCTTAAGGTGGTGAGCAAGGGATTTATGGTTAAAACCGCAAAAAGTGTTTTTGTTGTAAAGTCACTCCAGAGCGTGTGTGTGTGTAAAAGAAGTAATCTCGGAGGTAGACATACACATTAACTCCCAAGCAGCATTGCTTAACCATGTTGGAATAACAAGTAGTGGAGAATTTTTCGTTTTCACACTACTGAGTGACCATTTGAATGTTGTTATTACTACTTGGACTTTGTGCTGTTAACTTTTCCATTCTACTTTGTAAATGTAGGTTCCTGTTATTGTAATTATGTATTGTTATAATGACGCAGCCCTTAAAGAGATAAAGTTGCTGTATCCAAACTTAAAAACATCATCAATTTACAATCCCAGCTGTTCTTTAGAGAACATCAAGGTGACCAATATTTACGCTACTTACAAAGGGTCAGGGCAGTACTGTGGCTGGGGTAGCCTCCTGCCCTTGAGCAAGTAATGTGTTATGTCATAAGGATCCACCTCTGGGTAGGGGCTCGCTCCTCTGGTCAGCATCTCCCACATCAGCACACCAAAGGACCACTGCATCAAGAGAGGTGGAAGTTATAAGTACCAAACACACAGGCCTGAATTACCATGCTGTTGACTGATGAGAAAATATCTTTATCCGCCTATCAGAGCTGACGTGTGAATGCTGGGATGATGGCTAAATGGAAATATCTCGAGCAAGGAAAACTGGCTAAGTTTAGAATGGTGGAACTACAACAAATTTGTATAACCATACAGTTTCTTGCTTCTGTGTAAAGCAAAACAGAAGATGTTCTGGGAAACTGACACACGTTACTCTCTTTTCAGATCATGCTAACTTTCACAATTCTATTCAATTTTATTTAGGTTGAGACCTCAACATTTTCTAGGGAGAAAACAAATGATTCCCAGAATACACTTTGTGACAGAGAGGGAAAAACAGGAACAATCTTCCGATAGAACCAGACTAAGGATGTGTGGCCATCTGCCTGGTCCGGTTGGAGTGAGAGGAGAGATGTGGGAGAGGTGAGATGTGAGAGAAGAAAAACCAGGAACAGTTGTCTGTTCCTGGTATTTCTTGTCTGTTTAATACTGAATTCAATCCCTAAAAACTGTTCACATTGTATTTTCTTAGTATTAAAAAAATAAAACTGATCTTCATTTGCTCACCACATCTGACTTGGAGGTGAATTTCTGCGTCTGCAGACTCTCGATGGCCATCCACTTGACAGGCAGCTTGGCTTTCCTGTGGTCCTGAACACTGTAATACTCCTTGTCAAAAACATCTCTGGCCATACCAAAGTCTGCCACCTTCACTGTGTACGACTCGTCCAGCCTAAGGACAGAAAAAGTAAGTGGATGTGACAACCTTAACACAATTTGTAAGCTGAAGCATCTCCCTACACAAGATCAAGGGTGTTATTCAGGCCTAATGACAGTGAATAAATTATGTCAGTGACTCACATGCAGTTGCGTGCTGCGAGATCTCTATGTACAAACTTCTTCTGAGCCAAATACTCCATCCCCTTTGCAACCTGCAGCCCGAAGCCAATCAAGTCCTTTACAGTGGGGTTCTGAACAAATCACACAAACACACAACAAAGACACTGGATTAAAACAGTTACAAATGTACTGTACATAAAGTATATGATTCATTTCCACTGTTTTAATGCCGCTGTTGCACCCTCTTCTCGCAGCGTATGAAGTGTCGCAGGTCCCCGTGCTTCATGTACGGCAGCACCACCAGAGGGAGCCCTTCCTGTGGCAGGAGGATGCCCAGCAGAGACAACACATTGCTGTGGTGGAAACCCTTCATTATGATGCCTTCCTTCAGAAACTGCTCCACCTCCTCCACATCAGTTATTCCTGAAGAAACACACAAACACAAACACACTTAAACATTGTGGACATAAATCCGCAGGAAGAGGGACACTGAAATCACAATTGTGAAAAGCTGCTTTTAAAGGTTCTCAGAGAATATAGATCCTGAGGCAAATTATTCCGCAGCAGAGGAACTAAATAGGATTTACTGAACATTCCAAAGGCTCATGAATCAATTGAGTTATGACTCACTATTCAAAGACTTGACTGCACAGTGGATTTCTCTGTTGTTGTGGTCTGTGAAGTAGCCATGATAGACAGTGCCAAAATGACCTGCAGGAAAAACAACCAAGATGAATGACAAGAGGACTACGGCTGCTCTATTGATGATACAGCTTTCACAAGACTCCATAATTAAGGTTTTTATTTCAGAAAATGACAGGGCGGTATCTTACCCTTCCCTATGATCCTGTGGTGCTGCACAATAAGCATCTCGGCAGGAATGAGAACATCCTTCACCTCCTCCAGCAGCTCTGGCCTGAAATTGGAGATGGAGATTTTCTCTGGAGGCATGAGGGGAGTGTGAGAGGAATCGATGCTGTGTGCAGCGTAGCCCAGCCTGGGGAACACCACTGGACCCACCAGGGTGGAGGCAGGACTCCTGGACACTACTGGCAAAAGTCCAGAGAGAGGAGTTTGTTACTGATGATTGCATAGGAATGTGTGTCAGAAGCAAATTTGCTCTGCAGTATTAAAGTGCGTAGTACAGTCACCTCTCCTGTAATCCCCTGCTGGTGACAGCTCTACATTATTTGTTCCAGAGCGGTTAACACTGTGGGCCAAACGCGTCTCTACCATGGAGGCTGAAACACATTTCACAACACCTTTTTTTAATGATCAACCCCAGAGGAAGAACACCCACATCCTCTGCAACTCTGGAGATGTTCTAGTTGAAAGACTTGTGTTTGATCAATGTCCAAATAACCAAACCAGAGAGGAGCCCACCTTTCTTCTTCTTCCTCAAGTGTTTCATAACAACAAAGGCCAGGACAGCTCCAGCCACCAGAGCTGCCAGGATCCCCAGAACAATGCCCACCATGTAGTGGTTACTCACTCGCACCACTGTGCCGACATTGTGGACCTGCCTGTTGATGGAGATCTAGAGAACAGAGAACACATCACACTGGAATGGTCCAACTTGACTGTGATTGGCTGAGTTTTCTGTCACACATCAATCATCAAACGTAGGTAGGTAGTGATCACTGGCCAAGCATAGGGACTACACAACATCCACATGTTACTGAGTTATTCATCGTGTCCACCTCCAGCCTGACTAACCTTCACTGGCAGTCCCTCACTGGGGATGGTCATGTTTTTAGGGATCCTGCATGTGATCTCATTATCCAGGACTTTGGCGTCACAATCAACGCCCGCCACGGTCATGATGATGGTCATACAGGAGCTCACCAGGTTCAGCTTTTGGTGCTGTGGACAAAGGGGTCGAATCAAGATGTGACACATTAAATCTGTTATTTAAAAATATCTATAATAAATATTCTGTTATATTGGGAGTAGGCTACACTCAGCAAGTATTTTCTAATTTTATTACTTTAAGTATATTTTAAAGCAAGGACTTACTTTTACTCAAGTAAAATTTGTATTTGTACTGTTTACTGTTTGTACTCACTTACTTTCACACCAATATAAATATTACAAATCAACACTTTGTCATTAATTCAAATGCAAACACCCTCACAGCTCTCTTACATGTAGCGACACTTCATCAAACCCAGGGTACAAATTGAGCACGTGTCCGTCTGTTTCGAACGGAATGGGCTCGCCATAAGGGTGGTAGGAGAACTCTTTGTTCCACAGTCCCACTGCTCCGTCCATGTCAAAAGAAAGCTCTCCCTCCTCCGTCTCATCCCTGGGGAACACGGGAGTGACACACTCCATCCTTGTGGGCAACGACTTGCCAATGCACTCCTGAAACAAAACAGTCAGGTAGTACTAAAACTATCACTGATGAGAAATAGTGTTTCTACTGCACATTAGGATTAATAATGTACCCTTGTCACAGGTTTCAGGTGGCTCTCATTGGGTTTAAAGCGGATGATGGTGCGATAAACAGAATCCAGGTTCTCCCCTTCAATGACGATCTTTGACCCCCTACAGTGGAGATAAATGATGGACACATTTTCATCCTGGCTGTACGAAGGAAACCATTTCTCCTACAACTGAGTAAGTTCCACATTTATATGAGAATATGTCATCCTTCGTCTCCATAAAATCAGTTGAATTACAGAGAAAACTCTACTGAACTACATTACATAACTACATTAATCAGAAATGTCACTGGAACAAAAGAGAGGATGACAGAGTGCATGTACTGGGGAGCTGTTTGTGCTGGATGTGTCACTGATGTACCTGTCAAAGCTACAGTCGGGCAGGACAGCTGTTATCTTTGGATTTTCTTTGTAGTAAAACACCTTTGTGGTGAGGACAGGAGACTTGTCGATGAAAACACTCAGGGGGACATCCCTCACCTCTGAGATGGGCTGGGACAGACAAATGATGGACGACACGTTGCCTTTTGGCTTTGTGACCCTGCAGACAGACACAGGTATGTGAATTCCACACCTTAATAGAAAACACTTCAGATCAACAAGCTGCACATTTACAAGATTACAGTAAGAAATAGTTCACATCTGAGTCAGTCTCTGGATGCTGAGATGTCTTAGCCTGTAGTTTCACAAACCATGCTTCCTTAATGTTTCTACACAGGTTGGGACGTGTTTAATAAGTCGTGCCAATAAAACATTCTGAGCAGCGACTCCTCCTGATCTCCAGGGAGCAAGGAACAACATATGGATAAGAACAGTCTTTATAGGGAAAGATGGATGAATGCATATAAAACATGTATTTCCAGACCTCTTTATGGGACAGGGCATGTCATTGAGAGTGACTTTCCTGGTCTTCCCAGCATCCAAGTGAGGCCCAGTCACTGTGATGAGTGTGCCCCCAACACGGGGCCCATAGTTGGGCTGGATTTCTGTGATGTTAGGAATCTGGAGTATTAAAGTATTTTCATAAAACAAAAAGATTGAAGACAAAGTGGTTGGAAATTAAATGGAAATAACTTATATCTTCAATTGGTATTGTTGTACTGTGTATGATAAAAGCCAAGATTACCACAAATGTGAACCCTGGCATTTCTGCTTTCCCATCAATAGAGTAGCGTCCCTCCACTTTGCCCTCGTACACGTCCACTGTAATGTTGACTGGTTTAGACAGCTCAGTGGCCCTTGAGCGAATCTTGCACACCAGGCTGAAGAACAGCAAGAAAGCACATGTGTCAGCATGTCTGCTGCAGATATATACTTACTGCAACACCAATTTCATTTCATGGTGAATTAAAACTGCTGGACTTTAAACAGCAGCAGAAAAGAAAGATAGTATTTTGTTAGTTTTACTGCAAAAATACAGATTTAAAGTTTAATCCAGCCACTGCCTGTTATCAAAAGAGTTTGTTGTTGAATTTAAAAAAGAAATAAAATCTAACAGGTTAAACTAGGATGCCACAGAAATTATAAATTATAAAAATGAACAGCATCATTTTGTTGCTTCATTGTCTGCAGCAGTATTATTGCAATAAAGAATCTTGAATCTTTATGGTAGCTGAATTTTCCAGCTAATTTCCTTTTAGTGAATAGCACTTTTTCAGTTTCTGTTATCAAATTACTATGTAATAAACCATATCAACCTCTAAAGATGATAATGTTAGCATTGTCATAGTTATTATGGCAACATTAGCATTTAACATAAAGCATATCCATGCAGGCATTAAGAGTGGGACATTTTGACCACCTGTAAGAGGGTATCATAAGGCTCACACATTACAACAGTTGCATATTGTGAAAGAGGCTTTATAGTTTTGTTTTAACAGCACAAGATAATCCTAAGGGAGGATTTCTTTTCACAAAATGACTGTGATATGAACAGATTATACCAAACCAACAAGATCAAGTCCTTGGTCACTCACTGTGTGTTGTTGCTTTTCACTGGAAGCACGGTGCAGGCGGTCTGTCCCAGTCGGACCTGATGGGTTCTGGAGGTGATGGCGGGTCTTAAGGGCGACTGGAACTCCCATCCACACACTGTTAGCTCTGTTTGACCATCAGGAGGAGCAGTCCGTGGAAAGAACTGCATCAATAAAGCAGAATGTACAGTACCGTCTTAAAATGAAATGCTTCTACGATCTGAGGGATGCTCGTCTCCTGGATTACAGAACAAACCCCACCCCAGTGATTCCAGGTGGACAGGACTCGTTCCTCCAGTGACTGTGGCACTCGCTCTCCCAGGAACACACTCCAGAGCACCAGCCGCAGCCCATGAATTTAGGGGCCGTCAAACACATGGCACAAGTCAGGAAGTGTTGACAGCCTGGCCCTCTCTGGGGCACCTGAATCATCTGAAGCAGAGATAAGCATTTTTCAGATTAAAAATCCAAATTTAAAGAGAAAATCCCCAGCTGCCCTGTGCTATTGCATATTTATGTGGCTATTAATATATCGTTTAGATGGTGATACTGGTGGTTTTCTTGATATGTATTTCTTGCCTTCCCATCCCTGTCCCATGACATTTGTCTTTGCTATCACACAGTCGATAACATCCCGAATATCAGATTTACATAAAAACCTCTAACGTGCAAGAATAGAAAATTTGCATCTTATTTAAATCTCATTGTTAAACTTACACTGAACTACTCAATAATTAATTTCCTTCCATGCAAATGGAGACATGGAAACTGAAACTGATCCTCATTCAGCATTCATCTGTTTGTCACATGAACAGCTCCTGGTGCTGAAGTAAACTCTTTGATAACAGATGAATAATTCAACTAATCCATTTGAATTAAACTATGTGTTGAATCTTCTCACTACACAGCATCATTGCAAAAGGACACGTCAACCAGGCATCTTGTAAATGTATTACCACTGTTAATCTGCATAAAGGTTAAGTGTCCAAATCTCAATCCCATAAGGTAATATTCCTAACATCCCACAGGAGTATGATAAGAACGTGATTAGTAATCCAGTCTCATCCTAAAATCCACTCTGCACAAAGTTTATTGAGCTGCTTTTGCCGTTAATTGATTCTCAGGGTGACGAAGGTCTTAGATCCCTGCATGCAGGCAGGACAACAACCTGAACAGATCTCCAGAGCATCATAGGGTCAGGACGCGACTTTCAGTTATACTCTCAACTCATTTGTCAACATAATGTGACCTGTCCTGTATGTGTCTGGATTTAAATACATGGGATTACTGCTTACCTTGTCTCCAACCACGAATAGAAGATACTCTGATGAGTAAACAGCAGCAATGGACGAGACTCTCCGGTTTTCCTCCAACGAATAATTGGCAAATATAACAGGACTAGATCTCGTCAGCACGAGCTGCAGACACAGACACAACAGATTTTTAGCAGTGGGTCAAATACAAACACAACAAATCATAAATGTAAACGCTTGCTGTAAACCTGTAGCAGGCGTCCAGTTGAGGTGCCAATATGGGCCACAGTCTTGTTTTCTATGGTAGTGACCAGCAGAGAGGTGAGCAGGACGTTTGTCATCTGCCTGTTGAAGAGGTCCACTCTGTAGTAGGGCTTTGACACCATGGTGGGATGGTCTCTGCATGTGGCATTGTTCTCCATGCTCTAGTAACACAGAAGTAGAAAAGTGTTATTAGACATGTTTATCTGGATTAAAATGTGGTCTTCAAGCAGAGGTCATGGCTTTAAATACAGCGAAGCAGAAAGAAGATTGAGTTGAACGACCTACTGTAGAGCTATGGTTTCAGTGTGTATAAAATTATGTCATGTATTAGGTCAAATGGATAAAACATAATTATTATTTGAAAATGTGACGATGAACCCCTTAAGATGCACCATCTCGTTTTCAGCGGGTCCTCAACTACAAAATATGAGTAAAAAAAGTTACCAAGCAGTCAAACTAACAAATGAAAACCAACAAAAATTAAACAGAATTAAAAATATATACAAATAATATAGAAAAAGATGATGTAAAAAAATAATTACACACAAGGGAATTTATTCTTATAATATATAATATATAATCCCAGCTCAAGGTGACAAACCATGTCAATTTAAATCCATTTACTAGGTTTTTTCTGTCACTTCCAACAGTATTACACTTTCTTCATAAGTCAATGATGTTTGCTCAGTTGTTATTAAGAGACTTCTGTCCCCAGCTCACTCATGACAACTGAGCAGCCTCCATCTGCAGCTGAAGGCCATGTTAAAAGGTTGAAAGCCTTAGAGGAAGGAAGGAAGGAAGAATGCAAAGAAGAAAGGAAGGAAGTGGAGTCTGAGTTGGGATTGATTTGACAAACCATGTATGTTAGGCAAGCAATTTGAAAACAATTTTCTCAAACTGATCAACTGATGAAAAATGTATATATTCATTACTACATTTTCCTTTTAAATGAGTGACTCTCTAAACTTGGATTTTGTGTCATTACTACAAATTCTCACAAGTTATGCAGCTTTATTTATTGTTCAGCTGCTCCTGGATCAGACAGTAATATTTACAGATGTAGGGAGACACAGCAGCTGTTTTTTTTTTAGCACGTCGTGAGCTGCCCTGGTCACCATGGCTAACCATGAGAAACAGTCTATGGCACACCAGAAGCACACAGAGAATATGTTATGATGATAAGATCATTTCATTATTTAAAGGCCATGATAGATGATCCTGCTGCATTAGCAAGAGAAAGATTATCTTGCAGTTGTAGACATAGAGCAGGGTGGAACATTGTTTGATTTAAGGGAGTCTTTGTGTAGGCACTGGCTTATTATATGCATAAGACTAAAATATAAAACCAAAGAATAAACAATTTGTGCTTGTTTTGTTGGTAAAAGGAAATCCAATCCACTGAAAATTCAATGTCTTAATATTTGGATTACGTGCTAAAAAGCTTAAGTATCTTTGAGCCAGTGATGATGTTGGCAGCTCAGTTGTCTTGTGTTTTTTTGCTGAGAATGGAAGATTTGAGATTGAAACAGTTGCGCTGACAGCTTACTCAACATTCAGTCCAGCAGCCAAAAGCAACAAAACAGCAGAGGCCCCAGAAGCACAGAGTCCATAAGTCCAAGTAAAAACAGATTTTCTCTGAAGGAAAATACAGAAGAAACTCCAACACTGCATGTGTCCAGCTAAAACTTACAAAACTGCTAGTTTCAACATTTTCCAACCTTTCACCAGCTGAAAATGTAACGGCCGAAATCAAAAGTGGTGTTCATTCGTAAATTGTCATTGCCATGACCTGACCTCACAGCATAGTCTGTCACAAAATCCAATTACCTTACCACAAAACACAAACTGTGAAATCGTAGCTAGGAATTTTTATATTTTCCACATGATGTGAAACTTCTCAAACTGGCAAGGATTTACTTTATTGACTAAAGAGGGACGCCTTACCACAGGCTGCCAAACTCTTTTCCCAGCAGCCAACAGTATTTAACTCAACATTAAAAAAAGAAAATCATCATGAGGAAAATGTGTAATGGGCTAAGGAAATAAATAGCAGGTATCCCTTGGAATTTAGAAACATACTTTAAATCCAAATGTATACAATGGTATAAGAAGTGTGTTGAATTTACTGACACCAGGAAGAAGGAGGCAAACTTTCTTTGGCTGACATGAGATGAAATCTTGAGTTATTTAAAATACTGACTTCCTGTGTGACCTTGGAAATTCATTCAGATGATGCAGAAAAAAGCCCTGATGGCAGCTACCCTCACTCCCATCCCTCCCTATTTTCCATACTTTATTTTTTATCCAAAATACAACTTCTGTCCCTGTTTCCTTGTATTTTACACCGAGTACTTCACAGAAATC
The DNA here is from genome assembly GCF_024713975.1 of Paralichthys olivaceus. NCBI lineage: Eukaryota > Metazoa > Chordata > Actinopteri > Pleuronectiformes > Paralichthyidae > Paralichthys > Paralichthys olivaceus. The sequence goes on along the minus strand of NC_091094.1, from coordinate 22,781,168 downwards.
CCAGAAATCCCTCTCATGTGGTCGCCATCTACAAGATTAGACCCACTGTGAAGAGGGGAGCATGTGCATGAAGTTATTTAAAATGTAATTTAAAAAAGGATATAAACTGTCAATGTAAAATTTCAGGCAGCATTTTTTATATAATATTCATGAACAACTTATCAGTTCAACTAGTTCTTATCATTTTCAAATTTCTTTCGCATCATGACTCACTGTCAGTGCTGGAATGCAGAACATGGCCTCTTCTTCTAAGCAACAGTTTGACCATTAGAGGACATACTCACTGTACTCTCTGGCATTTGATGAGAAGATTGATACCTTACTTGACTGTATGAAAAATATAAGACTAGAGCCAGCAGGTAGCTAAGCAGGGAAACAGATATCTCTGTTTAAGAGTACAAATCCATCTACCAGCAGGTCTAAAGCTCATGACTTAACTCATAGTATTGTTTTAATTTAATTTAATTGTTAGTCTTCGCTGGTTGTTGGCATCGTTACAATGCCGACCAAATAAGTCACAGTGTAACACATAACCCCCCATATAACACATCATGAGCTTTAGATGGGCTGAGGGGCATATTGTGTTTTTTATTTAAACACAGCCTGTCTGACTGATTTATCTGCCTCCAGTCTAAGCTAAGCTAAGCTAGCTGTCTCACAGCTGCAGTTTAATATTTCCTTCCCAGATGTGACAGTGTATCTACCTTCTCATCTATCTCTTGCCAAGAAAGCAAGAAGTGTAATTTTCAAAAAGCCATAACTTTCTTTGAAATACAGTTTTTTTAAAGCAGATAGGTAAATGACAAATAAAATCTCAAAGGAACTTTCCCTTTCACTTTTTATCTCAAACAATAATCCACAGTCAGATTTATATTGGAAAACAGTTAGTCACACAATAAAGCAATTGCAGCTGGAGGGACTGAGTGCTACGTCAAATATCTTTCCATTTCCTCAGTGTTTCATTGTATTCATGTTTGGCTCTGTTTACTGCACAGTGACGCAGATCCGTCTGGAACTGTGAGCAAAGTGTTGGTTAGTTTCGGGTTTACCTGATTTCATAACCTGAAGCCATAACATTCACAGAACCAAATTATACTATTTGTCCTTTCTGATCAGAAACGTTCTTCCAGTAAAGAACTGTAATTACATATTTAGTCATTTGATCTTTTCCCGTTCATACAGATGAGCTGATTTCACAAGGTCTCAGTGGTCTGGGATTGTTCATAATCTCCTCCATGTTTGTGCATGTGATAAAAAACGGGCATGCTTTCACATGGTACGATTTTGAATGGGCCCAATCAAAATACGACTGAAATTAAGTCGGCAAATAGTTTTATGATTGAGAGCAGACATGTTGCTATGATGTTTTCTGTAATTCCTGAGCTCAATTTAATAGTCAGTGATTAGTTATTGGGTATACATTCACTTACTCTTTTTATTTTCACTCTTAAAATCCCTCCATGAAGTCAGTCCCATACAACTGAATATACTATCTTCTCTTCTGTCTGCTTCTTTTAAAACTGTACATATGAAAAAAACAAATCTAATTCACACTCCCTTCTGGACTGCTTTCATTCAACCGGTAGGTTGAGACCATATTAATCACTTGCAACCTCTTGTAATGGCTGTGTGTTGGTGGACTGGTACACTCACCTCATGTGGACAGCTTTCACAGGGCTGGAAATGGCAGAGTCCTCTAGAGAGCTGCTCTGGTCCGGACTCACAGCAGTCATCCACCCCGTCGACGATTGCTTTGTTCACGTTGTCCATTGGGAAGGCGCACAGTGCCGAGTCATGCTCTGTGACCCCATTGTCATCAGTAACTGCAAAAACCCCGTAAAGGATGTCATCCTCCTCCTCCGCACCCAACTCCTCTGCCAGCTCCTTGCCTGCTTTGCCAAAATGCGCTGCCTGCACCACATTGTAAACAACATCCTTGTAGGGTTCACTGACTACATTCCGTCTTCTGCGTTTTGGCTCAAAGCGACACTCCAGGATCACCTCACGATACCTCTTCATTTCCCATTCATTCCGTGGTAGCCGGCCCAAACGAGTCTGAAATGGAGATGAGTCCTGATCAGGGCTCTCTCTCTGGACAGAAAGGAAGTAGACAAACTCCTGGGTGAAAAAGCTGTAAACATATTCAATATGGTATGTCCTCCGCAGGCCGGGAAGGACAGTCAGGCTACGTACGTCACTGTAGAAACCATCTTCTGTTGCCAGTGGTCGACGAACTGATAAAGACTTCCTGCCGTAACGCTGGGTCACACTGTCATTTACAGTCGTGGCAACAAAGAAGTAGACGGTTTGACCCACTTCAACCATGGTGACTTTGGTTCCAAGAGGACTGGCCACACAGTCTGGACAGTAGGCCGCAGAGTTGGAATCCTTTCTGAACAAACACTTAGAGAGAGACGGTGGCTCTCCATTTGAGTTCAGTTGGTGGAAATAGCACACACCATACTGAGAACTTCCACATGAATATAAATACATAAAGAACGTATCCAACAACAAGATCTGGTTGTTTGTGTCCTCCGGGAAGTTGGGATCTTTGTCTACTTCGCACAAATTACATATTTGACACTCTGGGCTTCCCGCCGGCCCAGTGTGGAGCTCCCACACCTTCTCCAAGCTTCTGTTCACAGCTTCAATCACATTCTTAGAGGCCACATACACCTCCTGGTAGAACGAGTTGTTGACAATGTTCTGAATGGGGCCGCTGGCCTGGAAGAAGGGCATGGTGTAAACCACAGAGTAGTTGACCGGACTCTGGGCCAGTGAGGGACAGTTGGCCACAGCCAAGGCCAGCAGGGTCTGGAGCCAGACACATGCCCCCCACTGTGTGGTCCAGTGGACCATCTCCACTCCGGGGTGCACAGGGGCAACAGTACAGACAACGTGGGGTTACCTCCAGGTCTGATGTCGAGACCAAATCATCTTTAACACCAGCCAATGATGCCTGAATGAGGGTAAATGAAGATGAAAATCAATAGTTTAACTTACTCAGTCATTATGAAGTTTTTAATTTTCATCACAAATGAAAAGACAGCATTAAGATTTATTTGGGAATTTGAGAGCACTTTGTGAAAGAAGAACTTCAATATTTTGGGAAAGACACTTATTTGCTTTCTTGTTAAGAGTTATATGGGAACATCAACATCACTCTCATATGTGTTTTGTTAAAATGAACCTAGAGCCAGGAGACATTTTAACACAACACCTGGGCAAAGGAACAAAAGCTAATCAGGCTGTGACCATAGGTTAAATCACAGCTGCCAGCACCTTGACACACTCATTCTCTAAAGAGCATAAAATGTAGCCTGATATTCTTCACATTTAGAGGTGCTGTTATTCAGTTTGAACCTTTGGACAATGCCAGGCTAGCTGTTTCCCTTTCTTCCAGTCTTAAGTTATATTAATGTAACTGTCGTCAGTGTCAGAATTAATAGGCATTCATGAGATTGTCTCTATCTTCTCATCTAAGGCAAATTAGGTGACAAAGCACAAAATTAAGGATAAATCAAACCTCGCTACTGAGCAGGAGAAGCGTGTGACTTTATTACCAACTGAGCAAAGCAGGCAACTGCCCACAACTGTCCTGAGGCTGCAGGTTTGCCCCATTATCATTTACAATCAATTAATCAATGAATCATGTCAATTTGATCGATCAAATATTTGTTATCAGTTTTAAACAAAGCATAAGTTATCAACTATCTTTCATCTTGTGGCTGTATCTTGTGGATGGGGTGCTGTTTCAAATTCAAAAACTTTTAGGTACTGGGAAAATACTTTGCTGATAATAGTGATTTTTTTTGACTAACAGTTATCAATCAACAGTTTTGTTTATAAATTATTTTTTATGAAATGATCTGTGCTGAGTACCGTTTGACTTCTGGGTGTCTGAGGTTATGTTAGGTTTTACTTTGAACATGTTTGATTTTTTTAAATATCAATATAAGGAAGTAAGACACAAGCCACAGCAAACAACAAACATTCCCAACATATGTTCGAAAAAAATAAATCCTGTCTGTAAAGCAAAACAATGAAACCCCAATGTGTTGTGGGGTCGGGGGCCAACAACAGGGCCCCTCTCAATGTAGAGATGCAGCTGACAGCTCTAGAAAAGGCTAGACGGTTAACTTTCAGGTTTTTTCTTCAAATGCTTAAAACCTACTGATTATCTGTATAATTGTTCTTGTAGTTATTTAACCTCCTGCATCTCCTCCTGCTTCACTATAAATGATTGCATGAGACCAGACAGAAAAATATTATTCATGGAAACATATGCAAACCAAGAGTGAGCATTATTTAAAAGTGAAGAAACATTAAAAACCAAAATGAGAGTTCTTAATGATGTTTCTGTTGAATCCTGATGGATCTGAGGTGACAAACATCATCATCGTGGTGGAGCCAGATGATGATGAGAGCACATGTGGTCATAAAAATAAAAGCTTCCTCTGATTCGCGACAGATGCTCAGAGAAAATGTTTACATAATCAAAGAGGGGTCAGTGTTGGTAGTAGACTGTGGATAAAACTATTTTTATTGCAACTTCCTGCACAGGTCATTAATATCTTTCTGCTTATGTTTGTTCTGGTTAATCTGACATCCCATCTTCTTTTCTCCAAATATGAGTCATTTCTTTTATGCAAGACTCCATGGCTTTGGTTCAGCAACGAATTTATTAAATAGAGATGAGATTTTTTTTCTGTACCTTCAAACTCTGAACAACAACCACCCAAATGGAACCATGTTTCGACCTCCGAGCTTTTTCTCCATCCAGAGCAGATGTTTGTTTGGTGGATGATTAACCAAACACATCACAGTCTGGCTGCATTCAACTACCGTTGGCCTCTCTGTTTTGCATTCCTGTCACAACCACTACGTGCCGTTCAGGGGGAAAGATGTGTATGGACTGATGGTCATAAGACGGCGTGTGCCTTCTTAGGTGAAGCCAAGATGAAACTAGTCATCGACTCGTGCCGGAGAATTTCATCAACTCCGATTATTTTATTTAAAAGCAGAGAAAAGTTCTTTATGACACAAATTGTCAGCACTTATGATGTCTCTCTTCACAATCATGTGGAAATGTTTGAAGTCAAGTGTCTAATGTCGTTGCATCAATAATTCATAGATGTTGTGTTACATTTTAACATTTGCTGCTCCGTGTGAAACTGAGGTTGAGGTTAGAGGACATGTGTACACATAGTAATGGCACTGATTGACTTCATGTTCATGGTTAATAAAGCAAATGGTTGAAATTGAGTTTCCATTCATTGTGCTATCACGCTATTTACGGGCCGGTTCAAGTGTTAATTCTCTCTTAGGTGATTTAAAGATGCAGATACACTGGGAACCAAATGTCAAACCAAATGTGTGTCATATTTACATATTTAGTGACTTCTCTTTTGTGGTTTGTTTATTTTTATCTTTTGTAAATTACAATTTACAAAATATAAAAGGGGGGGGGGCTGTGAGAGGAGTGCAAACCATAACATAGATTAATCAATGCCTTGCTTACTGGCACTTTGGCTGCAGGTAATACGAGTAAGAAAGAGCATCCCTCTTTCATTAATCAAAGCACAGAGATCCACTGGGATTTTAACATGCAAGCTGCTGGGTCAATAGTAAAAAACATATTGTACCCAAAGGACACATGTATTGATTCAGTGGCAGGTAATGAATCCTAAGGCAGTGCAGACCCAGCAGAAACCCTCAGTGTGGACAGATTGTAGGTCTGCTTTAACTTTATTTTAATTTCGTAATACTTTACCTTATATTTTAAAATGAAATAATTTTTTGTGTGCCTCTTCTTTTTTATCTTCAGTCTACATCCATGCTCCTGTACAGAATTCAGACAGTCTGCTTTCATTGTAGTGGAATCGTGCCAGCACACACTGGCTCCAATCCACATGTAAGATGTTTGACTCCAACAGCTGCACAAAACCTGAAAGGTTGGATAACCTAATCGCTCAGTGAGCATTAGGAATGATTACAGCCAGGCAGGGCTGTCTATTACACCCACTGACAGAAATGTACGCAAATGAATCCAGTAAAAAATGTCATTGGAAATGTACATTTTTAATGTTAAATTGAATATTTTCACTCATGCACATTATAAATGGAATAGCCAATTAAAGTGTCTATGGCCTCCTTACAGCAGTGTTCATCATAGCTTTCTCACGAACATACCACACACATAACTACCTACAATGAACTCAACATCTCAGTTTACATTATAATAAAAACTGTGTCCTCAGTAACACATTAAACTTACCTGAGTTCACTTGAGGACATTTTAATTTCTCACTGTATGATAATGTTTTGAGCTCCCAGAGACTCAGCTCTGTCAGGAGCGTGTGGCACACATGCAGCTGTGAGTGTGTGTGAGTGTGTGTATTTGTGTGTGTATGTGTGTGTGTTGTGAAAACGTACCTGTGCAGGTTAGAGCTGTGCGCTTCAGGGAAGTAAGCACTGACTCCTCTGCGCCCTGTCTGCCTGTAGCCTGAGCGCAGGGATGATCGATCACTGATCGCAGCAGATGACACGATTACATCTGAACAAAGATTAAAAGCACTGCCTCTCCTGACAGGAACACTGGGCTGGTGGAGGATGTGACCTCAGCTGCCGGTGGGACTCTGTCTCCTGCGCCTCAGCTCCTCCCCTCAGCTCGGGGCTGACGGATCACTGCTGCCTCCAACCACAAACTCAATTAACACGCATTGTGTTGCTTTACACTCCTTCAACAGGAACGTACATTCAATTCTGTTTCATTTGAACGGCGCCAAATCACAGCATGCATTACCTCAAGGCACTTCACATGGGGGAGCCCTCAAGATGGGCTATAATAGAGAAACACATCAGTTCAGAGAGAGAGACCTGTAAGAAACGTCGAGCAGAATCAGACCTGCTGCCTCGACCGGTTGGGGTGAGCAGAGAAATATGGGGGAGAGAAGTTGAAAAGAGGAGATACTGTAAGTCAAGGAACATTTGAGTAGCTGGTTGTCATAATAAAAATAGTAAGAGTGATATTTAGATAGATGTAATGATGTTATTAATTAGAACAGCGCCAGTTAATAGTAATAATAATACGAATAATGTTAATACTACTACTAACTGCAAAAACAACAATGGTAATGAGGATAATTGTTGAGTAAGTTGCATGAGATTTCTGCATGTTTTTTTTATCTGGGTACCAATTCAAGCATACTTATTGTTTAACCAACAGACCCGCATTTGTCCAAAAATATGACACTTACTTACTCATTTAAATATATACACTACACAGGGGGGGAAATCCTTAAATACAGGTACAACCATAAAGTAGAAAGTAGAATAGAAATAGGTAAAATAATAAATGTATTGTTACACTGAGAGACCACAGGGTTGTAAAAACAGCCACCTTTACAACTTTATGGAAACTAGGATTACTACAAAGTACTTTTAAAACTATGGCACAGTTTATGTTTAGAATCAAGCACAACAAACTGTCTGATCAGGAGTCTGTTTTATTACATATCATTAATTTAGGAGTATAATCATCATCACTGAGATGTGCCGCAGCAATAAGCCTTGACAATGACCATTAGTTAAGGCATGATTCAATAAGGCAGATGTGTCAGTGTTACATTTCTTAAGCAAAGTCCATAAAATATGACGTTTAATGATTAGATATAAACGCAGAAAACAATTACAAACCGCACTAAACGTCTATGATAAATTCCTTAAAACTTGAGGAAAATGCAAATGGCCAATAGACAGATTCAAATTACATTGACATGTTAATAGAAACAAATTGACAGCAGTAAAACAAGATGCAGACTCATGAACACATTTCTTAAGAGTGCTTTTTGCATAAAGAAAGTGCATAGAGGTGAAAATTACGATGGGCCTTACAGTTATTATTCATCATGTAAAGTCAAAACACAGAAAAAACAGCAATGTTATCGACCATATTTGAACAAAATATCCTGTAATAATACATTGTACAGCAGGTATTGGAAAAACATCCAACTTTCAAATTTTATTATTGATTTGAAGAGTTTTTTAAGTGTTCATATCATTAAAATCTGAGAGGCAAAATAGGTCTGTTCCAGTAAAAGAATCATTTATGAAACTATTTGATGATGCTGAGGCTACTTTCCTCTGTTGTCACAACCCAAATCAAAATGTATAAAAATCTAGTTAGCTAAAATACAGCTTTAATTTATCTCCATTACACATTATCTACATAACCTGTGAATTCCATCTGAAGAACCCAGAAGCCAGAGATGAATACTTTGACAATCATACAGTATGTGGATTCTGGACTACTTCTACTTTATTCACAGCTGTTGTTAGCACCGGGCCGGTCAGCGTTCAGAGCAAAGCTTTCTGGTCCAGGAGGTCAGTCGGCAGCAAGGGCTCAGTAAGTGAGAGGAGTCAGAATGAAGAGGCGATCCTCTTCCTTCCTGATCCACTTCAGCAGTTTGGTGACAGCAGACATCGCCAGGGCCTTGGTCCCGAGTGGACTGAAGCAGAGGTAGAGCTCGAAGCCGCTTGTCACCTGCAGAAAAGACACAAGACACAAAGACTGGTGGTATCTAGAGCCATTCAAATGCAGAACTCAGTGATTGCTTTGGCTCAGTTTCAGTATGAAAAACACATAAAGCAAAACTGACCTGACTAATTTTATTTTAGATTTAAAAATTGCTGTTCTTATAAAAGCATATTCAGCCTGCAGTTGTGATCACATGTTCATTTCTCTCTTTTCAAAAACTTCTCCTCAACGTTACAACAGTAATATTGCAACATAATGGTTATAACTCATTTCTGATTATTCTAGAGTTTGCCTCACACAACAAAGCAGCGGAATAATCTCCGCTCATATTTTTTTTACAACACAGAAATATCTGGAGCGGGGTGGGGTGAGGGGTGGTGCAGCAGGCAGAGGCAGGATGTAACATATTAATTCCGCTGAGGAGATCACTTGATGTTGTTTGACCACAGCGTCAGCTCTTATCATCACAAACTCTCTTGACATCTTTAGCGGTGTCTTCTGTTGGTATGGTACTGCTTTTTCATCCTCAGATATATTTCTCTTTGTTTTGTTTTTTTAACCATTTCCTGCTGTGTTCAAACACATCGGCTCCTCCAGACTTCCGGAGAACTTTATACTGGGCAGCCAGGCGGAGAAAGTCTGCAGAAACCGGCTCTGACTCGGACATACAACCCCTGCAGAGAAACTCCGGAGGCTGTGCATGTCTGAAAGATGCTTATGAGGCGCTGACAACTGCATACATTGTTCGGATAAAAAGTTGTTTTGATAATGACCAAATTTAATGATGAGAATATGATGAGGATACACAACGTTGAGATGCTTTGATAAATGCACAATGTGTTCACTTATGTTAAATCATGTGCAATGTGAGATTTGGAAGAAAATTGGTGCATAGCGTTTTGTGAAAAGAGTTTTGAAAAACAGAAAAAACATCACATGTCACAATGTCTTACCCATGCCAGCAGGTTCTCAGTTTCACCACAGCGGTAGAAGGAACAGAGGGGTCTGGTTGGATGGTGCAAGCAGCTGTGAAGGTCCTGGTACAAACCCATCAGCCTTTCCTGTTCTTCATCAGACTGGTACACCACAGGAAACTCTGGACTAGAGGAAGAGGAGGAAGAGTATATCGCTGAGAGCAACACCTGAAGATTTGCACTGATACAGATTTCCACTAAAACAGAAATTTAACCATTAAATTAATTCCAGAGACATACTACCCACCTGGTGTAAAGCCCAGAGCTCTTTGATTTGTACAGGAAGTGCCTGAGCTCTGGGATGCCGACCTGTGCCACAGAATAACTGGGAGATTTTAGCGCCTCCTTTAGAGCCTGGTAGGCACTGCGCTTACTTAACCTCTCCAGGAACCGCTGCTTGCATTCAGACATGTTAAAAAAGTCCTCTCTGTCTGTTGACACCAGGATGAGGCAGAGCTTGGACGCAGGCTCCAGGTATGAAATGTGAGCATGGAAAAATCCAGCAGTGTTAAACTTTGGCAGGCAGATGGGAGTCCAACCTTCACCCTCCCGGAAGGACGAGGAGGAGCCAACTAGGTTGAAGACTAGGTGCAAGTCTATGTGGTGCAGGAACTGGTCCTTTTTTCTTATCAGCGTAACCAGCTGGTCGCCCGCCAGCAGGATGGAGAACACCAGGTTTTTGGATTTGGCGGCCTGCAGGCTCGATGACACCACATCCCTGGCGGAGGTGGCCAGAGGCAGGCAGGTGACAGCGCTGAGCAGCAGGCCTGGGTCCCTGTCCAGCCGATGCAGCAGGTTGTCAGTGAGATACTCTGAACCAGCCAGCAGGCGGCGCAGATCGTAGTTCTGCTTGTGCTGGAAGATGTGGTTGAGCTGAGTGAGTGTGAGCAGGCTGACGATCTGGTAATAGATGTACTGCAGCTCCCGCAGCAGCTCCTTGTCTGACTGGCATGTCCGATATACGCCCACGAGGACCAGGGGGCTCTTGGTGAGGAAAACCACTTTACAGCCATCTGACACAAACAGATTTCATTAAATGCATTTTAGACCAATTTGTTTTTACATATGAAATGCACCGTACAGCAAAGCCTAGGACTACATTCACACTACTACGTTTTCTTTTGAAAACACATCAACTGCTAAAACGAGATGTTTTGATGCCCAGTGTATGTGAGTGGTCACATGATATGCGTTTTTAGACGTCTTAGTATGAACGGGGATATAAACTGGTACAGAACCAAAACACTTATGTGGACAGAGATTGTTTTAGATTCAAAAATGACGTTTTCAAATGAAAACAGAGCAGTATGGATGCAGCCTATATTCTGACCTGCGTGGATGGAGCGGATGATGTTCTTCTTGGCTTCTACAAAAGACACAAGGGCCATCATCACCCCCATGGTGCTGGACAGAGCCTCCTCTGTGCCGTAGCGGGTGTAGATCGGCTTTCCAGCCTCACTCAACACAAACACATGTTTTTTGTGACTCCTCCACGCATCACTGTTAACATCCTCCTCCTTAGACCTGCTCTCCAATGAACTGGCATTGTTGGGTGGCTTCTCTATGTTTTCTTCCCCCACCAGCGCCTTGAGCTCCTCCTCTGCATGCTCTCCTTCTGATTTGTCGAGTTCAGCGTCCCTGGGAGCATCTTTCTCAGCCTCTGCACTCAGATCCTCGAAAGACTGTGCATGGACGAACATTGCACTCTTCTGACCGGCACCTGCATTGATGTAGTGATAAAAGATGGTCAAATGATGGTCAGTATGATGCATGGATGTGAAATGAATGAATGATTAAGCACATTAAACCAAAAGTATCTTGCAGGAAGTAAAACTTATGGCTTGAAACCAGCTCGTTTTTAAGTGTAATGTATTCTTTACATTGCTTACAAACAAACTTCAACTATAATGGCACTCATGGAGCATACACCTCCACCAAAGCCCTTTATGTAACTAAATTGAAATTCAATAGACTAGACTTGTAATTGGATCAGCACCAAATTGCAGACACTCATATCATTCTTCAAAAATGTGGAAAAACATGCAATTTTAAAGAAAGTGAAAATAAGTTCTATCCTGACAAAACCACAGGTTTTGGTTCCTGTCCAGTAGTTTTTGCATAATCCTGCCTGCTGACAAACATATGCACATGAAAACAAACATAACATTCTTGGCGGCAGTAAAAAGACAAAATACTTGAAGGGTAAACACTAACTGGTTGGACTGGCAAATAATTGCCCCACCTCAACTGAGATCAGCACACAAAGCCAGCTCCCTCAGCTTCTCTACAGGAACCATTCAAGATAGTCTCCCATGCAGTGGGTGACACAGTCTGGCTGATAAAACCTCCAAATGACTTGAAATCTTACATTGTATCTTGTATTGCTTTGCAAAGAATTAACATTTTATAAGAAGCAAAAAAAGAACCGTCCTTTTCTACAAAGGCCATTTTTCAGAGCAGCCACAGAAATGAATGACTTCTGGTCACAGCTTATTTAATTAAGAGAAAGAGAAAAATAGAACAACTGTGATAGATTACAGCCTTAATTTGTGTCCAGATTGAAAAGTGCAACACAGACAAAGTTACATCATTTGTCCTGTCAGAGTCGGATTTGTTGGCGCTGGATGAGACAGAAGTGAGCTGCTGTCGTCAGTCAGTAGATATATATATATATTTTATCACAGCTCTTGCAAGAGAATGTGAGAATACGAGTTCCTAGTTGATTGTTGGTATGAAAAAGCTTTAGAAAATAAATGTATACAATCTGTTCAGTATTTCTAAAAAACAAAGCTGTGACATCTGCTGATTGACTTGTGACCAATGTTTGGTTTTCAACATTCAAAGAGACACATAACCAAAAATGTTAATTTCAAACACACATCGGAATCACATAATAACTACAAATTGCATTTCCTGCTGATGCAGTGTGAATGCTGAGTTGCTGAACTGCAACTCAAAATTCACACTGAGATGCATGCCGCAGATTTCAACCTTTCAAACATCAAAATGTTAACTGCTTCAGGACCTTTATGCTTGGATTCAACCTTTTACAAATATTTCTACCTTTTGAAATTGTTCTTTCTTGTTCAGATGAACGGTGATTGAAGGTGTTCAGTTCTTCAAAAACCTTCTATCTTGGCTTTTCACATCACATATTTTCAGTTTGTTTAGCAGAGCACCTCAGCACCCCAGCAATTTCAGCAGAAATGTATATTTTAAATCTCACAGAGCCCAGAACTAAAGATGCATTCTGACGCTCGGTCTATTCATAAAGTCAAACATTCAAGAGTTTACAAGACCACTGACCTAACACTGACGACAATGTGGCTGTTTGAGTGACATGCAGATTACAAAAGACATTATTGTTGTGATTTCCTTACACAAACAGGATGTGTATATTCATGCTGTCTCTCTCTCTTTCACACAAACATTCAGTACTAACCCTAATATTGCATGGTTGTAACCAAACAAAATGGAAAAAATTTTCATCATGAGATTAAAAATAAGTAATTGTGGTTTATGTGCCCATTTGTTGCCTAGCAACTATTGGTCAGCAGGATGTCTACTCACTGAACACCATGAGGGAAGTTGATTACTCTCATACTGGAAGCATGCACGCTCTTTTCATGATACAAGAATGCAGCCAATGGAAAACAACATTACTGCAGACACTGACCACTGCAAAGATTTTCTGTCTATTTTTCTATAAACATGGTTCATGATTCAAGCAGCAATCATAGAAGCTACATTTTAGAGTGTAGTGCCATCTATTTTTTTGTTTTAGTTTTGCAGAAGAGTTATTACTTTGGGTTGATGACGGTGGATCTTATCCATGGACTGATGCATGATCAGCTCACTCAGAAGGACACTGGCGTACTGTAAACGTTACCCTTGTGTACTGTACACAGGTTGGATGTTATGTGATATAATCCCATGGGGGATGAGCCATAAGATGACATGCAACTTCTATCACCTGCAGCCTTTGGCAGCAGTGATGTGTGGGGGCGGAGGAGGCCCTGATAGGAGTGTTTCAGGAAGACCATGGGGATGACACTGAGGGTTTCAGGTTTTCTGATGAGGAGAATGTTGTTGTGAAGGTTCACTGTTTCCACAACAACAAGCCTCAAATCAAACATGGACAAGAAACATCGCCCTCTACACCTCTGGATCTGCTTTGACTCTGCTCTGTGTACCGTACAGAGGAACTCGGAGGACTTTGTTTTCAGAGATTGATAATGGAAAACTCCAAAGGATGGGGCAAGAGCAACAGCAACCACTTTCAACTCAATATTGGGAAATCAGACGAAGAGCTTGTGATGGACATTCAAGAGGAGAGACAAGTTTCTAAGGCTGGACACCACTGAGGGGCCTCTACAGTAAAATGCAGATTTAGCATTCACATTGACAGGGAAAATGATTGTGAATGCCATCTCAAGTCAGAAAAACAACTCTGAAAAAAAAATGTTCACTTATCAATGATTTAAACAATTTTACAGTCAGTTATGCATAGTAGCTTTTAATGTGAACTCGTCAAATGTTAGTTTTGTCTCTTGCAAACTGCATGTCCACCTCTCACAAGGGCCTAACTTGCACGTATTTAATTATTTATATGCTTGTCACATCCCATCCTTTGTCTTTGCCCTTCCATTTTATGCAAATATTTGAAAGAGGTGTCAGTATTGATTAAACGCTGTGGTGCCCAACAAGCGGTTGAGGAAGGCCAGCTCTGCTGCAAAGAGGAAGCAGCGAGAGAGAAGAGGATGAGAGGGAAGCTGAGAGCTGTCACAGAAAACCCATCTCATCTTCCTTTCTGTGCTGAGCTGAGGCATCTGGAGCACATTCAGCCACAGGCTCAACCAGCCTTAAAGTGTTTGGGAGGGCTCTTCTGTGCCAGACGTTCAGACTGAGAGAACACCACAGCACCCAGTACCTCCAGTCTCCACTGACTGAGATTCGCCACCACATAATACTCTTAGTATCACCACCACAGTATATAGTAGAGGTGTGCATCTTCACCAGCCTCACAACTTGATTCGATTACAATTCAGCAGTCAACGATTCGATTCACAACGATGCATCTCAATGCATTTCAATGTATCACATCCACAATTTATAAAATCAAACATGAACTCTGTTTTTATTTAGAAAGTGCTTTAAAACGTATTAGAGACTGTTACTGTTATTACAAGTGTGCCATAATTTTACAAAATAAGGTTTTCGATTAAATAATCAGACTACAGTAAGTCCATGACAGTGGTCAGTGATCTCCACACTGATTTCACATTCATTCAGTTTAGACTTATGTGCTGCACCGTAGGCTTAAAAGGAGAAACTCTGATTATAGCCTTTACTGTATCAAGGTGCAGTAACCCCACTGGTCTACAAGAAACTCTGCTCTTCGGATGTTTTCTTATCATTTCACTTAAAAATGATCTTTATAAAAACCTGATGAATTCATACAGTGTATTTGAGATCTGGGAAGTTACAGGTCTGTCTGAGCTCTTCTCTGCGGAGCGTTGTGAGTGTGGAGCAGCCTCACCTGGTTCAGTTCCTTCCACCAGACCTGGAGTGGGGCTTTCCCCCCTCTCAGTGCGAAGGTGGTCCAAAGGAGCCAGAGAGCCATTCTCCCAAGATGCACTCGCCCTTTGGGCTTCACCATCCATCACTGCGGCTGCTTATGGCAGAGACACACACCTGGCAGGACAGACAGACAGACAGCTGTGGGACCAAAGGTCAAAAACCTAAGACAGAGGCTGTGATTAAAGGTCAAACTGATTGTGTGCTGCTGTTATTGAGGCGTGAATCACTCAAACTTTATGATCCACACTTTAACAGACATGTTCTCTACGTGCAGTGACTGCTGGGAAACTAAACCTGTAAACATACGAGGCTGACATGTTTCGACTGTACATCACGCTTTTTAAATTCATGTTTACATCCTCTGTCTTTCTATAAATCATGTAACGATCACACCCTTCAGTCTCTGAGACACGTCCGACATGCAGATATAGAACTTTGGAAGGCAATTCAAATGCTAACTGTAGCACATAATCAACAGTGTTTAAAGCTACTGAGCTAGCTGTGTGTCTGCTTTAACCACCCTCGCACTGACACGTTTGTTTCAAGGGTTGTTTTCAAATGTTTACCTTTCATTTCCGGGTCTGTCTACATTAGGTTGGTGAGCTCCACGTTAGCAGCTAGCTAACTAGCACAGACACAAGACTGAGGCACTTTACTGGCTAGTCAACCAAATCAGGGCGGAAGTAGGAATTATGGGATATGAAGTTCTCTTCCAGAAGACCGCTCTGTGGAGCGAGGAATGACTGGGCTAATTTGGTTGGAATTAAATAAAAATACATTTTACAGCTATTTTCATGTATTATTTCATGTTAGATTCACCAAAGCTCCTTATTTGATGCTGATGGTGCATTATTCTGCATCACTCCACTAAGCTTGTTCCAGTTCCAGTACCAAAATAACAAAATGAATAGATGCTATTAAGGGAATTACTTTTAATGATTTATTAATATCCGAGGAGCAACGAAAACAAATAACACATGTTATTCTTATAAAGTGTTAATATCTGTAAAAGTGTTTTTTTCTTTTAGGTACTTCCTTACACTGAATGTGCATGTGCCGGATGGAAAAATATATGTTACATCTTTTAAAAGGCTATTATTGTGTTATCATACATGTGGTCCCTAATGAACTTGATTCGAAATAAAAGTTTTGCTTTCACTTTACTGTTTAAAATCCCTCAGTCATTTTTAAAAGCAACCGTGTATGTAGTAGCTGATATTTCGGAGGATTTGTGGCTGCACCTGAACGCAGCTTCTTGCAGAGCAAACAGAAGAAGAGGACGGGGGCGGGGCTTGTGTTCAAACGTATGGCGCGGCTACGGAAGAGATGTATTGTGTTTGTTTAAGCTAGCTGGTTAGCTTCTGCCTCATGACACAACTTTAACAGGTTAAATATTAAAATGAGTCAGACAAGTGTAGGGTGTTTCTCTTCACAACAAAGGACTGTGCAGTAACTTAACATATTCGACTGGTAAGTATGGTGACGACTGATAGGGTTGAAGTAAGCATTCAGCTAACTAACATAGCCGAGTGTAATGGGACATAAGCGTGTTGTGTAATGTTATCGTTCCATGTGTAGCCCAGTGTGTCATTTGTTGTTATAAACACACACGTGGGGAGAGGATACATATATTTGTTTGTTTACTCGGTTGTTTATTTAACAGTTTTTTTCTGTAAAGTCGTTACAGGACGATCCTTGCTACGTCAGGATGCCTATCAGAGCTCTGTGTACTATCTGCTCCGATTTCTTCGATCACTCCAGAGATGTTGCTGCCATCCACTGCGGACACACTTTCCACTATGAGTGGTACACGAAGTCAAATCTTCAACAGCATTTCAACTTTCAGCTCTGACACATTTTAACCGCTGCTAACTTCTCCCTGTCCTGTTTGTCCTCAGTCTCCTCCAGTGGTTTCAGATAGCCCCCACAAAAACATGTCCACAGTGCAGGAAACAGGTACAGTAACCTTAATTCAATTACAAGTATGTTTTCTTCATCAAATAATTATTTCTCAGGGTAAGCAAACAAAAAGAAAAGTATGTACAAATAACAAGAAAACAACAATCATGAATAAAACCAGAAATAGGGCTATCACATATAAACAGAAACATATATAGTCATTTCTGTGATTTAACAAATTCTTTCAATGGCTGAAACTAGGTTTTATTTTGAAGTATCTACATTTATGCATACAAAACTTCCTTAATAACAGCATTCCATCGGAGAGAAATCTCAAATAGTTACTCTTCTAGAAATCAGCAAGCTAACAATAACCTGCACTGCTCCTACTTGCCAGAAAAACAAGAAATGCTTAAGCCTACTGTGCTTTGTGTGTGCAGGTCAGCACCAGACACATAATCAGCAAGCTGTTCTTTGATGTTGGTGGAGAGGAGGGGGCCCCAGCAGCAGACCCCGAAAGCTTACAGGTACCCAGTTCACAACAACCAACCTTAGACCAGTGGAATCAACACTTTTTAGTCCGAAATAGTGTGAAAAATGGTTGCCAAGAAAAATAAATATTTTCCATCACATCATCTGGATGTCATCTCATTGTGTTTCTCTAATCCTTAGAATGAGCTGGATCGAATTAAGGTGCTTTTAAGCTCTAAAGGTAAGAAACTAAGCTGTACTATGATGGCGCCTGAGTATTTTAAGTGTATAGTGGTAGTTAATCTGTCTGCTTAATTTGTAGAGCGAGACTGGCGGGACAAACAGAAGGGGATGGACAGTTTGAAGGACACAGTTGACAAGCAGAGGAGAGACCTGGAAACCACGAAGAAAGAGATCATGGAAAAGGACATGCTCTGCTCTGCACTAAGAGTATGCTGTCTGTTCTTCTAGTTTAAACTCATTCTCCATACTGACTGATACTTTCTCATACTGTCATTATTTACCTGTATAATGTTTTGGTCACTTACAGAAGCAGATGATGTACCTGGAGACACAACAGAATGATGTTCAGGCTGCCAAGGAAGAAATCCGCAGACTCAGAACCAAGATGAAAACCTTTGAAAGGTGTCCACAGTCACATCATCTCGGGCCACATTTTAATAATTACTGTGGGAAAATGTTTTAATTGTCTTAAGCATTTTAATATTGTAAAATCACTATAATTAAATGAAATATACAGATATATGTAAGCAAGGATAGATAGATATTCTTTGCCAATTTACCTCGATGAGCAACCTTTGCATGGAACTGTCTCTTCTTTTATTGTATAAGAAAGTCTGAATACTGGAAACTAACTCTGCCATTTTGTCCCTCAGCCTGGACGTGTTGTTACAGGGTCAGAGAACAGAGGTGGAGTCCATGATCACAGATATGGGTGTCAGCCATGCAGCGATGGAGCAGCTCTCCATCTACTGCATCTCTCTCAAGAAGTAAAGAGTCCAATTGTGTTGATGGAGTCACGAACACCCACTTCAGACCTGGTATCAACATCCGTCCTGAGTGATCAGATCCCAAGGGGTCAGCGGCCAAATGCGTTCTGAGATCAAATCACTCAGACCACATTGGGACACATGGGGCTACGTTCTTTTTGCTGCAGAACACAAATCCATCCTGGACCACATATGAAAGACTGACTACTCAGCTGACGTCCTCTGAACTTCTACACTTTTATAATTAATCTAACATATTATTACCGTATGCTGATTTGTCTGTGGCCATGGACACAATATCAACACTGATGCTACTTTTCTTAAATTAGTAAAATCTTTCTTCACAGCAGCTGCACAATATTTAGTCAGGCCCTCCTGATGGCCCTCGCTCTCTTGCTTGCACTGACACACACACACACACACACACACACGACACACACGACACATAGTGACACTGGACACATCTGTAAACTGTAACAGAATAAAAACATAATTTGTTCTATTCGAACCCATATGACGTACATGTTTATTTGCCTATAGAGCGGAGAAGTGAGAACCAATCACAAGTGGCCACAGGAGACACATTGAGTCCCCATTTTAATTTATAAAGTGTGATACTTACTAGTGATCGGATCTCTCAGGATGGATGTTGATACCAGGTCTGTATAGGGCCTAAGTTACAGCTTGTCGTTTTGACTTTATCACTTTAGTCTTAATTAATAAATTAACCTGCTCCTGCCCCTTTTCAGAGAGTATGATAATCTCAAAGGAAGCCTGAAATCTTCAAATGACATGTGCGAGAAGCTCAAGAGAGAAGTGCTCTCCTCAAACAACAAGGTATTATCTGAGTGAGTGACCAATCACCATCCAGAGGAACTGACATTAAACCTTACATTTCTGATGTTTTTTTCTTTTTTGTGATTTCTGTGTGATTTCAGTTACAAAAAGCCTCAATTGGGATGAATCAGTCCAAGAAGGACATGGAGTCTCTGCAGAATGATCTGTCAAATGCAGACAAAGAGATCTCTGTAAGCAAATCTGCCACATTTTCACTTTGTTTTATTAAAAAAAAGTTATTTGTTAAGAAATCTTCATGTGTCTCTCTCCAGAGTCTGAGGAAGAAAGTGGAGTTTCTTCAGAAGACCCTGAGCACGCCGACGCGGACAAACGAAACCCTTAGTCGGCTCGTCTTTGAAAGGTGTGTGTAATGCTGCCACTGGACTGACGTCCCCTCACACTTTTTTCATGAAATACAAAATGTGATTTTAGTGATGACGTTTCTCTGCTTACCTTTCAGCCCGGCCCCCATGGAGCTGAAGCAGCCTCGCCTTCACCAGCCTGCAGACAGCGAGGACATTGACCTCAATATGACCTATGACGTCTCTACACCGGATGATGTTGCCAAGAGACCGTCACAGGTCCCGTCTAAGAAGATGCGTCTTGACCCTCCAGTGTAAGTCTTATGTCACTCGTGTGTTTCTCTGTTCTGAGGAGGTTGTGGAAGCTGAGACTAGTGAGTTCTGTGTTTCTAAACTAAAACTGTCTGTAAAACCCTTCATTTTCAGAATGTCCTTATCTAAACACAATGAGAAAAGTTTAACTTCAACAAAGGTACGTTTTTGAAAGTCTCTTAACAAGGTCTATTTAAAAATCTAGTGTATATATTTGAGTTATTAATATATAGTTTTCTTGTACCTCAGGCTCAACAAGAGGATGGATCCATGGATCTGTTTATGAGGAACTCCCTCCTCTTCAGAAAGAAAACATTTGGCAGCATGTTGGACCCTCAGAGGAAGCCTGGAGTGGTACGTACAACCCTCTGCTGAAAGTTGCATGTTCTAATATGACATTTGTACTTTTAGTGGTTTGACTAAAGAAACCATTTCTTATTTCAGATGAGAACTGGTTATGATGGATTAGGAGGACGAACTAAATTCATCCAACCTGTATCCTGTTTTCTGTCTTGTGAAATATTTGTGTTCTAACAGCTGTTTCTTTATTTGAAATAACCCCTGAGAAGAGAGTGGAGTTTTTTTAAACAGTGCCTGTTTATGACACGCAGTAAAGCTATCATCAGAAATTTAAAGCTGCTTTAATTATCTTTTATACTGCGTTGTTTTGGGTTTAGACTCTTTATTAACCCAATTTTTAGCAGCAGCAGCAGCATTCAGTTGTTTTCAGCTACAAAAAACATATAGACCAACATTAGCTACTCAGCACCAACAAAATCGCCCTTAAATTTCCCTCAGGATCAACAAAGCGTCTATCTATCTATCAAGCAGCAAACTGACGATGTTGCAACTAGCTGCTTAAACTTAATTGTAAATTTAGAAAAGAGTCAGATATTTCCCTTTGGAGTTGGTGAAGATCGAAATGGGGTTTAAAGAGCGTATATCTGATGTGTCAGGTGGCAAAGAACAAATAAATGCCAATAAATATAAATGAATTTGTATTATACTAGCTGCTGTGATTTTAGGTTGCCAAAGAACAGTAAAAGAGAAAAGCAGATGAGAAAAAAACTGCTTAAACATGTGTGCATAATTCCTCAACCATCCACTCCAGTCTCCTCTATCAGAGATCCGCCCGCTGATGAAAGCTAAAAGGAAGAAGGTGACCAGGCCTCCGCCCAGGATTGAAACGTGCCTGACTCTGGACAGCTTCCTCGAGTGAGCGCGCCCCCCCCCCCCCCCAGATGACTTGCTGGTCCTGCTCTGGCACAGATTTCTTGTGTGTGTGTTAGTTTGAATTTCTATGTCAAGACTTCAGTCTTGTCCAGGATTTGCTTTGGAGCCTTTTTTTTGTAGTTATGTGTCTGTGCCTCAGAGACTAACTTCTTTTTGGACCATTCAATAGTCAGTAGGACAGTATTATGTCACTGATCATCACACATCTCTATTCTGACGTCTGAAAAATAATTATTCGTTATTTTTCACAGTAAAACTCTTTCCATGAACACCAACATGTGAATATAATATAGGTGTTCTTTTAGTTGTAATGGACTTGCCGGATGAAACCCAGATAAAATAATAAACAATATTTTTTTTTAATTAAGGTTTGTGTGGGGTCTACAAACAATTCCCTCTTGACTGTGCTTTTATTCACAAACATTTCACTGAGGTGTGCGCTCCTGCAGAGGGCAGTACAAACAGTGTTTTCTCACATGAGGACATGAATCCCAGTCCTGCACCATGAGGGAAAATGCACCGCACATGGTGGCGACTGTAGTTGCTCCTGTTGAAACAGCTGCAACGGAACAGAAGGTATTCCTCGAGACAAACCTTTGTCGAAACACCTTCAGTAAAAACCTGAGTTGTACATAGTGATCAAGTAACAGAAAGTACACCGTAAAAGATAAACACCTAAATAAATGGACTTGTAGATTTTAGGAATTACCTCATGCTAAATGTATCAGACTGTTTGCAGAAATGAGAATTTAGAAAAGCTTTCATGGCACAAAATCAAATACAACCGATGCAGTGAAGCTTTCTGACAAGGTTCCCATGCATGAACACAACAGCAGCTTGTCTATGAGTTTGGCATCGTGCCACACAAACTGCCTGAGCAGCTTTGCTTGACAATATGGGGAAATGCCAAAAATTGTTTTCCTCTGTGGAAAAGTATTAGTACCTGAAGATAGATATCCTGTTACCAATCACCATGAATTAACTGTTTCCACCAGGAGAATCAGCCTGTGCCATAATGATCGTACATATGATCACCACCTTCAACAAAACACTGATGTGTTAGAGATTGGATATTGAATAATTCTGTCAGAGGTTTTAGTCCAGTGATGAATTTTACCCTCTTACAGGAGTTAATCAGAAACAGTAACAGGACGTTATGGTGCGTTTTAAAAGCTACTAACTTCCAGTGCAATCAGAAGGAAAAGTTGCGACACCCCCTCCCTTAACCCAAACAAACACTCTTTCAAAAAAATTCACATAAAACACAATCCATGCAGTGCTTTTAGAGATGACAAACAACGTTTCAACCCAGAGGGGCTCCACACACGCACATCTTCCTGTAGAGCAAAGGTTGCTGTTTAAGCTCAACTTATTTTTTCCAAGACGGCATCTCCCAAGGAGAGTTAACACTAACAATGACCTATTTTCAATTTGAGGTGCATCTATGGATGTTGATACAAAAAGAAATAATATTGCAACATCCTCTCAGAGCCCACGTAATTTTGACAATAAGTTGTTGAGTGTTTGTTTCCTTTTATGCTTCATGCCAGTCTCAGTAGTTCTGAGGAATCTAAGTGTGAACAAGAATGTCTTTGCTGGTGTTTCAATCCATAGCTGATGGGGAGAAGAGACAAATGAATCCAGCCAACACACCAGCACATTGTGGGCTTGTTGCGTAAGATGAGGAAACATGGACTCTTTGTTTCACTGTGATCTGTCCGGCACGATCTTGGACTCTCCATTCTGCTTGTCGTTGGACTTCTGGGACAGGTGCGTGGACACGGTGGCCGCCTGCACCACAGCTTTGAAGCTGCGCTTTCTCTTCTGGACGTTCTGCTCCGGGTGGAAGATGATGACATACACCTTGGGGATGTAGAGCATGCCCAGGGACACAGTGGCACTCAGGCTCATGGACACCGTCAGTGTGGTGGTCTGGATGAACATCTGCAGCAGAAACACGGCAGGTCAGTGGAATGGACGAATACCCACCTTCGGTTATTACAACTGGACAAGCTGTTAATTCCAACCAATGGCTTAAACTATACATAGGTGCGCAGTTAATAATTGATTCTCGTTATAATGCAGCTCAAATAAAACACACTTGTAATCTCATAGCTTGTCACAAAGCTGTCTTTTTTATCTCAAAGCACAGGAGGCAGTGTTTTTCCTCTGATGAATGATTTATGACCTGGTATATGTAGTCAGGAAAGGAGGCTCTATTTATGGGCTTTGACCATGTCTGCTCCTCACCGCTCTTCCTCCTATTGCGAAACTCCAACAGTAATAATGAGAAGTGAGTTCTCCTGAGATCTGCCTCCAATAAATTATGAACTCATTATTCAAGCAAACTGTACAGGTCATAAATAAATCAAGCCATACATGCCATAAATAAGATATATTTGTGTTATAAATAAGTCAGAAATTGTACAGTATCCTCAGCCAAAGCAGCACATCCTGGTATCTCACAGGCTGATGTCCACAAATTAAAATTGCTTTGATCGTCTTGCCTTCTGTCGCTCACTCTCATTGACCTCTTGATTCTAAAAGGAACCGTGGTGATTCATCTGGTAGATGGATTGAATTTACGGCTTGGCCCAAGGCAACACGAGAGACCTGCTCAGAATCATTGAATGGTTCCTCAATATGAAAATGCAAACATGGAGCAGGTAAATCGCCTCCTCCTCCTCTATGTGGGCACACGTGATGGGAGCATAAGAGCTGCTGTTTTCACGAGCCAGACAAAAGTTAGAGTCTATATTTAGCTCTTTTTCTAAGTAATGATTAATTGAATGGGATGGCTGAATTGGTCTACGAAGGGTCCCTATCGTCCCTAAGCTCCTCTGACCTCCTTTATTCTCCTCTCCCTCTTTTTCTTAATTCACTTCATATCCATTTGGAGGAGGTGAAAAGACTTTGAAAGCACCTCAGGCTTTAATTGTTTCTGCCTGACTGATTCATAATACCGTTCTCTATTCGTCAAAGCGTAACTCTATTTTTCTAATATTCCTCCAACAGACTTGTACTAAGTGATGGCAGAAAATACCCCACTAGCTAATTTAAACTCTTGAGTACAGCAGGAGCCAAATATGATATGATGGCCAACAATCTCCAATTTCAAAGGGATTCATTTGCTTGAGCTTCACTATCAGTTTATCTTATTTCTCAGCACATGCTTCCTTTAAAATGTATGTTCAAACTTCCCATAGTCCGAAGCACTTTCAGGTCAAGGCTAAGAGCTAGGACTAGGTTTAAAACTGAAGAACGAGCCAGTTGAGCTGAGATTATACTTCATAATCTTTTTAAATTTCAGTAACAGAACCAGTGATGCCGGTGAAAATGTTGAATTTCTCACCTTCTCAGTTGACTGTGCCGTCCCAAAGAAGATGGGTACAAAAGCCAACCAGACGATGCAGGTCGTGTACATGGTGAAGCCAATGGGCTTAGCCTCATTGAATGTCTCAGGAACTCCTCTACTCTTAATGGCATACACCGTGCAGGTGATCATCAGTACGATACTGTAGCTCAGACATAGGATGAGGGACAGGTCGGACATGTCACACTTGAGGACTCCTCGGGCAAACTCTGGGTTTGGAGGCTTCTGCTCCTCGTAGTCAATGATTGTGTGGGGAGGCATCACACCGAACCAGATGAACACCCCAAGTAACTGCAGAGAAAGGAGTGTGAGAGAGCTGCAAAAGATGTTTGTAATCTTTGTGAGATAAGCCCACTTACCTGTACTGAGATGAGTATAAAGGTGATAATCAGCTGAGAGGTGGGGCTGATGAATTTCGGAGGAGTGACCGACTTCTTGCCCTGTTCGAAGATGCGGTAAATTCGGTTAGTCTTGGTGAGCATGGCAGAATAGCTGATACACATGCCGAGCCCCAACAGCAGCCTGCGGAAGGCGCACACGGCCACACTGGGCTCAGCTATCATGAGGAAGGTGATGAGGTAGATGAGGAAGATGCCCGTCAGCAACACGTAGCTGAGCTCTCTGCCTGAGGCCCGCACAATGGGCGTATCGTTGAAACGTATGAAGGTCACAATGACTCCGGTGGTGGCCAGGATGCCCAGGATGGCCAGGAAGACGGGGATGATGGCCCAGGGAGAGCTCCACTCCAGCTTGATAATGGGTGTGGACCGGCACCCAGTGCGGTTCTTCAGGGGCCTCATGTCAAACGGGCACATGTCACAGGAGAATTCATCCAGAAGGTACTGATAGCCATCGCAGAGCTCGCAGTGCCAGCAGCAGGGAACACCCTTCACCATTTTCTTCCTCTCACCAGACTCGCAGGGGAAACTGCACACCGACTCGGGGATCTTGCGGTCACCACCTGACCACTGCATCTCCTCAGCCTGGAGTAGATACAAACATGGATTAATTTGTTTGAAGTGAGCAAAAAGGCTACAATCAGCTACAAAAAATGTAACTTTACAGTTTGACATTTGGGAAACTAAATGTGTCAGTTAGAACGTGTAAACTTCACAAATTAATATTTTATAAAAACCCAATTCTGTAGTATTCCAAAGGGCTTATGTGCCATACTATGTCTTTAACATCTTGGAAATTATTCTTTCAGGATCAGTACTCCAAGTGTCTCCATATGCTAACTATGTAGCTAGAGCCATCTTAGCTTAGCATAAAGACTGGATGGAAAAAGTTACCCAGACAGTTAATTCCAGGAAGATCAATTGCCCAGTCAAGATAAGATAAGTCTGGTACATAACCCTCAACATAATAATTATTTTGTACGCGTCATACAATAACTCACATGTTATTTCATGAGAGTCAGCAGTGTTGGTAGCTAGATTTTGTTACACCTGTTTTAAGTATTTATGCCAAGCTGAACTAACCCACTGCTAGCTCTAGCTACTTAGTTAGTCTGAAGACATGCAGAGTGGCCTCAATCTTATTCAACTGTCTGCAAGAAAGTAGGTACGTGTATTTTTCAAAATCTATAACAATTACAAGTTCAAGTAAACTAAAATGGACCAAATAAATTGATTACATTGAGTCGGAGGTGATTTGTCCATTGACCAATATCCTTGTAGCCGGGGTTGCTGACATTAGACAGTTGGTACTGGAAGATGTCGTACCGACCGGGAGCATCTCCATTCTCATTGAACATGACTCCAGTTCCTGCGCTGCCTGTTTGATAAAAACAGAGTTTTAATGACCTGTTCCCAACCAATAAAGCAATAAATGGAGTCGGAAGAGATCCAAGTTCACTAGGCTCGATATACAGTATAGGGAAACACCCAACACAGCGTTGAACACTTCTTGGGCTTGCTCTCCTCAAACCTGTGCAATCATGTGAAAACTGAGTGCAGGATGCTCTTTAGTGAAGGCTCTCCTCTATGCATAAAGTCTTTCAGTGCACTCTGCTCTGTTGCCCTAACGTGATTGAATGTTCCTCTCAGGTCCCTGCAGGCGCTCAATCAGAAAATCTTCTATACAAGCCAAGGTCATTCAGCAAGAGGAGGGCGGTAAATAGGATGCTTTCATAGAACACTTTTCTTCTTCTTCCAAACTGTGACTTTTTTCTTTTTTTATGAAAGAGGATGATGAAAAGCAGGAGCCTTGTCTAAAGCAAAGAGCGCGGAGGCAGCCCTAGGGAGGGGATGTGCTTTGAAGAAATGTGCTGTGTTCTGTAGCAAGGTACATTAGTAAAAACATCTCAAGGCCTCCGTCTTTGAGCTGACCTCCATTTCACTGTTTTCTTTTCCAGATTTGCCTCTTTTGAAACTGTCTAGCGACAAAGCAGCAGTGGAAAAGCGGAAGTTTTTGCCAACACAGATCTCTTAGAACTCTAACCCTGTTTTATATGTTTTTCACTTTTTTAAAATCACAAAGAAAAATCACAAAATCAATGAGGAAAGCTCACCATTGAAGTTGACAGAGTGAATGTACTGAAGGAGCATTTGTCCTTCTACAGGGTCCATCTTCTCGCAGACACCCATGAAGCCGGGGCAGAGGTCTATGTGCATGCTGTGTAAAGCGTGGGCCATGGCATACACAGCATCAATCACAAACTGCACCTTGCCCTCCTGTTCGTACTGAGAGTCTTGACTGATTCTTTCCTCCCCTGGCAGACGATCAAAGTGTCACACAAGGCAAACTTTTTCGCACTCAAAATTATTCAAGTTTCATTTTCAAAGTCTTCCATGTGTTTGTACCATACCTGTACATTTTCTTCTACCAGGTTCATATTTTATACCAGGGCGAGTTAATTTGCACTTGAAGTCATCCTCCCAGAATTCTGCAAACCAGATGTTTCTCCTGTTGTTTTCCAGAGATCTTGTACTGAAGTACTGGTCAAAGCCTGAATCATTTCACAAACCAGAGTCTGTTTTTGTTTCATTGAAAATGCTACACATCCTTTGAAATAACAGCTCACTGACTTATATAGTAGCATATCAATAACCGTGCTGTGCTCACATTTTTGTTAAATGAAATATGGTGACATTTCAGTCTTTAGAGCCAGAGTGAAAGTGGCACTATCATTCGCATATCATATCAATCATTCATTTCCTTTATTCGTTGCACTGGTATTAGACTGATCCATAAACGTCATATATCACAGATATTCCTATTGCACCCAGCTGGTTTGAGTTAGATTCAATAATCAGATTGTATTATTATTGTTTTATTTAGTTGCCTTACCATCAATAGAGGCTCTTTTTGGAAGGATGGTGACAGCGCCCTCTGCCACCTCCTCCTGGTCTTGAATCGGGGAGCTTTTGGCCCCCCAACTGTCAGAGCCAACAAACAGGAAGTGTCCTGTCAGGTTGGCCTTTTTGGCAGCCTGCAATACCCGCCTGGAAGAAGACAGAAAATACATCTTTACACTTTCCATTTTACTCCTCTGCTAAGTAATTGTAATGTAATTATCAAAAAAGTAGATTTTGCAGCCACATATAAAAGTATTTTTGTGCACATTTGATCTATCTGGCTGATTTCCTTAGTTTAATACGATGTGCGGCAGAGCTTGTCTCACTTGATGTCATCCTCGTTTGCAAAGATTATCACCCCGCGAGCGTTAGAGGTTTCCATCAGTCTCTTGATGATTTTTTCAAATTCCCCAGGTCTGGGTTCTCTGGGAATCTTTATGGACTGTGCAATGCACAGCCCGCCTGAAATGTACACATCAGAAATCTATTAGCGTTACTGCACATTCCTGTTTTCTCACCGCACAACAAAACAATTATGTACACATTCTAATAATCAGTATTATAACTGAAACTGGAAAAATCTTACTACAGATTACCAAATGGATGATTAGTGTTATAGTGATATTGCATAAACCTGTTATAGGTATTCATGTTCCCCTAAAGGATGGAGACAAAGATGAAATCTGATCTTAGCATGCTAACATGCTAAACCAAGATGCTGAACGCATGGTCCAACATTATACCCACTGAGCATAAGCAACATTATTATGTCTGGACATGTTAGTCTGCTTAACTACAGCCTCACAGAATTGCCAGCATGCAAATGTCATCGTACCTAAGCCAAAAATATATTGAAACGATTAAAAGTTTTATAAACCAGGAAAAATGTATTATTATGTTGGAAGGATGATTTCTGATAATGCTGCTAAATAAAACTAAACGAAACTGTAAAATTCAATTATTATAACTAATTTTGACAGTGAAATTCAATTACATTTAATTGCATTTAATTAATTTATATCAAAGCACTTTACTAGCACATTTACTAACATTCAGCTACCAGGCTCCTCTCCTGTGGAACCAGCTCTCACTCTGGGAGGCAGACACCATCTCTGCATTTAAGGTTAAACTAAAAACGTTCCTCTTTGATAAAGCCTATAGTTAGTTCTGGATCAGGTGAGTCCTGAACCATCCCTTAGTTATGCTGCTATAGGTCTAGACTGCTGGGGGAACTCCCATCATGCACTGAGCACTTCTCCACTTCTCTCTGTCTCTCTGCCCCCCCACATTCATTTATTTATGTTAATACATGTCAATAACTAACTTTTCTCCCATAGTCCCTCTCTCTCTTTCAGATATCTCTGACTCCAGAACTGCAGGAGAACAACTATTATTATTATTATAATTATTATTAACAAAAATACTTATTAGTAATTAATTATTATATATAGAGTGCCTTGAGATAATGTACATTATGATTTGGCGCTATACAAATACAAATAATTTTATTAAAGTAAAATCCACAAATATCAATCTCATGGTAGCAAAGGTAAGGAGAAGATTTATCCTCTGGGGACCATGAATGTCTGTACAAACCTTTACACATATCCATCCAATCGTTGCAAAGTACATTGACAGTTATTAATGCATATGGCTTGATTACTGAGTAACCCCTTATTGTCTGAGCAACTAGACACACAACCTGCTTCTCTGGATATCTGGAGGAAGGCATCTACGCCACTCTCTCCGTAGTTGCCCTCGGAGGCCAACGTGGAGACGTAGTTCCAGCCCATGGCTTTGACGATGTCCACCATGGCCTGAGCCTGGTAGGAATCAGGAGGCACCACACGGGAGAAGAACTCGTATCGGCTTTTGTCGCTCAGCTCCGGAGCCGTGGAGGCGTAGCTGATCTGGGGGATCTGAGACACACGGATGGGTCAGTGGTGATCGTGGGTGAAAGAGTCGGGTCAGGTGGAAAACATGAGCAGCGCTGATTATTAGGCCAATAGTGAATTCAAAGGTAAAAAGAATGACAAGAGGGGGCAGTGAACCGTGTGAGAGGATGATGCACCACTTATTCACAGACAAAACCTTAACAGTGTCTAAATGGAGATCTTCCCCCATTAATGCTGACAAGTCAGAGTGCATTAAAATCCCAAAATTGGACTATCATAGAGAGATGATCTCTGGAACAGCCTGTGTTCTCAGTAATTCTCAGAGCTGAGTCAACTTCACAGAGCTGGTTTGTGCTGAGAATATAACCAGCGCCACGCTGAAATACAGATGGTAGGGGCCACAGCTGTAAAAGCATTTGTTTCGGGGGGAAAAATGGATGAGAAGATTAATTTACTGGTGTGCTACTTCTTTAATGACACAGTTTATGACGACAGTCTCAACCCTGACCCTGTTAATGCCAGTTCCCCCGGCATGGCTTAACGTTGGGCCCTCTGGAGGGGATGAGGAGAAAAAGGTAGACACAAGGGGTAGTGAAGGGAGAAGGAGAGAGGAGCGAGAGAACCATTTCACAGATTATCTAGAAGGATTATAGGGGTTTTAGTCAAATTACGTTAAGCACAGAGGGAGAGACAGAGATCAAGAGACTAGAAAAAGGTTAGTATTTCTCAGCTGTAAGCCATACAATATATTTAATTCTGATTGCCACGTGCAGCTTGAATTTGCTGCTCTGTTTTGACCCCATCCAGATCAAATTTACTAGATGTTCATGTTGCGGAGCACATCTTCAACCGGAGGAGAACTTTCTCCGACTCAGAGCTCTACCACACCTGTATATGTGACTAACACATCCACCGAGAGACAAGACAACAGCGTCCGCAAGAGTCTGTCTCAGCAAAGTGACTCAAATATTTGCATACAAATTTGTTCTAAACAAGACGACACGTAATCCTCTTCAAATTAATCCCTCAGAAGCATCTGCACCAATTCACTCACTAAAATCAATGAGCCGTATCAGTAACACAGGAAGTATCCCGTTGCAGTCCGGTCCTGCTGAAATCTATTCACACTCAGCAAGTGAGCGAAGCTGTTCAGGGTGTTCGTGGAGCCGAGCCAAGGAAATGACAACATAGTTCAACACTGAAATAACGTTGCAGTTAAATTGTACTGAACACGGAAGAATCTTCCACAAGGGAACACGATAAAGAGATTGTGACCAACATGGATTTTACATGGATTTTTATGATCTTCAGTAGTTAAATAGATCTCGGGTTCAGGAAAGTTGAACTAATAGCTACTTTAATGAGTAATTTATTATTATTTTACAGCGAACTTGAACTTTTTTTGATAAATGAATCAAGCATTAATGATTTAAAATGTCACATAAGGAAAAAATTGTTTTAATAAAATTTAAATTACAATAACTGATGACCTAAACTGCATCTTCAATTTGCCCATTTGGTCTGACTGGTCAAAAATTTTATCTACAGTGATACAAAATTTGAAAGTCTTAATGTTTTATTAATCGCTCAATAGACTAATTACTATTTAATAATTTCAACAATGATTTTTAATTTTATAAAAGCTTTGTAAAAGCAAGTCCTAATATTGAATGAATTGTATGAATTATATATAATAATAAATAAACCAACTCAATGAATTCAGATACATTTTTGCATACATATTGAATAATAATACCACAGAGGTAGCGCTCACTTATTGCGACACCAGAGTAATAACAGTGTCAGTGATAGATGCTGAAGCATCTCCCGCATTGCCTCAGAGCAGATGTTCAACGTTTAGCGAATGTCAGTGTAGAAGCATCCGCAGTCCGGAGAGCAGCACATATGGACAGAAGGAGGAAACACACTATTTAACTAAATCTACTCCACACCGGCCACAAGTTGCTGTTATCCTAGAACCAATGTCATCCCGCTTCCCTGATGCTCTATTTTCAGCCCAGGGTCCTGAGCTGCTGAGAGGGGCTTAGTGGAGGTTGGGATCTATAATTCTGTAGTTAACATCTGCCCTGTATGCAAGCCTCTCCTCCTTGAATCCCAACTCAGCATCCTTATATGAAGAACGTTGCAACAAGTAGCATCCTGGCAAGTCCAAATATGTTTTTATGTCAAACGAGTTTGATTGTGGGTTTTCAGGTAGATTTCTGTCCGTCTATTTCAGCGGGATGAGTGAACATGACATAATATGGGATTTACACAGACTCAATGTCCCATCATCACTGTGAGCAGTGTAATCAATTATCAGAGGTCAATCATTTGTTAAAGAAAGAACTGTATACTGAACACATAACATGGATTAGCTTGCAGAGGCCACACATCCATGACAATGGACTTACAATCCTGTGAAATGTAGCTACCATCAGTGCAGAAACTCGTCCAAGTACTTCAATCTTTTTAGATGACGCTGGTGTCTGTGCAGCAGCAGAATGATGGGATGTGCAGTATTTTCAGTCCAACCAGAATGAGGTGTTATTAAATTTGAGGAGTTCTCTAAATTAGGTTTGTAACATTCATAACTGAACGGCAATGAAACTGCAGAAACACTTAATTAATAATAAAATATAATGACGGCCAAGGTCCTCATTCATCATATAGGAGTGGATTTACAGTCAAATAAATAAAGCCTATGCATGTGCCCCTCTACCTTTTAATTAATTTAACAATCACAGATAAGTTTGGTCAGAGAAAATTAAAACTCTGCTTGTTGCAACCATTAATCAACTGCGGCCATCTATCTGAGCACCAATGGTATATACACATACATTTTTGATAGTTGCACCCACTTTTACACTCTCACTTCATGCCCTGCTCTTACTCAGTGATTCCTAATGTTTTGGGGCCACTAATCAGATCTAATGGCATTAGTGGGGATATGAGCTGTTTCACTATTATGCAGGGTCTTTTTTAAATGAATCAGGATTTTAAAATGCTTCGTAAGCAAAGTAAGCAAAGCATTATTTAGTTTTTTTTCTTCTTTTACAATCCTTCTAATCATCTTTGGAATCACTTTACTAAGTCACCAAGGATCCTGGAATGTTGGGAACCAAAGCTGAACCCCTGCACCTCTTTGTGAATAGATTCAAAATAACAGACCGGTGAGGGATACTGGTTTTCACCTGGGTTCATATAAAGGGGAAGTGTATCAAACATGTTGCCCTGTCAGTGTACTAAGTGAAAGAAGGCTCACCGAGAACAGTCTGAGCACATTGGCCACCATGATGGACACCGAGCTGCCAGATGCCCCGATCACCCCGACCACCCTCTCTGGCTTGGGGATGATGGGGGGCTCTCCATTCGAGCAGCGAACGTCCGAGTTGTCCTTCTGGATGAGGGCCTGGACAAAGGTGAGAGACTGCTCCAGGGCGTAGGTGTCTCTGGAGCAGGTGTCCAGGATCCGAGCCCCCAGAGTGATGTTGGGCAGCAGGTCTGGGTCGCTGTTGATTTGGTCCAAGGCGTACAGCATGGCCTCCAGCCGGTGGATCCCCTTCTCTCTCTTGACCTCCCCGCAGGGCACCCCGGCAGGCCCTCGGGAGTGCACTGGAAACAGGCCCCCCAGAGTGATGTCACCCTCGATTTTGATGGACTGGGGCTGGGTGCCCTGCTGAGCCCACGAGCCAGGGCTAGTACCCAGCAGCAGCAGCACCCACAGCAGCCCAGCCCATGTCTTGTGTCCGCATAGTGAACCGAGCCAGGAGCACTGATGGGACGAGCGGTCCTCTGATGTCATGATTATGACCAGCACAGGTACTGACAGCACCAGGCCACTCCCTCTACGTTTGACACCTGCAGGGGACAATCACAGAGGGGCTTCAGGGTCAAATCATCTTCTCATTATAATCTATGAATTTATCATAATCTGTTTTTCACAGACAAAATGCAATAAGATACAATAAGATAAGATAAGAAGTCCTCTATTAGTCCCACAATGGGGATATTTGCAGTATTACAGCAACAAGTCAAATATATAATAAATCAACTTTTCTCAATAAGTCAACTCTTATTACTCTTGTTATTATTGTTTGTATTTGAGTTTGATCTGTCACACCACTGAACGTATATAACAATGAATCACTTAGATCACAATGCTTTTTCCCCCCAGTTTTACAGGTTTACATAGTGCGTATTGACACACTATGTAAACCTGTAAAACTGTAAAACTATTACAATATCATGTTATGTATTGACATAACATGATATTGTAATAGTAAACCTGCCAATGGCTCTGTGGAGTCAATGAGGTCAAAGCTGAAGCTGCATCCCTTATTAGGTAAAAGAGTGTAGAGATGCTGTGGGACCTCACATATTTTGTTACACTGCACCTGTACTCTGACATCTGCATTAGTGAACTAAATCAGGGCTAAGAAAAATAAGAAAACGTGAAAATAAGATAAATATGTATGTGTGTGGCTGAGGAGCTGATTCTGGTCAGCGTGCAGGATGCCGCAGAATTAATAATGGAGGCTTTTATCACAGAGAGCTGAGAGCCCATGACGGAAAACACTATAAATTTTGCAAAACAGAAAACATCAACTGAACCTTCGTGGCATTTCATGCTCCAAAAGCTACAGCAGGTTAATTATATCTGCATGAGGATCACTGACAAAATCCACAGTAATCAACTGAGCTTAGCAGAACATTCAGGGTGAAGATATGTCTAATGTTTCCAGGCAGGATTAATTCATTAGAAAATATATGAATGATCATTTCATTAAAATCCAAATATATAATATGTTTTATTTTGCAATCCATACTTATGCTACATTCATATGAGGCTTCATCTTTCTATGCTCACACTGGGCTCATGAAGTTTAATTCATTATAATTAGTAGAAAATATTCTCTAATCCATTAGAGCATCATCTGAATATGAAGAAATCTAAGCTGCATATTCCACAGCTGTTGCAGGAAAATTCTTCCCTTTGAAAAAAACATTACTGAAAATATGCATGAAGAGGAATTCCTTTACATTAAGACTTCTCACCTGCCCATTCTTCATCGACCAGTCTGGATTTTATCCATCACACGAGCTCCTGGACACAGGCCTCTATCCATGGTTCCAAAAATGTGATTATATATGTAGAGGCAAGGCTCCGCTCTTCTCACCAAAAAGTAAATCCTCTATCATCTCAGACAGCCACCGTGCACTCTCAAAATCACCACATCACCAAAAACAATAGTCAAAAAAAAAAGGAGAAGTAGTTGTGATTTATAAGACTTTTGAGGCTTTAGGGTATCGTATCGTGGCAGAGTCAGAGGAAAGTGCAGAAAAAGAGCAACATTATAGCAGTGAGATTCTACAAATCACTGCCAAATCCCTTAAAAGCTCTCTCCCTCTTTCTCTCTCTCTCTCTCTCTCTCTGTGCATCTCTGTCCAGGCACTCCCCCCTCACTCTCTCTCTCTCTCTCTCTCTCTCTCTCTCTCTGTTGAACCCTCTCCTCGCTCGCTCTCTCAGTGCACTAATGGCCACAGATTGGGATTATCATGCAGGCGTCTGTGAAGAAAGCACTAGGTGGACTGGCTCATATCATTTTTTTTTTTTCCATAAGGCTGAACCAAATGTAGAACCCCTCCCTCCCCCTCTGGTATGATGGACCTCTGTCACTTTGAGAGATTAGATGAGCAGCGATTTGATTCATACTCTCTCTCTCTCTCTCACAAACACACACACTCACACACACACTAACATGTCTTACACACATACACACACACACACACGTTATCTCTCTTCAACACACCTGTCAACACTGGCTCACTGGTGGGGTATATCCGAGCAGAAAATAGGTATGCGCGCCACAGAATGCAGCTGAATTAGATTTATTATTGATTTCAGTCAATGCTGTGGGAGAAGCTGCTCCCCCTCCTCAGATCAGTTTGCAGCTCATCATCTGTCAATTAGGAGCTCCATCGCAGCATCACTATCGCCACCTACTGAACCAGCACATGTGCACAGCCCAGAGCAAGCATCACCTCCTCTTATTTTATGTTGAGAAAAATAAAGCACACAACACAAATTATGTTATTTTTAATTTTAAGTGAACATTTGCACATATTGGAAAACCACAATCAGAATCAGATTTTAAAGGTAAATGTGTAAAAACGACTGGACTTATGCTTCATACTGAGCTCAGTTGTGTTCTTACACTATCTCTTTTAATCACAGTAACAGTCTGTTTCATGTAGCCGCCTGTCAATGGCCTCATCCCTTCCTGTCTTGGAGAGGAGGGGACTTCTGCAGACAATCCAGCTCTTCCTAAAACCCTCCTGAAAGATTTACATTGAGGGAGTCGCTGACTGCAGTGGTGGAGAAGACAACGACTCCCATGATCCCATGCTACTCCAAAATGTCACCAAAATCCATCTTATATTATTGATTTGATTGCAAGGGCAGCAGAAAATGACACAATGTGAGTTTTAAGTCTGCTCAGTGAACCCAAGACATCAGAGATCTGACGTTTACTAGTGCCTGTGTTAAATATGAGACTGATTGTCAAGAACTACCCTAAGAAGACTGATTTCTCCAAGCCGTCCTCCACTTTGGTGTACTCCAGGTGAGATTTGAAGTACTGGCTTTTGTATTGCTGGCTGCTCCGGACGTACTCCAGGTAGTCAGGAGTTCCGGGGCAGATGACGTTGTCCGCCAGCAGGACGCTGCCTTTCCTGAGGAGGCCGCACTCCTGAGAATAAAAGCAAAGTGAGCGCCATGGCAGAACAATGAGAAGTCAGTTAGAACAACATGAGCCCAAGGAAACTCACCTCAATCAGTTTTGTGTCAGGAAGGTAGCGATCCTTCCAGTGATCCAGGAAAACCAAATCAAATGTTTGAATCCCGAACTGCTCCTTCAATTTGGGGATCCAGTCGCCAGAGGCGCCTTGGACTAACTGCACCTAGAAGAGAGAAAGACACCATCTTCTGATTCTGACCTGCACACACAGTAAATCATGGATTTTTCTGTTTACGTAGAGACATCAACCTTGTCGTCAACTCCTGCCCAGGCAATGACTTGATGAGCAACTGCAGCATAGTCTGGGTTAAACTCAAGAGTGATGAGTTTGGCGTGAGGGGGCAGCAGGCTGGCAAGCCGCACCGTGGAGTAGCCACAGTAGGTTCCCAGCTCCAACACAGTGTGGGGGTTCACCTCAGTCACCACTGAGTCGAGAATGCAGCCTGTGGCACAGAAACATGCACATACAGCTGGGTCATGTGAGGTACTGACTTCACACACGAGAGCAAGCAGAAACAAACTGCACCTTTCTCATCCCCCACATTCATGGCCCACTCCTTGTGTCTGCAGAACTCATCGATGGCTCTGACCACGCTGCGAGGGTCCCCTCTAGTGGCGTTCCTCTGAACTGCACTCAGGAGCCGCTGAGGAGAAGGAGAACTCGTCACTTATAGTTAATAATTAATTCATTAATGCTTAAAAAGCTTAAGGTTGCCATGTTTGACCCCACATTTAAGTGATAGGTCCCATTAGGCTGTGCTCTTGTTCTTTAAACTCTTTTCATTTGGATTTTATAAACACATTACATTAAAGGTACAGTGTGTAGAATTTAGTGATATCAAGTGTTGAAATTGCGTGCCACTGAACACCCCTCACCTCACCCTCCCCTTCCAAACATGAAAAAGAACCTGTGGTAGCTTCAGTTGTCGCAAAAGTGCTTAGTTTGTCCAGTCTGGACGACTGTAAATATAAAGTATTTAAATATTAGGGCCCATTCTGCGGTAAAGAAAACTACAATTCATACAATTTAGATGAAATGAACTAGTGAAAACATCATGAGAATTATTCTGCATTAAATTTCTGCCATTAGATCCCTTTCACCTAAATCTCACACACTGGACCTTTAAGAAACAATTCTTTTTTTCAATTAGATTTTATTTGTATAGCCCTTAAATCACACATTAATTATTTCAAGGCACTAATAAGGTCGAAATTAGAAAATATTGTAGAAAAACCCAACAGTTCCCACTACAAGGAAGCACTTTGGTGAAGAGAAAAACTTATATTTTCTAACCTCTAGAACTAGACTCAGTGTGGGCGAACATCTGCCTCGACCGGTTGGGGTGTGTTTTGTGACCTCAGACTGACATAGTCTTGTTATGACTGACAATTTTATCATATGTATGTTTATCCTTACCTAACAGTTTTAAATGTTTGTTTTTTTTACATTACAATGACTTGAAACGTGATCTGGTTGGTGGTGAACCAGGAGCTTCAGGTTTGTGCTCCACCTCTTCGTGCTCTGCCTGGTGCCCCATCCCTTTCTGGTCTGTCAACTCTGCTGACCAAATAAAGCTAAACTGGCCTTCCTCAGGCTAATACTATTTTTTTGCAAAGATTACCAAAATGTCTAAAGAAGACTGGTTAGTTTCTAAATGTCAACAATAAATGCCATCTTTTTTGAGGGCCATGATTCCAGTGTGTGGCCACCTCTCTACTTGCATTGAGTTGAATTAGGGGCAGTTGGACTCATTCAACAACATACTTATTTCCCAACATCTGTGGAGTCATATGAAGCCATTTGTTGGTTCGTTAATTCTTCTGACTCTTTTCAGAGTCATTGGAGTCACATGAGGTTATGTGTGGATGTAAATTCTCCTGGATTTGAATGAAATGATGGTGTTGTTGAAGTAGTTTGTAGATGGATGATTTCTGTCCTCCCTGTTATCCCTCATAAGAATACACTTGTTGTCCTAGA
This sequence comes from Paralichthys olivaceus, assembly GCF_024713975.1. Lineage (NCBI taxonomy): Eukaryota > Metazoa > Chordata > Actinopteri > Pleuronectiformes > Paralichthyidae > Paralichthys > Paralichthys olivaceus. The sequence goes on along the minus strand of NC_091094.1, from coordinate 22,742,666 downwards.
AGGAGTGTCCCTTATCTCTCAGCTGAAAGTAAACTGCTGCTCTCTGCTGCTGAGTCACAAGCACAAGTGAACAACATTGATAACAACCCAACAGATGTTTAATACCTGATTTTAAAAAAGTCCGTCAAAACTAAAGAAGCCTCTTGGATGATCATGAGGACGAATCATCTTTAAGATCAACAATCCTGTCCAGTAGCTGATCAGAGACTATATATGCATCCATCCATTATCTATAGCACTAATGGATCTAAGGGGGCTGGAGCTAATATATACATATACATACAAATCTTGATTTATTTATTTTTTTCTTTTGATTAATGTAAGACTGAAGAAGCATGAGCCTTAAGGATGTAGTCAAAAGAAAAGAAATACAAAGCAATTGCAAATTCACATATTTGTACCACGGTCTATACCCACATGATGCTAAGACTGTGATCTGTCCTTCCTTTTATGGTTTATAAATTATACTGGATATGTTATTAGAAGTTTTTTTTCTTATCCTCATGAACTTTGCAACAATTTTCCATGAAACTAACAATGTAACTTTGTCTGGTATTTAGAAGGTGATTTGTTTTTTGGCCACCAGTATGTTAAAGGTGTAAAAAATAACATTAACAAAAGCCTGGTTACAGTTAAGTAGTGGTTGGATGTATCAAAGTACATATATAAAATATATTATATAATATATCAGAAAATATCTGTACTTTCTACATTTTTACAATGCACTCTTTCACATGTTAACGAAGTGCACATGCAGCAGCGGCATCTCTTTTTTAATCATGAAGAAACGTTAATTTGGTACTTTAAGTTTTACTTGAGAACATTATTTTGTACTTTTGCACAAGTAAATTGTTTGAGTACCTCCTCCACAAGAATGAAGAAAGTGTAGCAATACAAAGATTACAGAGTGAGTGCTCCTCCAAGTGAGAAATTCACTTTGTGGGTCAGAACACTGTATTCCACTGTCTGCTCACTAATCAATCATGTCATTCATTCGATTCATTCACCTCTTTTTGATAGTGTCAGAAATAAGTGATTATCCAATATAGTCAATGAGCTACTTATGTAAATGATTCTCTGAAGTAAAATACACACTTGGGCTTTTTATACTCTCTTGTTATATTATTAAGTTATTCCAATTGGATCATGGTGGAAGAAGCGTGTTGGACTCCTGAATGAACAATTCAGATGTTATAACATTTTTGTCCTTCTCCCCCCAACACAAAGACAACACATTGTAACTGTCTCTCAGAAACCTGTCCTCCTGTGGGTTAATGACATTTAGATGTTATAAGATAATAAGATAAACTGAACATATGTGCATGCATATCAGTGGATGAATGTATGGTTGAATCTTTATATCAATGTGTGCCGTTGTCATTAATCTCATTAACCCTAATTTTATGAATTCTTTTAATCCTTTATTATTATTATTTTCTTTCTTTCTCCCCTCACAAAGCTACTTTTTACTTTTCTTATGGCCCCTGTCTGTGAGGAGTTTGGGTGACTGGATTTATGGGATTGACTCAACCACTAAAAGTTTGTTTTACTTTGTTTTCCGATGTACACTGCTCTGTATTTTTGGAAAATTCCCCAAAATAGTAAAAAAAAAATATTTATTTAAAAAAGGACCTGTCCAGCCTCCATAGAATAAAAACAGAGGTCAGCTGGGACTTTGTTGAAGTGTTCGCAGACCTTTTGCTTCTTTTGCTGCTTCTTCACGTCTTGTGAATTTATTTATTTTATGCTTTCTCTGACCCAAATCAACAAGTTGAACCAGAAGAATTGTGTCTTGATTTGTTTTTTATTCTCCTCTCTGAAACCATTAACAAGAACTTTTGGAAATTTTTGCCAAAAGCTTCTTGATGATTTGTAGCAAAGTCAAGTAGTTTGTCAAGTCAGTGCCTGTTCTGACACCAACCATGAAATAGGTCAGCTACACGCCTGCTTCAGACAGACACAATGAGAAACATACTGTGCTTAGAAAGCAAGAGTCTGCTGGATTAGAGCCCTAAAGAACCCTGATATCACTTCTCCTAACCAAACAACGCTTTACATATTTTCTCTTTTAGTTTATCTTGTCTTATGAGAACTTTTAATTAAATAGTGAGTGTATGTTCCTGGGCTGCAGATGTCCAAGATGTGTTTCTGTATACTTGAGTATGAGATGTGTTTGTGCAAATGACTGATTTAGTAAACTTATAGAATTATAGGACAATTTGTTACCAAAGCACAATGTTTCTGTTTTTTGTAAACTGTTGCTATTTAAACATATAATTTGTGTATTCAACTTTGTTATGTCTTTGGGAAAATGTATGCAAATGAATAAAACTAAAACCCTGATAAAGCTGAGACGGCTTGCAGAACTCATGTCACCAGGCATCCGACAAAGCCTCTGGTACATTCCACCTTTAGTCGACATAAAGGTTACCAACCAACTACAGCTTTGTGTTCCAGTCAGGCCCGTCTCCACAGCACACTGACACTGATTCAAGTAGGTTACACCCATTTACTCTCATTCTGCTCTTAATGACGGGGTTGTTGTGGTATATAATCCTATGTTCACATATGTTATCACAAAAATACAGAAAAAGAATATTTAGTAGTATTTCATTTCATTAGTTTAGAATATTTTGCTGATGGCTGCCTCATCTCCAGGGTTTTACATGGCTGTGCATCTCCCTCACTGGTCAGTTTATAATGCAGGGGTCTGTGTGAGTGTTGTATTGTATTGTTTGATTTCTATAATGTATTTCAAGCATGGATTATAGCTTGATTCTATCAGGTGTAGTGTTTATTTATGTTATTTTTCATTGGCCATAGTGTTTTAATCGTGTTTGTTGGTTTTGATCATGTAAATATAATGCACATGAAATATCCATACATATTTGTAGTTATACACAATAGTTCATTTTATTTTAATTCTTTTATTTTCTTGTTAAAACTGGATTTAGGGACAACAGATTAAAATTGGCTTATGCAGCTAAGTTTGGTTTACAATTTTTTGAGTGTTGATTAATGAGCACTGTAAATAAATAAACTAATTAAATAATTACCACATTATTAATATACAATTGCAGTATATTTCAGTATATATCTTTGATTATTAATCAGTCATTACAATTCAATCCTATCCAACAATAGTAGGACATTATTGATTTTTTTCCTGTTATTTGGACCTGAGTGTTGAGTTCCTTTTCAAGAGTAGAACTGAGCTCAAGTGAATCAGAATTATTGGCTTTCTTGTCTGAAACTGATCAATTTGATTACATTGAATCATGCAGGGAGTCGTTATGCTGCAGTGTGTTAGGTCTGCTCTTATCTTAGGTGAGTTGTGTGTAGTGAAGGCCCACCTGAGGACGAGTGGACTGGGTCAGTGTGTCCAGCATCCGCTCCACGATGACATCATGCCAAAGCAGCGCCAATCCTCCATGATACTGAACAACGGCAGGGATCACCCATCTGTACAGAGCATACAGAAGCGCTGCTCCACCGGTGCAACTGTAAATAAGAGTCAGCCACATCCTGCAGAGTGCATAAACATAATGCTGCATTCACTGTGATGAGAGGCCGTGATGAATGAAGTACAGACACAGTGCAATAACAAGACATCTGCATGAGATAAATGAAAGCTCTCTCGTATCTCCCCTCACCCTCCCTTTGTGTCAGCCTAATGAGATGGGTGTTTACTGTGCAGTGTATAATGCTGTCATTGCTTCTGTTTTCATTATCTGCTGCTGCTTCAAGCTGCACACGCACACACATCCCAGTGAAAAGATATCACTGTAGGATATCATTTAATATCAGCTGCAATAAGCACTGGTAAACTCACACACACACACACACACACACACACACACACACACACACACACACACACACACACACACACATACACACACCTAATGATTTATGTGTTGATTTCCCTTCCCTCAGAAGCAACTGGTCTGTTTAGATATGTCAGATGAAATGATGGGGGATGAACAGAGCAAATGAAGGAGGAGGGAAGAGAGAACACGGGCTCCATGTGTGGGAAAGCAGTGAAGAGCACGGCTGGAAACAGCTCTACCTTGCACTAATAATATAACTGTGAAAGACCAATGGTGGTTGAGGTAATTCCTTTTGATCTGGAGTTTGAGTTGCATGGCAACTGGCTGAGGGTTAAGAGCTGTGTCACAACAGGTAGAACGAGCACACAGACTTTAACCTTTACTTTGGCTTTCTCAACAACAAGATTCAGACACTGAAGTGCAGCTTGATAAACGCACACATATATATATGTTTTATCATCGTGCAGACACACAATGGCACAATACCAAGTCACATGATGTGCAACCTACCAAACTGAAGTCAAATCATATGCAAATCACATCATAAAAAGTTCTCAAATAAAGGAACAGGATGGAGAACAAGAATAAAGAGGTTAGAATGTGCTTATAATTGAAGCTACAATGGATTATCTGTTGTGAAACTGGCATATCTGAGGAGAAAAGCTTACTATAATACTGTTCTATAAGCTTGTCTTCAGTCAAAAACAGGAATTAAACCCAGTCTGAGCCCTGGTCCCTCTTGAGCAACGTGCAAACACTTATTAGTCATAAAATGGACAAATAAAAAACACGTCCTGTAATCTTCCAGTGTCTCTCATGAAAACCTGACAGTAAAATAGGACTTACATGTGCGAGCAGGAGCCACTCCCTCCTTTCTTCTCACCCCCTCGAGCTGAGAGAAGAAAATCTGTTTTTCCAACTGCTAGACATATGCTCGCCTTCTCAGAGACTAACTCCTCCCTCCTCTTCCTTCCAGCCCCCAGATCTCTGCTGAATGTGAGCATGCAAGGAATGCACAACAGACCGAATCTCAATGGTCAGCGCGCGCACACACACACCCACACACACACTCACTCATTCAGGGATTGTTTCTCTCTTGCCATTTATTAGGATTCACTCTGCTGCAGCAACAATACATTTTTGTTATGTTTAGATGTTTAACCAGATATTTTAGTGAATAATCTCTGATCCTATATATCTTGATTTCATCATGATTACATTTTCATCTACAATGAGGAAACTGTAACAATGCAGGTTCTTTTTAATGAAACAACAAATAAACTGTTTATTTCTGTCGTGAGTCTTTAATTCTCTCTTCAAGTTTTTTGAGTTCTGTGTGTATATAGAGATATGACGGTTCTCCAAAAGTGAAGCCAGAGTATCTCATCGCCCCCTGGTGGTAGGCTGCAGTGTTGGTCATAAATCCCATGTCCATGTAAGTGGATGGGACATGAGCCAAACTAGGTCATAGTACACTAAGGGATTTTTCTCAAACATGGTTTCTTTCATTTTAGGTAGATCTTAAAATGATGTTCAAGCATTAATTTGTCCAGTAACTTTGGTTTAATTTAGTTATTTGATACTATAAAAACGGGGTGTCATTATTGAAGATGCTGTTGCACCTCAGTGGTTTTAAGCTGTGGCTTAGCCTGTACACACCAAATGATAATATGTGACTCAGCCTGCAGGTATAAAATGTATAAAACGTGGCATTTTCTTGTGTTTTGGGTTCGTCTGCAGACGTTGAATTCAGGACAAGAGGAATTTCCACCACAGTCGGGTAACGCAATACAGTAAATGCAAAGGCACAATGGCAGAGGGCAAAGAGGTGGCTGTTAGGAATATCAACATTTTCCTTAGACTTAATAAAAAAAATTAAAATAACTATAAATGCAATAGATTAACTTGTGATCCAATTAAAAATGAACTTCCATGGCCAGCCCCTTTTCTAAAATTGTCAGCAAACTCTTGAACTTCAAGCTTTCAGAATATTCCAAGGTCATAAATACCAGGGGGGCCTTCACATGAATTCATTAATTGAACATGGTAACACGGTCCTATTAGAAGGCAGCAATAAACCAGAACATCTGTGGATAGACTGACGATGGCAGTTCAAACATGTGCCCCATCTTAGGAAGTAAAATCCTATATAAAAGAATAGATACACTGCCCAAATCAAGTCGTGCAAACCAAACCAAACCAAGAAGACAAAAAGCTGTAATTGTTACCAGTGTCTTCTATGATGTGCTGATAAAAGGTCTGAATACTGTGGTGAATGAGAGATTTCAGGTCTTGATTTATAACAGATTATATAAAATACTATAAGCATGTTTCTCTGTCATTATACGTTACTGAGAATGATTGATAGGCAAAATGTCAATTTAATCAATTTACAATTGACTCTAAAACACAGTAGTGTGAGCAATTGTACCTGTTAATAACTACAAAAAAAATAAAAGTGATCTTATGTCAGTTTATTGAAACATGTTCGAAGGCTCTTTTCCAGGAATAACACATTCAAATGACACGTTACATTTTTTTATGAACAATGTCTAAAAGCCCAAGCAACTAAACTGGGAAAAGGCTGTTAGTGAAGCTACTACATATTTATGAAAGCTGTGCGCATGATGCCAGCACCTGATTATTCCCACAGCTGCCTGGAGTCCTTTGTCACATCCAACTTATGAGTCTGCTGCTGAACAGAGAGCTGATCCCCTGGGCTCTGAACAATGCAGGGCCGCTGTGTCTAGGAGGTGATCCAGGGGTGTTTCAGACACTGGGCAGCGGTGGCTCTTTTTTCTGGCAGCAGCTCTAACATGGTCAAGAGGAAAGAGCTAAAGTTGACGGCTTCCTCCTGAGGCCACTCGTACTTATCTAGTAGGATTTCAAACAAGCTCCATGACTTCAGCTTTGAGATGTGTCGAAGTTGTCCTGGACAAGGTGGAAAGAAGACGTCACTTTTGATGATTTAACATTTTTTTCAAATAAATTGTTAGTATAAAGTTTTGAATTTACCACAAACATTCTGTACCATTGAACAATTGTGAGGGCTCCTCCATGATAATAAAACTTATGTGGTAAAATAAAAATATTTTTTATCAATTAAGTATGAAATATGAAAACTTTATTCTGAGTTTAGGAAGAGTTCAAATATTATTTTCAGTATATATTATTTGGCAGTATATAACATGTAACTTTGTTTTTTACACATACTTACTAACTTACTTTACCTTTACGATTGAAGTATTGTTTGGAATTCCTCCCTGAGAGGGCAAACTGGGATGGCAGGGGTCCAAGCAGCTCAACTATGTGGGCAATGTGATCTGAGGAGACACAGGCACATTCTGTATTGGACATATATTTCGTTTAATCAAGGACAAAAAGGGATGTAGTGGCTCAAACAAACCTTCCTCTCGGGAGAATGTTGCTCCTGATTGGGGGTCAAACAAATAGTCCCCAGTCACCAGCTCAAAAGCCTAAAGAAGACACAAAGGAACAAAGATGGTCATGTTAAATCAAGAAATGTTAAATTTAATGATAAACATAAGAAATAATAGGTTGAGAAGTATTTTTTACAAATCTATGCGTGTATTTATCTCACCATGCAGGCAGTGCTCCAGATGTCGGCTGGTGTGTCGTAGTCGGCGCCGATCAAGACCTCCACAGAGCGGTACTGACACGTCTGGATGTCCTCAGTGAAGTGTTTGTGCTGCCAAAGCAAAAAGATTAGATTTTATTAAATAACCTGTATCTCCATGATTATTGCAGTTAAATACAGTCCTCATTTTTGTTCAGCTCTTGGAAAATATAGTGAAACTTAAAACACCAAACATTTTACTCTTTACCTGAGCATAAATTGTCTTTGTATAGAGAAAATTGTATCAATAATTATTATCTAGATATACAAATATTATTTAAATTTCAAGAAAAAAACTAAATTAAAAATATTTCTAAGGGAAAGATATTTATTTCATCTACATTTTTCTCCCCTCGCACATATCTCATCAGAGGCAACATTGTCAGTTAGTTTTATTTACCTGCTATATGTGCTTGCCAAACTCTTGTAGTGTTCTTTTTTACATAAATCATAAATCAAGTCTGCAGTGCTGCATTTAGTTGACATAAGCAAAAAATGATGGTATGACAAATATGAATGCACATAAGTCTGAGTCTGACATGAGACTCTAAGCCAGTCAGCAGGGTTCTCACTATGTGCATTGGGTGGCACAATGAAGATGATGGTAAATGAAAAAATGTTCTATTGTCAGACTTAATCATGAATTATGGAGGACAAAGTGTTATCACTTACTGGCAGCTCTCTAGTTTGAGAGGAAAATTGTTTAATTACCCGCCCCAAAGAGGTTATGTCTTCATCTGTTTTTGTTTATCTGTCTCTTAGTTACCAGGGTTACGCAAAAACGACTGGATGTATTAACACCAAACTTGGTGGAAGGATGTTGTATTAGTCAGGAAAGAACCCTTTACCTTTTGGATGCAGATCTGGATCAGAGGCCGATTCAAGAGCTCTTTAACAAAAATAATCACGTATTGGGAAGTTATATGTATGAGGGTGTGTAATTTGGAGCCAATCCAAATAAAAATCCAGATATACTGAATTTAAATACAAAGGGGGTGAAGGAATGTACTCTACTGAGTGCCATTCTAATTGAATAGTTTTTCAAAGGTATTATTCTTGTCAAATAACAATGGTGATTGGCCTCATCAGCGACAACGATGAGTCGGCCTACAGAGAAGAGGTCCAGCATCTGGCGCTGTGGTGCGCTGACAACAACCTGGCCCTCAACACCATGAAGACCAAAGAGCTTATTGTGGACTTCAGGAAGAAAGATGACGCACACACCCCCATCCATATCAACGGGATGGAGGTGGAGCGTGTTGCCAGCTTCAAGTTCCTGGGTGTCCACATCTCTGAGGATCTCTCTTGGACCCTTAACACCTCATCTATAGTCAAGAAGGCACACCAGCGTCTCTTTTTCCTGAGGAGACTGAAGAAGGCCCATCTGTCTCCTCAGATTCTGGAGAATTTCTACCGCTGTACCATTGAGAGCATTCTCACCAACTGCATCACAACATGGTATAGCAGCTGCTCTGTCGCCGACCGCAAAAGACTGCAGAGGGTGGTGAAAACTGCCCAACGCATCACCGGTTCCACTCTTCCCACCATCGAGGCTGTCCAGAGCAAGAGATGTCTGCGGAGGGCACGCAGCATCACCAAGGACAGCTCACACCCCAGCCACAGACTGTTTGCTCTCCTCCCATCTGGGAGGCGCTACAGGGTCCTCCGTTCCCGTACCAGCAGGCTCAAGAACAGCTTCATCCCTGTGGCTGTCACCCTACTGAACTCTGCCCCACGGAGATAGCCCCCCCCCCCCACCCCTGAGACTATATCTCCCACTCCCCCCCTTGCTGACTGCCGCACACCTCTCCAGCCACTAATCATTTGCACTGTACCCCCCCACCCTCACCCCCACACAAGTGACAACCACTGAACATTTGCACATTGCTCATTTGCACAAAAATGTCTTTTTTTACCTGTACTTAAAATACTATTTTGCTGTTACTGTTTTACCGTCTTAACCGTACTTACCTACCTCAATTGCTGCTAGTCCCAATTATGTTCTTTTTTTTCACACCCAACTCTTACTGTATATATCTTATTTATTCAATTATTCCACTTTACATATGCACAGACTCTGCACTTTTATTGCTATTTTGCACTCTGGTTAGATGCTAAACTGCATTTCGTTGTCTCAGTACCTGTACTCTGTACAATGACAATAAAGTTGAATCTAATCTAATCTAAAAATGAATAACTCACCACCCAGCAGGCATTGCCCAGGTCAGCAATCTTAATGAGGATTTTATCAGCATTCTGGGGCTTCAGTAGATCCAAAGGTAAAGTGTCAGAGTCACTGAAACCTGTAACACATTAAAGAGCTTGATGCTTAAAGGTGCAGTGTGTAAGATTTTGATGAAAGGGATCTATTGGCACGAATTTAATATAAAATAATCCTCATGATGTTTTCACTAGTGTGTTTCATCAAAATTGTATGACTTGTAGTTTTCTTTACCCTTGAAGGGGCCCTTTATATTTAAATACTTTATATTTACATCGAGGGGGTCCTCTCTGTGGAGGCGGCCATGTTTTTTACAGTCCATCAGACTGGACAAACTAAACACCTTTTGAGTTTTTATGACAACTGAAGGCGAACACAGGTTCTCTGTCATGTTTGGAAGGGGAGGGTGAGATGAGGGGCATTCAGCTGCAACATGCAATTTCACTACTAAATTCTACACACTGTACCTTTAACAGGATCTGTAGATAAACATCCTCCATCATATTCATGCAAATGATAGTTTAGTGGGACAAAACAACAATACAAATGTTGTGAGACGAACCACAGGGGGAGGATGATGAAGGTGGAGGTGGCTCTTTCTCAGCAGTCTGACGGAACAACGCTGACCTGGAGCCAGAGACAGGAGCATCTGTTTTTAGGTCTGGCCACGAGCAGATGGAGTCTCTGTGGCTAAATGGATCCAAGTCCAGTCCGTCCTCCAGCAGCAGGGTCTGCCTCCTTAATGTGAGGTTAGGACCTGAGAGCTTAGACTGGCAGGTGGAGCTGTAGGTGCTGGAGGCAGGCGTGACATCAGTAAATGTCACATGAGGTTTGTCTTTGTGTTTGAGATCAGATTTGCTATCCTGTCCGCGTCGACTCCTGTCTTTCCTCGTCAGTCGGTTCTTCGGGTTCCTGGAGACCTTGTTAGACTGCAGGACGCATTCATTCAGTTGAGGGAAACAATAAGAAATAAGCATTGAATTAAAAAACGATGAACCAATGAATGAATAAATGAATCATCACAGCAACTTCATGCCTGTGCAGAAAATCATGCAACTTAAAGCTACTTTAAACTTTGAATTTGGCACCCCCTTGTGGTAGTATGTAAAAACACACTCAAACAGACAGCAATGCTCCACAGCAGAGATGTCAAACTCTTCCGGCCCGTGGTACAATTATATCTGGCCCGCGATAAAATACATAACATATGTCTATCTGTCCGGCTAGACACGGAGCAGGCGAACCCTACTCTCAACTCCCCGAGTGGAAGCCAGGCTGCGTGCACGGGCCCCATAGCCCGAGCTCCGGTGCGCAGTGCCCGGCTAGACGCACACGGAGCGAGCGCTCCTCCCCACTCACTCGTATTTATTTTTCCAGCGTTCCAGAGATTCCAGTGCCTGCCCCGTCAACTTCACCGTGTCTCTCAGTCTGATCCCTCTCTCTTTTTCCTTCCGTCTTTCTCTCTCCATGTCGCTCTGGCCAGAGAGCCAGGTGGAGTGCACAGGCTCCACTGGCCGAGCAGCGGTGCGCAATGCCCGGCGAGACGCACACACTCACCTGTCTTTCTGCTTTCATTTTTCATGTTCTATAGACACACAGACTGAATCCTAAAATCTTATGTTAGTGCCATGAATTCTCTTCATACATTTTCATCTTTTTATTCTGTAGTTACAATAAGCCACATAGCTTTACATGAAATAAAAAAGGAATATCTTAACACTAAGATTTGTATCTTTTTTAATCATTGTAAAGCAGTAAAGTGCAATCTAGTGGCTATATTGCCCCGTTCACACAACTATACAGGAGCCAGTTGGTGTAACCTGTCAAAAGAGCAAGCAAGTGTTTTCACATGCATATTCAACACAAGCATGAGAAAACATGGAGACATGCATCGTTTATGTTCAGACTATTTCAGTATCTCTATCTCTGGAATGTCATTTTGATAGATACAGATACTGTATCAATAGCTGTTCAGTAAGAATATATAAAATAAAAAGTATTGCTTGTTTCTGCTCTTTATTTGTTTTGACTCCAACAGGAGCTGCTTTCTGTAAACACAGCACCAATGTGCTGTTGTAAAGTGTACAATATTGCTCTGGGATGTTCTCTCTCTCTTTAGTGTCAATGTGTGATGAAAGAACAGTTCAGCAGAATATCTGTGTTAGATACTATGTGCCCCAAAGGTAATTGTACAGATAAATGTCTGGTTCCCTTCCCTTTTCACAATCTGATATGTCGTCTAGTGTGTTCCAGGCTTTAGTGGCTGTCAAGATGCAGTTAAGAAGCTCAGGTTCAAAAACACAACATCTATCTTACCCACTCCCCAAGAGTGTGGAAAACTCCCGTCAGCTTCCCCAAAAAGTTGGACAAACTCTTAAGAAGTCACAGCAGGAAGCCACAAATTATAATTTGATTGTAAGAAACAAAACGTCAAGCATTAAAATAGTTAAATGATAAAGAAAATATCATATTTTCAGGCTACACACCGTCTTTTCCCTGAGGCCTCTGTTTACTGGCAGAAATTAAAATCGCCACAAAGGGGGAAAAAAGCACAGAATATTAAAATACAAAAACATGAAAAATTCAACATATTTATAATTCAACCAAAACAAAAAGGGCACTATAGCCTAACATAGCATCACTAACCTGGGGAGCTTGTGATAGCAGAGGACACTGGCAGCTGCCATAGCTTGGTGTTGGACGCCAGTTTCTGAATGAAAACATCATCCACCCTCAGGAGGATGTTTTCCGGCTTGATGTCTGTGTGGATAATCTTGCATTTAGTGTGCAAGTAATCTAAACCCTGCAGAACCTGTGATAAAGGAGGAAAATTTAGACACTGTCATTGTCAAGGAGGAGTAAAAATAGAAGCTGATCTGTTCACAAAAAGATTCCAATCATGGTGAAAGATATGGAGAATGATTGAAAGGAGACAGGTTATGCTTTTTCAACTTTTCCCTTTCCTCTAGTGTGTATAAAGGTTTTTGTATGTAAGTCGTCTGCAAAGTTAAAACGCTTAAAGCTCAAGGCAGAGGGAGCTGATGTCATGTCGTGAAGGCTCACATCGCCATAATGCACGCCTAGCTGCTAGTCTGACACGCCCCCTAACAAAGCCAGACTTTTTCAAAGGGGAGACTGAAAATATGAGTATGATATAGAAGACTTAAGCAGGAGAGTAGAATATGAGGAAAGTGATGTTTTACGATTATTAGATCATGTAAGTATTTCTCCATAATACAAATTTAAATTAGGAGCCTGAACATGAGCATAAAATGTCTCTTTAAAGATAGAGTAAATGTTTGTACAGCACCTGTCTGAGGATGATCTTAACGCAGGGCAGCGGGAGCCCAGTGTAGTTGGATTTGATGATCCACCTCAGCAGCTGGTGGCCAAGAACCTCCAGAACCATGCACACATCTGGTGAGCAGTTAAGGACCTTGTTTCATATTGTACACTTGGTTCAGAGTTTCTTCTGTATTTGGGGAACTTAAACACGCTGACACTGATCCACATATTACCACAGAAGGGTAAAAAACCACTTGATAGAAAAGCATACCTGCACCACGGGGTTCATAAATAATGACACTGGGACAGATTCTCTGTGAAGGATACGCTCACCATTGGCTCCAGAGATCCTGAAGTCATCGATAAGGTGCACGATTCTTTCTCGTTTAGGATCTTTGGGGTCACTGTCCCTCACCTGATGATGGCATGTTGAAAATATCTCAATATCAACAAAAAGTACAATGGACAATCACAAAGTGAGCAAATGATCATAATCTGGCAGCTATTTTGATTCAACAAATATAATAAAACACAGATGTTGGTTGTGTTAGTGTTGGCATAATAAATAAATAATCACTGTGAATAGACTAAACTTACTCTTTATGTAGACACTCATGCATTTATAACACTCGTTAGGTTCACTAAATGTGTACCCCAAGACTTTGCAAATTTTATCAAAGAAAGAAAATCCATGTGGTCCCACTGACACATTTCAGAAGTTTGATCTCATCCAGTGCCGTCTCTGTGTAGATTTGAGCACTCTTCACCACCTTCAGAGCCACAAAATGCCTTCTCCTGCATGCACACAATTATGGTAGTGAGCCATTATGTTAATGTAATATGACATCATAACAACACTGTTATTATCTTATTTATGACAAGTTAAAAGGTAAAACCTGCACTTACTCCATATCCCAGCAGAGCCACACAGTAGAGAAGTGACCCCATCCCAACTTTCTGACCACTTGATAACGGCCAACAAAAATCTCTCCGATCTCAACCAGGTAGTAACCACCTGCAACACAATGTGCCACCTGCATCAACGAAGAGAGATCTCAGGCAGAGTGTTGGTGTTTGACGATGTGGCGCTGCCTACCTATGCCATAATCTGCAGGATTCTCCTGTTGCTCCTCGTCCGACACCGGAGGCTCAGATGAATGAGGGTGTATCTGTACAGCTGGAGGGTGGTGAGGCGATTTGTGGGGCTGGGGGCAAGGTTCAGGACTCCCTGATGTGTCTGGGGAGGGGTGAGGTCTGGGTTTGATGGGTGAATTAAAAGTGCTGGCTGTGATGAGGGATGAAATGGCAGCAGCATATGATGACGACATGTTTAACAGGAGCCTGATGAGTGACGGCAGCACTCAGGGAGAAAACTGCAACGAAAAATGAATTTGAACACTTACAAATGGAATAAGGTGTCATGTCTGAAACAAGAATTCAGCTGCTGTTTGTGTAGTTTGTGCTGATTGTGGTGGATTGTTTGCAATGACATTTCGAAAGGGCCAGTGGATGTGTATGTTTATTTTTAGCCTGGATGAATGGCATGTCAACGTAAATAGCTCCTGACACTGACCCAGCTGCAACCGAGCTGTTCATGAAACCGTACTGCTCGTTTCAAAGGACATATGGCTAGACATGACTTTCATCTGCATTCTGGGAGTTGAAAGTGAAGGGACAAGAGAAACTCTCCCCGAAAGTTCAGTCTCTAAGGTGGGCTTACTGTTGAGAGGTTGGACACTTTGTGTGGAGCTGGCAGGAGGAACTGATGTCTGTGAGAGATTAGGTCATATGACATGGAAAAGTTGAAAGTATTAGCAGGAACTTCAAAATAAAAGACAGGTCATCAGCTCATAGCTGGCACTGTAGCTGCAGTTTAGTTGTTGCACTGTTTGTTTAAATGTTTGTCCCCGCCCATATATTTTATAATGTTTGATTTAATATTTGGTTGAATTACATTCTGAAATGTGTGAAATATTTGTGGAACAATACAGCAAAGAATATTAGCTCCTTGTAGGAAAGGAAAAGTCTGAACAAAGTTCATTTAGGCTAGCTTTGTTGTTTCCAGTTGTTTAAGCAGCGTTTGTCCACGATTTTAGACACTTTGGTGTTAGCAGTACTTTGTACAAACATGCTCTCCTACTTAAGTCTTCTTATATTGACATTTCTTGTTTACACTGTGTAAATGTGCCCTCAACTTCTTTGGCCTTTAGCTCCCTCAGCCACACTAAGCAGTATTATTTTGAAGGTTTCTACAGGAAGTTTCTCAGGAGTAAAACTGTGCTCTACTTGTTGTTTTAGTTTCCACTTTAACACTCGGTAACACAAACAACCAGGAGCTATATTAATAAACAGTCACCAGCTACTCACCCTGTCTGTGATGTGTCCACTTTAAATCAAAATCAAATCAGATCAAAGCAGCGTGGCGCGAGGAGAGAAGAGTCCCTCAGGTCGCGTGCTGCTCTCTGCTCAGCGTGTGTGTGTGTGTGTGTGAGTGTGTGTGTGTGTGTGTGTGTGTGTGTGTGTGTGTGTGTGTGTGTGTGTGTGTGTGTGTGTGTGTGTGTGTGTGTGTGTGTGTGTGTGTCAGCTCCAGGAATAGCAGACTGCTGCTACTGCTGGTTCACTGTGATCCTGATAACATTTTTCACTTCTGGAGCTGGTGAGCTGGTCATTCTCCCAACTATCCAGTATTATTTTTATTTATTAGGTTTTTTTATTCCTATAAATTTGCTACAAAAAATCTTCAACAGGAAACTACAACCTGAATAGTATGTCCTAAGGTTTTGATATGAGGCAATATTTAAAAAAGTGCATGTAATAACTGCTACCTTATTGTAAGAGTACAGGTCACATTATTACTTACTGACATTTTATTCAAATTTACTCTCTCATGCAACTTATTTATTTTATTCTCATTTCTCTTGTTATTTCTATCTGGCACTAGTTCTGTATTTACTCCGTATATACTTAATCATTTGATTTAACTTTTATTTTTATTTTCACTTGATACTAAAATAAATACTCCATCAGAATTGACAAAGTCTGATTTTATCTGATCTTATCTGACTATCTAAACTAAACAATTTGTAAAAATGTAATGTAAATTAATTAGTGTCTTTAAAAGCATAAATGAAATTAACTGTTCTTAATAAGACATTACTTTAATTAACAAAACTTAAGTCACTCCACACACGCTTACCACATGTTTTTGTTTTGTTTTGTGTTTTTGTGCATGGATGGTTTGTGGTATATCTATGAGCATATACTGTATATGGGCCTATATATGAATAATTTACTATAATTTGAACATCAATAAAAGTCATCTAATCTAATGTACAGTAAAGAGAAAATAATTCTATTTCATACATACCAAATTGTCTGTTTAAAAAAAGCATGCGTTACATTATGCCTTACAATAAACAACCAAGAGTTGATTTCAACATGACACTTTATTTAGTAGAATGAATGCACAATCTCATACATACAGTATAGGACAGACCCATTTAGTCTTATTCCATAGGCCTAGTTATAAAGAGGAGTGAAAAAGTAAACAGCTGCACTTAAGTATCTTTTAAAAAAATGAATAATCAAATATTGACACATCACACTGCTGAATGAAATGGTTTTAAACACAGATTACCGATTCCCGCACTGATGAGGAAGAGCTACAGTAGATAGCTACAAAATGTTATACGTTATTAAATATAGTATAGTTTGAATAAATTTGCTTCAGAGCTAAATTTATATAATTTATTTTAAACTTACAGAGTACATTATATGAAAAATACATTTACGACCCCCAGTGCACAGCAGTTTGGTCTTTGATTTCAGGTTTTCACCAGCTGGATGAAGCTCTATGAAGCCGGATACTAAGAGGATGTGAACACATCAGGCAGCAGAAGAAACCAGGTCACATTCTGTGCTGTGCTACAGTGAATGCAACAGTAAAAAACATCACATATGATACACATAAAGAACTACATTCAAATGAGCCCTAAATGTCCAAAGATCAAGTACATTAAAAGGGAAAAAAACCACCTAAAATGTACGTTAATTTCTGTTTACATCAAGAAAATATTTTCAGTTTCCTTGAAGATATTGTTTCTTGAGCCAATTTCTCTCAATTTTACAATGAGGCTACACATACTCTTAAAATATATTATGACCAACCACTCAGATTTAAAAAAAATGGTATTGTTAATATTTTTTGAAACAGCACAAAAACCAAATATATGAAATGACTCAAAATCATTACAAATACAAAAGTCAGCAAGCATCAACTCTCAAACAAATGTACTGGTATGAGACCTGCTCACACCGTCATTCAATACTGCAGCAGTTCTATCTCTTCACACCATCAACCTCACTTTTTTACAACCAATTAAATAGTGCTCACTTGGGGGTGAAAGGACCGGGGGAGGTTATTGTGATTAAATATTTATTTTGTGGGTTAGTTTGAAAATTACAATGTTAGTATGGGAATAAAATATCAGCTTGAAACTCATCAGTACAATCCACGCTATATACAGACTAACGCTCAAATAGACCTTCAGCAGATGCTGACAAAACTCACTAGCCCCTTTATAAACCCTGTCTTCATCTTCCCAATGCCTGTCATCTCTCATGGTGACAATTTCACAAGGAATTAAGGCTTAAGATGTTTGTAAAGTGCTCTGTATGACGCTCAAATCCTCCACAAGTAAATGCAGAACAATATGATTTGATATGGGTAAATTATCGTCATACAGTCATGTGCTACTGCCATACAGTAGGTCTCATTACAGCCCTCAGGTTTTTCCTGAAATTGGTCTAATTTTTCGTTTCGGTGGAAGGTCAGCACAGAGAAAGCTATCAGCCAGCATCGAGCTGAATCTAGAAAACAAAAAGTGAAAAATCACAATATATGACATCATTCCAAACACCCCAACTCTGACATCGTGAACTGCTTTCACATTGATATTAGCCTAAAGCTCACAAAGGCTTAATGCTAGCATTTCAGATAATTAGAAAGCACTTTAAAGTTTTCTAACCACGGTTTAGTTTTGATATTAGAACTTTTTTTAGGCACTCCCGTCCTGCTACACCAGTT
Source organism: Paralichthys olivaceus (assembly GCF_024713975.1). NCBI lineage: Eukaryota > Metazoa > Chordata > Actinopteri > Pleuronectiformes > Paralichthyidae > Paralichthys > Paralichthys olivaceus. The sequence goes on along the minus strand of NC_091094.1, from coordinate 22,724,607 downwards.
ACGCTACAGTTCGTGGCCCGTTTCATTTATCAAACATGAAAGATACAAATGGCTGTGAAAATAACAGCAGATGAGGACTGAAGCATGATTTTTGCGTTTTGTATAGTTTACAAATACACATTCACCGGCATGTATTAATAGATTTCAGATGACATGAGCTCATATAACATCTTTATACATCACACGATTAATGAGCAATAAATTACCTCTTCAATATAACTGTTCTTTATATCTCAGAAGATACAAAATAGTGTTTTAGACTGTATATATTCTGTAAAAAAGTATATCTCAGGAGACTTTTCAGGGTTTATAAGGAAGGATTTCACTGCTTGTGTTGGACCAGAAAGGTCGATATATGGAGAACACCATAACCATATTGTTGGTACTAGATAATCTGTAAGTCAACACCAGTGTACATCCGCATGAGAACACTGGGTTTAATTTCATACTGGTGAAATCAGTTGTAAGACGGGGAACTTGCCAAGGCTTTTTCACACTGCACAGCTACAGTTTGCCATTTACTACAGTCTCTTTCTGCTGAGGTCGCCATGTTTTGCTTTGCAATTGAGGTCACATTGTATCTATTTGTCTGTGTAAGTGAATGTGAGGCTACAGTGTTTTTGCTCATAATATAGTTTGTGTGTGTGTGTGTGTGTGTGTGTGTGTGTGTGTGTGTGTGTGTGTGTGTGTGTGTGTGTGTGTGTGTGTGTGTGTTCTGCTGCGTCAGACTAGGGTGCCTGGGTCAGCACTGGGTTCCTTTGGGGTCACCTCTTGCAGCTGTTGTGGAGGAGTCTCCTGATACAGAGAAAACTCCATCGACCTGTTGGGAAGGCAAGACAAATCAATACAACACTCCACAAAGGCGTAGAACCACAGTGAGAGAATATCTTCATGAAATAAAAATTAGGAATCATGGTCAGACTATGATTCAGCTCAGAGGAGGGCTCGCTTGTAAATTAGTAAAATCCTTTTGGAATTAATCAAGAAAGTAAAAATCCTTGACGATTTAGGGGGCGTTAATGCATAATCGCATCAAAGTTCATGACGTTGGTATTAGCCAGCTCGCAGCAGGAGATAATGCTGATTAAGCAAAATAAAATAAGGCAAATGAAAACAAAAATAAAAACCCAATGATTATAAGAGTTGGAATGATGGATGGCTTGGTTGGGGACAGGGTAAGAGTAATAGCATAACCCCCTGCTAGATTACTCCAATTTTCCAGAGAGAAACCGGATTAAGTGTCAGCGATACAAAAAGATTGAGTGAATGTGTTTGCAAACATGCATGTTAGTATTTTAAATACTTATAGTACTAACTATAGTACTAACCATCATAAATGTAGCGTTTAGTTTAATTCACCTGTACTGGAGGTAGTAATAGTATAATAAGGACATGAAGAATGTGGCTTGAACCAGGACAGTTTCCTGTACTAGTCAACAACTCGCTCACAAAACTGAATGACTTCCGTCGGTGACCCTTCACAATAAAAGTCCCATACACCTATACTGCTTAAAATGACAGGAAACAAAAATTCAATGACCAACCTTCCACAATAAGGCAAAAGAAAAAAATACTTTTAAATAGCAAAATGTGACACATTAAAAACTAACTGGATATTGTTGATGATAATAATAAATATTTTAGTTCATTAGTTATATTATTAGCTATTTATTCACCCTATATTGTTTGTTGTGTGGCTTTTTCATTCTATGGTATCAATAATCGTGAAAATCGTGACCTCTGACAATAATCGTGGCACCAAAATTTCATATTGTGTCATCCCTACAAAAAAAATCTCATCTCTTTAGGTGATAGCACATTTCTTCTGCTTTGTAATGTACTTGTCAAATGCCAAACAATGCACAACAATGACAGAAAGTTAGAGTACTTATTCCTAGCCTACAAGACTGAGTCTTGCCTTGAACAGACATTTGGGTTAGAAAAAAGCACACAGGCTCAAGAAAGAAAAAGTACTGACCTTCCATGCAGTGGGAGACCGTGGAAGCTGGCTGACTGGGGTATCTGAGGCCTGTTGAGGTTGGCTGCTTCACCTTGAACAGACTGAGCCTGGTGCACCAACGGATTGGGGTGTGAGAGGCGAGAGATACCCGTCTCGTGACCCTTTGAGGCAGCTGGTGGATAGCCAAGAGCGTTCCTCAGGTACCAGTCCCTCAGTCCTTCCAGAGCCAGGGCTTTATGCAGGCTTCTAGTTGAGTCTTCTGGGGTCGGGAGAGAGAACTGTGGGGCTCTGCGACTGAAGGAGGGGCCAGACAGCTCAGTCTGGTAAGGGTGCAGGTTGGGGATGGAGGATGTGGTGGTGCCAGAGGCAGGAAGGGGAGACTCATATGCTGACAATAGTATTCCATCCTGGGATTGTTGCTGCAAAGGCATAAAAGGTCCACAAGATTTGGTTCTGGTGACTTTGACCCTGCGCAGCTCGGCTTGTGACCCTCTGAGGACCATGGGGCTGTAAGGAGGTGCAGTGCTGGGGAGATGCACCTGGGAATGAGAAAAACCATTGGCATGGGGAGGAACCACTGCTGTGGATGAACGAGGAGAGGACATGTCCTGCCAGATCCTGCCTGTGGACTGGTACAAGTGGTGCTGCACTTGCAACCTCTGCTGTTTCCCCCAGATATAGTCCATGAGTAGCTCATTGTAGCCTCCCCCTGCCCCTCTGCCGCCCATGGAGAGACGCATTTTGGCCTGATCCACAGAGCCGTCCACATGTCTCTCAGGGCTGCCTAAGTGAATGTGTCGCAGCTTGCCATCAGTCAGTGTCTCTGAGCTCTTGTAAGGCCCTCCTCTGGGGGGCATCCCGTTTCTGGGTGCTGGATCATCAGGGAGGCTCGACCTATCCAACAGGGCCTCTGAGCTGTTACTGCGCCTGGCCCGGGAGCTGTACGGGCAGCTTCGCCGGTCAGAAGAAGAGCCCTCCTGTGCCAATGGAATCATGTATGGCACATCCAGGCTGCCAGACCACTGCTTCAAACCATTACCCCCTGACGCATCCGACCTAAGGTGGAAATGTGAGAACAGCAAGAGTTTATATTAGGAGAAGACTCTGAGAACTATGGATAAAGAGGGAGTGAAAGCAAAACTACAAAACTGTAATTCACAGGACTTAAGAAGGGGCACAATTTAATGAGCTCTAGCCTTTGATGGTAGAGTAACATATGCCACTAATTATTGTTACAACCCTTTTTAAGTCAGCAAGCATTTTCCAACACACAGTTATCACAGGGGGGCTGGAACTGTGCTGCGTCAGATAAAAGCAGCCTCGTATCCCACATTACCTGACATGAACGCTGATTGGAGCAGTTCGCGCCAAAAGAGGAGTCGCTGGAACACTTCTTCCTTCAACGTTAGATGCACTTCTCGGTAAAGAGTGAGTTGGGCTGTGAGCAACACAAGGGGACATTGATGCATTTATGATTTATCACACATATATAAAAACAATCACGTGCATGTGTGCATAGGAATATGTACAAACAGATCAAACTGCACAGCCTGTAGCACAGAGTCACTTTCAGTACCTGACAGAGCTTGTGACAGAGTTGCGACGTGTCCTCATCTCATAGTAAATCTCTACTGGAGACAGTTTCCTACTGATGCGGTGGTCAGGGCTGCCCACAGTGAGCCGGGGCTGAGACAGAGAGCGCTGGTCAGCGGCCACGCTGGGAGATGACTCTTTTGGGGAGAAGAACAACAAAAAAAGTGTTATTGTAGTGAAGCCCACTCACACATGAAAAAACGTATCGACTTCACTAAAAGCACAATAATCCAAGTGTGCTATTTTGGGTTTACAACGGAAATGTGACAGCTCAGTCTTATTTGGTGTTTGAACAAGAGAAGTGATAATTAGCTTCACACCTTCTTAGCACGTTTGTATTTTAAGTGTAAAAAGCATAACACTGACAAATTTTTCAGTTAGGATTCTGAATATGTAAATACAACAAAGTATCCACCAGAGGCTTAAGACACTTAAGACCCTTTTCCACTGGTCAAAAGACCCACTAGCAACTGTTAACATCATGCTTTTGTTAAGACACAGGAATACAATGTGCGGTAGACGCTGGTTACTATCTGCTCCAGGTCTGATTGGCAGTGATGACAATGAGACACCCAGGTGAACAGCATGGTGAGAGAGCTTCTCAGTTCTGGGTGTTTGTGATGTTGGAAATGACACAAAGGTCAATCGCCTTTCCCCTTACCCACTAATGTTGGTGTAAAATGACTCACCGTTGTCATGGGATGTTGAATCTGACATGGAGCTCGTACTCTCTGACATGACTGTGTCCTCTGAAAGACAATAACCATTCAGGTCAAAGACAGTGCAGCATGATATTTGATATCTTTGCTGAGCCTGAGTGCAAAGGTCATTGTGATTTGCAAACATAAAATGTTGACAACAATGTGGATTGTTTTCTATTCACGTGTCCCTGATGTGTTTATTATCAGTGTTGCTGTGTAATTATACCTGTGTGGCACCCTCGATGAACTGTCCTCTTGCTATTTGGGACATTTCTGTCTGATTCCGAGTGTCTGTACAGAGCACCGGTGAAGATGGCTTTCATCTGCTTTCTTTGGGCAGCCTCATCCTGCAGCCAGGGACAGACGACCGTGTTAGACCCCAAGTATACACAACATTACAGTTGCTGCCTAAACACAATTGATATTCAAGATGTTGACTTACCTCTGCCTTGGTGTTGGGCAACACGCCAGCTCTGCGCTGCACCAGCGGGGGTTTCTCTCCAGTCTCCAGGGGGAAAGTACGTGGCAACTTCCCAGTCAGCTCCTATAGAGGACATTCATTATCCTTCTGTATGAGCTCAGAGGTTTTACATAAAACCAAAATTCACACATTACCAGAAGATTCATTAAAAACCTTTAAATAGTTAACTGCATTGAAATTTTTATAATAAATATATTGCTATGATAATAAAACGTAAAAAACAGAATAACAGCTGCAGATGAGTAGAGATTCAAAATTAGATACACTGACAACATGATAATTGTGTGCACAGCTTAACACTCATTTATCGTGTCGAGCAGGAAAATTGCTGAAAGGCTCATACCACAGAAACTCCTGTGCACACAAGCTATATGTCTGTATCATCTTAATAAATTAATACCTCTGCTTGGTGATTGAAAATCAAATAATAAGAACAGATTGTGATTAAAAGAATAAAACACACAAAGACAGAGTGATATACACTACATCAACCTGAAAACACAGGGATGGGTTGAAAAGCTGTGACACTGCGGTGGCTTCATTAACATGTACCGACAAGTTCTCTGGAGCTGTCAAGTGATTAAAAATATGTGTTTCATTTTAAGTGAGAACAAAGATCTCACAGATTCTCAGCAAGTTGTGAGTAATACAAATACACTAAAACAACCTTTAACACAGATCAAACACAAATGAACAAAAAAAAAAGTTTTACAGGGTGAAAATATTGTACCCTGACCCATGTATGCTTCATACATGAAGATAGAGCTACTCACTGCTTCCTGCAGACAGACTTGTTTGAGCTCTCCCACTCTGGTGTGGAGCAGAGCCTCCAGGACCTGTTTTCTCTCCTGCAGAGCTGCAATCCTCTCAGCCTGCAGCTTGTTGTCCTGGCTGCCTTGAACATCTACACATCACAGAACCCACCAGAAAGAATTAGACGAATCACGGGATGTGGGTGGAAATATTTTCTAATATTTATTGTCAACACATCCCATGTCTGTTGTCAAAAACATATAAAAACACATCAAGGAGCCACACAACTGCAGTGAGTGACATGTTCCGTCATTACCTTGAACAATGAACTGTAGATTATTTTGAGTCAGTCTGACACAAAGAGTCCTGCTGCTTTATATAATCCAACAAACTCACAACTTCTGTTTTGGAAAACTTCACTAAAAGTACAATGTACAGTTTTTTTTTTTGTTTTTTTTTTCTAAGTTCAAATGTATACTTATATTTGACCCATCTTGAAAGATTCACTTCTTCACTAAGAACCACGGGCTGGGTAAGACACTTTTTGAGCGATGGAACAACACTGTTTTTGTGTTGTCATGAGATATGTTAAGTACCAGGCTTGTCCAACTACAGACTAAATATTTTTGGTCCAAATGACTGAAATTGAGCCTTCAAGGAATCAAACTAAGAAACTCTATAGACTAAAACAGTCTTATTATGCCTGTCTCAAACAATACGATGTCTGTTCCCAGTAATTCAGAGCTCTGAAAACATTATCTGACAGCTGTGGTGACAGTGAGTGAACAAAAGGCCTTCACACATAACAGCTGTTTTTTCAGCTGGCTGTTCCCTTGAGGAAAACATGTTCCTTCTGTTGAACTGTCAGAAAAAACACAATCTGATAGGTTTGCCAGACCACTTCAGGCTTGTCCAGACACGAAGGTGCGCTTCTTTTCACTCACCAGGAGCCCCCAGACCCATTGATGTGATCAGTTGTCCTTTGACCTCCATGTGATGTAATTCTGAGGACTCACGCTCCCAACCACACCCTCACCTGATGAGAAAGAAATGAAGTTTTACATGCATCAACAATATATATATATATATATATATAGGCATTGATAAGTGTTGTATCCTCTCTAACCTTGCAGTTTCAGCCATGTGTTGACTTTAGGTGGAGAGTCAGTAGTTGCATTTCCAAGAAGTCAATAGTAGATAAACATGGGTGTCTCCTAGATCTGATTACGCCAGGTAGCATCGGGGGGGATCCAGTGCAGCTCAGCTCAGGAATCTAGAGACAGAAACCCGACAGTTGGTGAATGCACACATTGAGGAAAGTATTAACCGAATTAACCAACATGAGCAAGATTAATCAGTTATAGGTTATAAATGTTGGTTTTGATACATTTTCGGTCAACTGCCCAGCTCTACTCCTTGCATTAAATTTAAAAGTATTGTAAACACAGAAAAAGCAGTTATCTAAAATTACCTCTCAGATGAAATTAGCAACCAATTAATTTGTGAAAGAGAATGTAAAATGAGAAAGGATAAGTAACATTAAAAATATATGGAGAACTGTAAACTGTGTGCATTTTATGTCTCAATAGCTCAGTTACGACTCCAGAAAAAGAGGGAGCCAGAGGAGCAGAGGTAGACACACAGTGATGGAATAAATAACCGGGGCAATATATAAAACCTACTTTCAAGGGAGTTTCCTGTTTGCTGCTGTCGTAAACATCAAGGTTTACATGAAATGTATTTTATATAGTGTTGGTACATTACTATATGTTATAGCTACATATCTGGTCATGTCAGCTAAAAGAGAAGGGAAGAAATATAACTGTTGCTGAGAGCTGAATTTAAGCAATGATTTATATGCACTTTTCTCCACATAATGGATCTTCATTACAAACAAAGCCTCTTCCATGATACCCAATAGAGAATTGAAATCCAAAAATAGCAATAGCGTTTTCTGCCAAAAGCCTCTCACTCAACGCTGCTCACAAATCGCTGCCATAAACAAGCATCTTGCTGTCTCTTTGCCAGTCGAGTAAATCATGAAATGACTCTGTTCAACAAATCTAGACGGAAGGCCTCGAGGGCTGAATCAAAATTACCGTCCAAAGACTGCTTCTGCCAGCATCACATCTTTTAAAGAAGAAACGTTTCTCTGTCCACTGTCTCAAAGCTCCCCTCCACGACTGACCAGCTTTTTGCTTTTTAGGGTCAGTAAGACATAGTGTTGTGTTTTCCTCCATCAAACATCATAAAGAATGAGGCTCACTTTGTGTGAAGACATACTTGAAATGCTTCCATGGAGTTTGCGTTGGCCCCTGTCCTGGAACTGAACCAGAAGCTGCTGTTTGCTCCTGTACGTGTGAAAGCCCCCAGCATGCTTGACCTCCCACTGACAGACAAGTAGGAGCCTTTCACACAAACAAATGGCAGATCTATGACTGCCCTCAGACAAAAGCTCATCACATGAATCTTGTTCAACAAAACTTAGTCCATGATTATCAGATTTCAACTTAATCTAATGTACTGAGAAGGACATTCTCCAGGGAGTGGACATGCAGTGTCATGTCTGTGCTCTGTTGAGAAGAGAGGTGATAAACCCCCAGAGAGAAGCAGTAAAGAAGACAGACAGAGACATTTGGTATTCTACTGGACCGTCACTGGAAAGCTCAATACAGAAGCCAAAAGGCTGCCATACCTCTTTAATGGCTTTGTCCAGTTACAAAAACAATTGCATAGAAACTTGGTATGTTCCTTTTCACCTACTAAAACATGTCCTTCTTGTCGTTTACAACTTACAACACTTATCCTTCGGTCCGGAAAAATGCTTCATTTTTGCTGCTATAACTGATATAACAGTATTTTAAAGGTAATGACTGAAGAAATAATTAAATTCTAAATGAACAATGATATTAGTCAATTTTGTTCACTTCAATACACCCTGTGGTTTTGACCTGTAGAGAAATGGTGCTAATATTAGCAAATGCATAGCATGGAAACTAATTTTACAAGGTGTTAATCAACCAAGCCTCTTCTTGTTACCTTTCTACAGAGCACCAGACACCAGTGGCGTCTAAATGCAACATGTCAGATTTCTTGTATCACAGAGTTGACACACTTCTCTCCAAAGAGCAGCAGCATTATTACATGTAACACTTGCTGAACCTTGGTTCTATTTCTGCCAGCACAAGTACAGTGTGTTACTAGCTGTTCGATCACACGAACAGTGTGTGCTGCACTTCAAACTGATACTTTACTGTACGATTTGGGTTCTGGAAGCCATGTGGTTTCTTTTTCTAGTTTGAGCAATCACATTTGAGCAGACTTGGTTGTCTGCAGGTAGACAGTCTGTGTGGCGGGTCTAAGAGGTGGAATACATTGACTGAAGTGCATCAGCTTTTTAATTGATCTGCATTCATATGCAGATAGCCGTATAGAGATTAGCCTGCATGTCAACCTGGACCTTAAACACCTATAAATGAGTTTTGCTGTTTGTGATTTATAAAAAATTGTATGGACTCATGGGACTGTAAACAGTGTGTGGCGAACAGAAGCGTCTTGGCCTAGATACACTGTCTACACTGGAAGCCCCAAAATATTGACCGTATCAGAGCAATTACAAAAATGGCTAGATCAGAAAGGGGGGCACTTGTAGAAAGAAAAGCTGAAGAAAAACAACGAGAAAGAGAAAGACATCTCAATATGAGCCACAATCTAACAAGAATGTCTCTTTCTGTAAAGGGAAGAATAAAAACATCACAGTAGAGAGAAACAAACCAAATATATGTAACAAAGCTCTAACACATTAACAAAACCTCAAGTTCTGCTTTCATGAATGACAAGAGCTAAAGGAAGAATGAGAATCAACCAGCTGCAACAGGTCGCCCTCCAACCACTGAGCCTAACAAATAACACACCTGATATGATCAGTGGTCTCGCTGACTGAAGTCAAGCGCTAACTCCTTTAACATCTGGTGTGCAGATGTGCGCCGAGGTACAGGTACAACACACATCGCATTCCAGAAAGAAGGCTGCGGGAGAGATGGCAGGACTATGAAGACCCAGATAAACAGAGTCACAAAGAACGGCATCAAAAGGAAGGCTCAGAGGAGATGTGAATAAGAAATATGAACGCACCACAATCATCAAACACATGTTGACATAGCATATGTAGAGGGGATGAGGCACCGGCTCTGGATGGGGGTAAAGATTCTACTGAGGGAGGCGTGCTGATTAAAACATGAGCTGTGCAATGAGAGTGAGCTGTCCCTGTGCAGCATGCATCACAGAATGCAAATCAGCGAGAGGTTTAATATTCAAGTCCGGCCGGCTAAACACTGAGGCCTGTAAGGTATAGGTCCAAACCGTGTCCACAAAAGGAAGTGCACTGCTCCCTCTGCAGCTTAGAAGTCATACGTATTAAATCACAACATTCATAGGGAAGCTAAACTGCTACAGGCAACAGTTTTCTTACCCCACGATAAACAGGAAGGCTCGTAGCTCTTAAAGGAGATTCACTCTCTTTAGCTGTCAGCTTTTATCTGGCCCAAGAGTCGCAGGAACAGGCTACTGTTGTCTACTGCGTTTATATAACTGATTCAATAAAATAAAATTCATGACTTTAAACTGAGTGCGTCTTAATATGTTACAGGAAAGCCTTAGGCACAAGCCTCAGTTCCGCTGATAATGACAATGGATGCACAATGTGTTTAGTCTCTCTCGACAGGCGGCACAGAGCAGCTGAGATGTAAGAGAGCAGCTGAAATATCACCTCAGCACAGACAGGTGAGGCCGGCAGCCCTCATGTTGACTGTTGTCGTTGACACAGCTGCTGTTGTAAACTTACACATGGTAACCAGAGCAGGGTGAACACGACACAGCTCCAGATGAACGAGTGTGAAAGGTCCCGAAACGAGTCATTTCACAATGTCGCTTTCCGGTGGTTTTTCCTGATGCCTCTAAACTCTGACCCTCGCTTTGTTCTTTGGAAGAGAACAGTAAAGTGACCTTTATCTGCAGGTTCTCTCTGCCATTCTGGATCCAAATTCAAGAATGTTACAATGGTAAGATGTGGGGAGGATCAGAAATAGATATGCCAGCACCCAAATGTTTTCAGTCTAAAGGAAAAAGAAGCAAGTTTCAAATGAAAAAGAGATCGGTCAGCATCAGTTACAGCTGATTCCATGAGGAGGATTTTCCACTGAACTACCTCCATCTGACCAAAGAACTGTCGAGAGCTTATGGAAGGTCAGGTGACCCCACCCCCCACCCCCTCTCTAATGTGATCTCTTCATGCACCCTCTATATCCATGAAATACTGATTTATAACAAAGCTTAAGGTCAGCTTAAGCTCGGACCGGCCAATCGTGCGGCTCGCCATTTCTCCTCCCTGGCCTTGACGCTCACCTTTGCACATTTGACACAAGAATCAGGGGTGAAACAAAGCAATCCTGGTGATTGCTATCCACCTGGATTCGGCTAAGCTGAGGTGGGGGGAGTAATAAAGAAAGGAATGCAGCTCTCACGTCTGAAGGGATTATTCCTTTACATTTTCCCTTTGCCCCATAACACCTGGAGGGATTTCTCTATTTATTCCAGATTCGTTTTCATGTTCCACTGTGGCTGTAATCCACTTTGTTGATTTTGGAGGGAGTTCAGAGCTGCTTATAATGTGCAGCCACAGCCATGCAGTTACAGTCATTATTATACATGCGTTACAGCCTGATATGATTCTTTTGTGCCCTTCAAGTTCTTTGTAGCTGAGGAAATGTGGGTGAGTTCTGTCTCTTATCCATGCCACTACTGCTGGTGTATTTTTAACTCGTCATAGAGTCAGGGACTTGATTCCCTGAGCTCCCGCACTAAACCCCAGGACACATTAGATTGAGTCCAAAGCACATTTTCGTTTTAAATCCATGTCCAAATGTCCAGGTAAGAGGTCTGGACCCAGAAGTCAGCGTGTGGCACACACCCTGCCCATTAAACACAAGTGTTTTTTTAAGTCAGCTTCTACTGAAGTAGATGCTCAAATCATGTCAGTCCATGTCTTAAGGGCATCATAAAAGGAGCAGAGTCACCTTGATGTAACTAAGTGGGGGAAAAAATGAATACCCTTGTGTTTAAACCAATCTGGATCAAGGTCCAATTTTATAGTGTTTGACTGAGGCTCAACACCAAAAGCAGCATGTAAACCACAGGGAGCTCTTCACAGAAGAGTGGAGTGTCATGCTGCCAATTTAAAGACAACAGCAAACAGAGAGAGTGAGGAGTGAAAACAAACACCAACATGTGTCGAATTCCCCCTGATCAAGATGAAACCGAGCATGAATGGTCTCCTGGCTTCCCCCTGCAATAAAGCAGCTAAACCGAGCCTCTTTGGAAATGGCCTAATGGTCCATGAATTCAAAGTGCCCTGTAAATACAAGAACCCTTAAATAGGAGCAATCAGCACTTTCAGAAAACGCTTGGGAGCAAAAAAAAAAAGGAAAGTCCTATGAAAACAGAGAGGTGTTTCCCAGATACCACCAAAAGGTGGATTAGCAAGGAATCACCCTGAAGGGACTGACCGGCCCACACAACACATTTGGATGAGGGGGTTTTTTTTTCACAGCCAGACAGACATCCTTGTTCAGGAATCTGTTAATAATAGGAGGGTTGGCAGAGCTGCATGAGAACGAGCAGTATGTATAAACAGGAGCAGTGAAATCGATAGGGCCCAGCAGGCAGCAGCAGCAGCAGCATGCTCCTGCTTCACCCGCTCCACAACATTGCAGCAACAGGGAGAAGTTGTGTGTTCCCAGAAAGAAGAAGAAGAAGCATGACACGGATATTTACTAGTTTACAGCCGCAGCCCATGGAACCCAGACGCGGTGGCAGCCCTGTGGTGTTCCCTGCTCTTTAAATGAATATGCCTCACAAACAATCCGCTCGTGTTTACAGGAGAAAACAATGTGAGCACGAAGGAAGAGATGACTGTATTTAAATTCCCACATTAAAACCCGGCGTGTGAGGCTGCAACAGCGGCCATCCTCCATCTGCAGCACCGGCTCATGACCAAACACTCACCGGACTCATTAACCGGAGCATTCAAGCTAACATGTCGCAGGTGTATCGCTGACACGATGCTAACTCGGTTTTTTAAACGTAAAATAAAATCTGAATTACAGGAGCGAATACTGTCTCGTTGAGTCAAACACAGGCCTGAGCTGCTAACGCGGAGAATACAGGTTGTGTTCATCACTACACCGTCAGGAGCAGAAGGACATCTTGGAGCAGAATCCCCCCCTCTCTTACCGGAGAGCATGACCGATGCCTTCCGAGGTCTCCGCGGTCCTCTGTGGCAAAACCAAGCCGAGAAAAATCATCCCCGCGTCGGACCACAGGAGGAAACCATCCCAGGGAAGACGGCGATTAATTATTGAACCGTGCGTCGGTACGCGTGATAACCCTCTGGGTTCATTGTGGCTTCGTATCTCAATTGTAATTCACCAGCAGCCTCCAGACCTCCTCCTCCTCCTCCTTCTTCTTCTCCTCCGCTGCTCCTGCTGCTGGCTGCTGCTGCTGCGTCGGGCCGCTGCGCATCTGAGCCGAGCAGAGCTGCTGTGAGCGGGCAGAGAGCCTCGTCCCCTCCTGCCCCGGATGGAACCCAGTGTTTACACCATAGGTTCCCACACAGCCGCTGTCCCAGCTGCCCCGCCCAGATGTTCCGTGCCCTCAGTGTGTTCCTCCACTCACACTGCTGTGCTTCTCCAGATGTTCAATGGACTCATGTGTCAGCGTCGCCCAACACTGGAAACAACACATATCAGCATCAACTCAAGAGGTTCCCCTGAAATGAAAATAACAGAAATTTAAAATAATTTAAAAAAAATATATATATATACATTTATACTCACACACACACATTTTTTTTCTATCAGTATACTTAAAACAAATACATGTATTTTTACACATGCTCGTATACCCATTAAACATTAAACTTGATTGAAAAGTGTCGCTGAATACTTACAAAAACACATTAGCATGTTAAATATAAGCGGTTTCCCTGAAATCAAGATTACAGTAATAAATACGCACACATACACACATATGTATTTTCTATTATTATACTTAATCCTAATTTATTTCTGTTTATTAAACTCACGCATGCTAGTATATATATTAAGTGTTATTCCAAATTTTAAAAAACAGCCTGAATACTTGTTTATACAATATGGTCTGAAGACAACCAACACATTTCCCACTTTAAAAGTAAAAATTTTACAATTGTAAGTGAAGGTGATATTTATCTACTTTAAAAAGTTTAAACTTAATAATGTACAACATAAACCAAATCTGTTAACATTAGCTATCTAAATTGAATTGTCCATCCAGAAAATGACTCAAATTAATACAGTTCATAAAATAGCAGTTTATATAGATAAAAAATATATGTAAAATGTATTTTCTGTTTCTGCTACTCGCACATGCTGGCCTGAACAATAAATCTGATTAAAAAATGATGCTGAATTCTTTTTTAAAAAAGCATGAAGGAATGTATATAACCAGCGGTTCCCCTGAGGGTTGGCTGCCAAAATGTCCTCTTACAACAGTAAAATAATATTTAGTACAGCTAAAAGAAATGTTTATCTACTTTGAAAAGCGAACAATTTTAAATGTATAGGTAAGTGCTGTCGAAAATGAAATGTATACCTGCATATTTTCAACTCAAAATAATACGTTTAGTGAAGTTTATAAATGTGTAACTAAGAATGAACACTTAATCCACGCAACACAGATAATGCTCATGATTTGTTGCATATAGGCACATGCTCAATGATGCTGAAAACCTTGCTATGAATTTAAGTTATGAACTCAGTATCACAGTATTCTTTTTTTAAACTGTAAAATAACAGTATTTCATGTAGGTGCAGGAAATGTTTATCTACTTTAAAAAGCTAAGCTAATGTATTTCTGTTTGTGAAACTTGCACATGCTAATAACCGTCATTGAAAAAAACACCAAAAATAGATTACAAACTAAAAGTAAAAACGTTGTTTAGTGCCTCATTCTGAAATACATTAAAAGCATTTTAATAGTAATGCATTAGAAATGCTGCTTCATAAATCTTTCATAAAACACCCCTGAAAATGAACTATGGACATCAGAGCTGCTTCAACTCAAACACACTGGCCATGTTGTTATACCAAGTCCATCGGACATATTTCGAAAAGAGCTCAGGATGAAAGGTTTATTTAACAATGCCTTCAAAAAGGCAACAACAGGGAGTCAACAATCTGTTTCATTTAATTTTAATTTGTATGAAAATTTAAAACTAAATAATAGTTCAAAAAAAGAATAATGGACAGACCTCAAACATAACTTCAACATTTGCACAGTTAATTGAGGAAACCTCGAACACAAAATAAATCTGATATGTTATGAATGCATAAGCTCTCACATTGTTAAAATAAAACCACCAACTTACTCAATGGAGGGGATGGGGTGTAAAAAAAAAACAATGCCTTCTGTCCACAACACCAGTTTTAACCAGATTTCAATTTCCAAAACACATTTTAGCATATTTCAGCAACCTATGTCAAATTAAGTGCAAAAGCATCACAAACTGATGAAGAACGTGGCCTTTGTCTGGGTTTTGACTTAGGATCAGGGCAGATGTTTTCATTTTAACACAGCTGTACTGCTTCGTAAATACAGTGCATTTAACTAAAAGTTTTAGCAGGGATAATCTGGAAAAATACACTACTTAAGTAAGACTCCTGTTGAGTCAATACTATGTTGGGGGTTGTAATTCTTTCCAAAACTCATCCTCTGAGATTATAGGGAGTCATAAATGTTTGAGAGACCTGATGTCTGGACTCCAGGAGCCCATCTGACCACAGTACCATCCTCATGTCTTTGGGCAATCACTACCTCCAATGAGTCTTTCTTTATAGGTAGCTTTTTCTTCACCGAGGACGACGCATCTGTTGTGTGAACACCGTTTACTATCTCTGTCATGGAGGCATGTGGGTCATCGTGACTGACCCTAATGCTTTATGTGATATTGAATATACTGAAAATGCTTTTGTTTCTTTCTGCATTTTATACATTCAATGTCTGTCATATTGATATTTAGAACAAATTATTAGTAATAAATGGAAAACCAGGGCAAAATGCAAACATCATTTATCTTGTCAACACTTAAGGCTACTGCTTTTTGATTCTATCAATTTCATTTCAGCCGATGTTGACACAAAAAGCACAACACAAAAAAATGTGGCATTAAATTTCCTATTATTTTTTTAATGAAGTTGAGGGGGAAATAGTCCTCTGGTATAAGTTTGGCTCATACATTGCTTTTAGCTCCACCCATCACACTGCCCATACTGACATAACTGACAAGATAAGAAGCCATACACAGACCATCAGAGAAGAAACATGCCTGATTTATCATCACTGCTCTGGGAACGTTTTCAAATAATGACATCATACTATTACAGTCCAGACTAGGGCTGCACGATACTTGGAAAACATGTGATATGCGATAACATTGTTTAATATCGTGATGACGATATGACTTGCAAAAAATAAACAGTCCCTTGCTACTGAAGCAGACATCACAGACACCTCCACAGCCAGGAGAAGGCTCACAGCACCACCAAGTGGGGTGCAGACATATAAACATAAACATGTCCTATCACAGTGTGTGTGAGAAAGCAAGGGAGAGAGAGAGAGGAAAAGAACGAGCGAGCAGCTGATGACTGCTCGCCCTGCTCTAAATAAAGTTTTGACTCATCAATAAAAGAATCAATCATTATGTGATTATCAGTGTTGATATTGTGGCGACAAACAAACTTTTAAAGTGTAACGGGTCAGAGATGTCAGCTGAGAGAGAGAGAGAGAGAGAGATAGAGAGAGATGCGCTTACACACACACAGCAGCCCACGATAGATTTCGATATATCGTGCAGCCCTAGTCCAGACGTAAATCTCCAGTATGTCATATATATATATATATATATAAATATTACTACCTAAGGCTAAAAAAATATATAAAACGGAACAAAGACAAATAAATGGCACATAGTTGCACCAGCGAATCGGTTGTTTCCAATGTGGTCAGAGATTTTCTGCAGTCTGTGCTGAAGTTAAAGTCCTTGCAGCGCTCTGCAGTGACTACAGATGTTCACGTTCCTCTTCACCAAGAAATCACACGTTGATGCACGTTCTAATACGATGGGGTCTTTTTTAGGTGATGACTCTTTGGGGGACAGACCCTGGCACACAGCATATTTCTCCAGGCCCAGAAGCAGATTGACCACCTCAGTCACTGAGGTTAAGCGTGCAGGGTAGTTGTCGTACAGCGGGTGGGTGGGGAGCAGTGGCTGCTTCTGGACAGTCACCTGATAGAAGAAGCCTGGGTCGATGAGCACCATGGTGTCTGTCATGTTAGACTGTTTGGAACACTGGATGACCTGCAGCTGTGGGCCCTCGACCATGATGGCATACCATAAGATTGGTAGCACAGAGGTTCGTAAAGAGTGTAGCAGTTTCATCAGCTGGTTTTCTATGTCAGTACCACTTCCTGCTGCATTATCAGCCAAACTGTAGATCTGTGTGATCTGCAGAAAACAAATACACAAAATGTTTGTTTCCTCTGTTATTCAAAGAACCAACATCAACAGTCTCAGCAGGACACTCACCATGGGCAACTCCTCTTCCTCGTCCTCATCGTCTTCATCATCATCTTCAAAGGGCTTTACCCCATCTCTGCCTGATCTCCTTTGCTGGTCCTGGAATGGTGAGGGTAAATTCATGAGCTAAACCTTTAAATAAATCTACTGTCAGTCAAAACTCAATGTATAATTCATGCATAATTTAAAGTATAAAATCCTAATTGAAGCTAAGATGAAGTAAAATGTAATTAAAGCTACATCAAAGTGTATGAAATCAGCTTGGAACAGAGTATGAGATGAAATATATGTTTGATAATGGATCATGTATCAAATCACAGCATGAGTAAAAACCTCAGATACCAGCTCAGCATTTTACACAGGGATGCAAACACATAATGAGTAGAGACCAACTTTGGTGTAGCGCTGGCTCAGTTGTCCTGGAAATATAAGTAATGTTTGTTTTATATCTTGCATGAAAGAATTACATTACAGCCTGCTGGCCTGGCCAATATATAGAACCAGGCAGCCACTGATGTAAAACAGTTACTGACATCGACCAGAAACACTTGCAAACCCTCATTTATGAACTGTGAAGATGGAGGTGAGGCGGGGACTTTTGTGGTACAATATGATGGTGACAGTGGTCAGGACAAGAAAATGAGCAAAGAAGGTTGCCTTCTGCTGTGCAGAAAGAAGGTTGGTGTCTCATCAGCCTGAAGCTGGTTTAGGGTTGGATTTCTTAGGATCTTGGATAAGATTAGATTGTTAAAAAATGTTTAGCTCAATTTAAAATCACCAAAACATGTGTCCTTATACAATGTCTATCCACATTGATGACCTATGATCAGGGTCGGGTAGTGACAGATTACGTAGGGTATGGGTAATGTATCTCAGAGCATCAGATATTTCCAATCTAAATAGAGGAAATGGCAAAACAAATAAGCACAGGAAAGGAAACTGAAGGACAGCCAAGAAGAGAGCAGTGACAAGTGGAGAGAGCAAACAGCTTGGCAGCGATATGCATCTTTTACAAGGAGATCAAATTAATTTTTGTGGGTGGCCTGGAGCCAAGTGTACAAGAAGAACGCCATAAAACTGCAACGTCTCTGGCTCAACTGCATCAAAAATATGGGAAGGGCCGCTGGTGCACATCCTACTCCTCTCGATTAAGATTGCATGCCTCTCCAACTACACAAGCACACCTGATGCAAAAAAATGTTGCGACCCCAAATGGAACAGTGTATCAGTGTAACAGTGTAATACACGGTATAAAACACAAACGCACAGAGTTTGGATCCAGGCCTGGAATCACTGAGCAGAGCCGGAGCCACAGAACAATAGAACAGATATATAAGGAAATGATCATGATGCCATGAGCAGTTGTGAGGGGAAGTGTAAACAGCCATGATGGCTCATGATCAGTCAGGTGCAGTGAATATAACCATTGGGCAGCAATTATTTGTCTGGAAATAAGAGAATAGTGCAAATACTTCCATGAGACCTGTGACATTTCAAGGAAAAGGCTCCTGAACTTAAAACACAGCCACTCTACCACCAATTAGGCAGGGCCCCAGACAAGCTCTTTATTGGTTGTTCACAGAGCTTTTTCATTTAGATGCACCAGCACATAATTTAGGTGCACCCAAAGATTTTCACTGTGCCTCAATAATACAGCTATTATACCTTTTCTTGATAGATCCCATATAAATTGGTAATTTCTTAAGGGCTGGGTATTGCCACTAATTCCCAAAATCGTTTCGATTCCGAAGGTCTCGATTCGATTCCCGCTTCAATTTAATATTGATTCAGTTAAGGATATTTCATTGTACAAAGCCAATTTTGCCTGGATATGAAATAAATTCTCAGAGAACTAAAACTGTAAACTGCAAGAAAATATCTAACCTGGTGCATTATTAAAAATATTAAGGTAGGCCTTTCACAACAACAAATTTTGTTGAACCATATTTTGTCCCAGAAAGTATTGCGATAGATGATATTATTGTTATCATTGTGAAACCATTTGATACAACTGGTATATTGAAAATATTATAGCATAATCATGCAATTACACCCTATTAAAGAGCGATAATTTAATTCTTAATTCTAAAGAATATTAAGTCTGATGTTTGAATGAGAATTCAAAATATTTAAAAGGGATAGTTCACCGAAAAACTGAAGTTCACATATCATCTACTCACCACTATGCCGATGGAGGGGTGGGTTAAGTGTTTGTCTCCACAAGACCCTTCCACTAGGATTTCGTGTGTTTGTGTGAATGTGCTTGTCACATTTTCAATGTCTTTAAATACGCCGGGTGTCTAATGATTTCTGGATCAAATCAAATCAAACAAACACAAACTTAACTTACATTATGTTTAACTTCTGATAACTGTTGGTGTTTATTGTTTAAGTGTAAAATGAGGGGGTCAGCAGTAGTGAGGTGGAAGGACACCAAGACATGACTCTGACATGCTACAAACCAACCGGTGCTTCTGCTCCGATCCGGAATCAGCGGAGCTAATCATTAGGCGTGGTACGTTTCGAAACCTTGTATTCGAACTATTTGTTGCCACTGTTTGACTTTTACCGCCTCGCTTACCGCCTCGCTTACCACCTCTCCTCTTTCATCTCTGCTTCAGTGTCCACGTATAAATGTGCAAGTGAGTGGGGGCGGGGGCAGCCTGGGGCCTGTGTGTCTGAGTGCAGAGGAGATTAAATGAGGAAGCGACACGACTCGATCAAATACAGAGCCAGACAAGCTAAATGTGTGGCGCACCAGTGTTTTGTCGCACTTCAAAGATTTTAGGTCGCACTCTGATGTTTGTAATGCGTGTCAGATGGAAAAATGAAAAGAACAAAAAGAATACTAATATCTCCTGATAATAAAAAGCAGAGGCAATCCGTAGAAGACACCAACGAATATGTGAGTTTGTTAGATGGTGTCTGTGGTGTTGTCAGGTAAAATCCTGCGATCTACGCAACAGAATTAATATGTCACTAGCACAAGGCTGCTCCTGAATAATGCAGAGGATTTGTTGCGGTTGTAAATGCGCCTGTGCAGAGAACCCTACCGTTGTGTTGTGCATGTGTAAAAGGCTCTGAGTAAACTCCGAAGACAATTTTTTCCAAAGGCCATGTCTAAAAACTGCTAAAGAGAAGGATGAATGTAAACTTACTAGCTGACTGTAGTTATGATGGCTGACGTGAGGCACTCTCTCAGACAGTCCATTCCGCTGTTCCGGATTTGAGTAATTCAGTGGCTGAAAGACAAAAATAAGTGACAAGCTGTTTGGTTTGAAGATTTGCTTTGGACACATATGATCTATTTTCAAACCTGCATAGAAGATTAGTTTCTCACATTCAGTTCACTGTGTTTGCTACCCCTGGCAGGCTCAGTGCTCCAACTTATCTAAAACAACAAAAAGGAAATTAACCTTTTATCTGCACTGAAACTCTCTTACTGAACAATTAAAAGATTTTAACAGCAAAATCACTGTGCACTCACTGGTTGGAAGTCATCGTCTTCATTGTCAGTGAAGTCCAAGCCGAAATTTTGCCCTTTGTTTTTCTTTAAATTCGACTTACGACTGTATGTGTAGTGAGGTCGTGGCCTACCCGGAGTCATCGGACCATCTGGCCCAAAGTCTCCTTGTCCCATCTGGAAGGGCAGTAGGTGCCTCTGTCCAACAGAAGCACAGAAATATTCAGTTCTCTTTCTTAGCATTCGTTTCAATGTCTCACTATGGGATACGGCACCTCACGTCTTCGCAGAAGCACTTGTACCATTACGACAGCCATGAGTGGCGTCTGCGTCCCGCACATTAAATACTCCTGATGCAACATCACCCATCATAAAAAACACCTTTTCTCGCTTCAGAAGCAAGCTACTCTGACATGCGTTGATGATATCTAACTACTGTCCTTAGACCGGAATGGACACCTCTATCACCAGATGCTAGTTGCAAGAGTCAACATGGGTATAGTTTTATTCTAAACTAGCTAGCACGTTAACTCTGCACTTCAAGCAAGCTAACTGCACTGGGAGCCTGCGGTTACCACACTGCCTGCCCACTGAAATTAGCTGACAGTAAGAGTTATTATTCCAGATAATTTGCCTTCCTTTAGCATACCCAGCTAAATGGAATCCAGCTGCCAAGCAAGGTGATACCCCTCGCCTGTGTACCTGTGGATATAACATTTCAAACAAGGACATACACCATGTCTGCTCCGCTTGACTCGGGCTGGACCATACCAACACTGCCATCAGCCACCCTGACTTGTGCGCCCGCATTTGCTTCAGAGCGAAGAGTCTCCACCAAAGACTAGCCCGCCAAGCTAGCCAATCTGAGAGGGACCCAATCCTTTCCTGTGCCACTCCTGAGAAACCCCAACCCGGCATGGACAAGTAGGATACCCCGAAGATTTTCTGTGCTGGGGCAATGCTGGATAACAGACAATTACAGAATCTTGTTGGATTACGAGGAGGAGGATGAGTCTGACAGCGAGACTTGTCTGGTGATGGATGGTGATGACGAGGATTATGATTCTTCTTTTATACCACCTGCACAGGCTCTTAGCTCTCCAAGCCTGGCCACTGCATAGGGTCCTGGTGAGCCAGTTCCACGCTGCAGAGATACTAGGGATTCCATGGCCTGCAGTCGTGGCAGAGGCCCCAAGGTCCTGCTACGAGGGGAAGAAATTACCTGAAGCTTAACAGGATGCGAGACAGCTTCTCTCGCTGTTTCGGAGGTCCTCGAGGAAATCACCAACTCCTGGAAGAAAACCCTTACACCACCATCGTGAAGGGATGGATAAACATGCCATGGCCTGCATGCCACTCATGGAGCCGCTGGTGGCAGCCCGCCTTCCCCTACGGTTGTCAGCTGCCTCATCCAGAGTTACAACCCTGCCAATGAAAGCTGACCACTTCCAATCCACCATGAACAAACAGGCTTACAAAGCGTAAGCCTTGACGGTAAGGACTCCCAACATCATCTACATGTTGTTAGCATACCAAGCAGAACTTTTTGATGACATAGCCGACTTGCCTGACAAGTTCACCACAATAGCGGACAGCTGCCTGCGTGTCCAGCGCTGCGCTGTACAGGCGGTTGGGAAGTGCATGTTGGTGTTTGTGCTACAAGAAAGGATGAGATAGCTGAATCTGACCAATCTGTCATATAATGAAAAGGAGACATGGACATGCCGATTGTCCCCGAGGGCATATCCGGCTCCACTCATGCTTCAATGTAAACGTAGTGCAAGGCGAAGAAAAAGGAGGACAAGGCTTTGCAGCTCTGTCTCTCGCAGAAAACACCTGCCACGGCACATTTCAGGAAAACTTGTACTTCCATTTGGCCTGTCACTGAGCCAGAGGGTGTTTGGGAAAATTGTTGACATTGCTACAACGCCCCTCAGGGAACAGGGTATCCGCTTTGCCACTTATCTGGACAACTGGCTTTGACGTGAATCCGGCGGACCAACACCCCCAAAGGTTTGTCGCTTTATGAAAGATTGCTGCTCATCTCCAAGCCAAACTCTTGGGAGCTGGTAGTAGTGCTGTGAGCCCTTACTCATCCCTTTGAGCCTCCACCTTATAGCTCTGCGGAAGAGCAGTGGCTACACATGCTGTGATCGGTCCGTGCTTTGCACACTTATGTGGAGTTTTAGGAAAGGGAATCAGTTGTTTGTGTCCTGGGCTAAGCCCCATTGGGGCAAGTATATCACAAGACTTTCTCACTGGATAGTGGAAGCCATTGCATTGGCCTACTCTAGATAGGGCCTCCAGGTTACGACTGGGTTGTGGGCAGATTCTATCAGGGGTCTTGCAACCTCTTGGGCTGAGTTCAAGGGGGTCTCTATCCAAGATATCTGTACTGCAGTTAGCTGGTCTTTGCCCCTCACATTTGCAAGGGTCTATAGATTGAATGTCACATCTTCAAGCCTGGCCCAAGCTGTCCTGAGTGTGGGCTCTTCGGTAGATCTGCATCATCCACACGTCTGCATTAAGAGGGCTGGCGGTCAGTCAGCTTGTCTGACAATATGGGAGTCTCTCCCATAGTAAGACATAGAAACGAATGCTAAGAAAGAGAACTTTAGGTTTTTTTCATACCCCGGTTATCTGACTAGCATGAGCGAAATGTCTCACCAGACTTCTCTTTTTGCTGCTGGGGTGAAAAGAGTGGTGCTTGTTAAGAATGACTGGTGACGTTGCATCAGGAGTGCATCTTTGAATATGCAAGGAGCACCCCCTATAGTTAGACATCTCACTCATGTCACTCAGAGAACCAGGGTTACGAAAGTAACCTAAAGATTTAACCCTTGTGAATCGTTACTGTAAGAAACAATACATTTATTAAAAATTGTTATGGTCTTACCATCGCCTGCCTCTGACACTGCCGTAGACGACACTTCTGCCTCTTTTTGTTGCTGCCTCCGAACTTGGGTTTGTCTACACAGAAATCACACGTGCCGCAGTCTTTCCTGCAGAGACAGGCTTTGCATTCTCCACACGAGCGTCGCTTTCGCTTCTTATGCCACTATAGACGAGAATATGAAGAAGAAGAAGAAAACTTAGCACAAAACAATTTCATTAACAATAGAGAGATCATTTCATGATTTTGTCACATAAATGGCAAAATGAAGGACCATTATAGTTACCAATTATTAATTTAACTTAAAATAAGTATTTTACACCTCAGTAATGTTCCAAGAGTCACAGTGATTTTTAACTATTATTTTCACTATTATCATCATCCTAAATTACAATGACCCATAAAGGAATAAAAACATATGGGTTTTTTGGTTGAACATTTTAGTTAGGATTTTTACGAACTGATTCCAGACTATAAAAGTTACTATGCAAGTATTACAAAAAAAAAAAAACACTTTGACTGTTATACTGGGGGGTGGGGGTGAAACTTTTTTCAACTATTTTGTATCCAACTGCAAATAACGAGTATTTTAATCTTGGATTAATCTGCAGATTACTTTCCCCATTTATTGATTTGATTGTTTGCATTTGGTCTGAACACATCGTCATGTGTATAGAAACTACCCCAGTTATGCTTTTCTAAAAGAGCCAACTTTTACTAGCCTGAGGTTGAGGGGGTCAGTGTTACAAAGGAGATTTTGGTTTATTCTGTATTGCCATTCAAAATAAAAATCACTCACATCATCATCATCGTCAGTTGACATATCATCCTCATCTTCAACGTCCACGTTGACCGAGAAGTTCTCTGTATCACTGCTTTTGAGACTCTGGTGCTGCGGAAATAAAACATGATCAGTGAGTGTGAGGAAGAAAAGCTACAATACTAAGAACTGTGAACACAGGTATAAATTGATCAACATCATTTATAAAAAGTTACCTGTGAGTCTGCAAATTCACTCTGTAAAGAAAAACAGTCAATGTTAGAACTTACCCAAATCAAATTCATCTTCATCGTCAAAGCACCAACACATCATTATACTACTACTGTTAGAGTAATTACAACCTACAAGTGAACACTTCGCATTTAAATGTGGAAAACTTGGAAAAACTGGAACAAATCTGACGTGGACTATAAACCTTAGAATGAGCAGAAAGAGGTGTATTTAATAGAGTTGTGCTTCTGTAAATTATATTTTACTAATATAAAATAATAATGCTGACTTAAAATATATTAATGTTGTAGAATTTTTTTTAACCATTAAAGAGAAAAAGGTGGTAAATGTAAAAATGGTACATTCTACCTTATGACCCTCCAGCGAGAACAGTATGCACATGGATCATGCAATTTTTCCTACCTGAAAACTCATGCACGTGTCATCAAAGCTTTCAGGAACGTCAGTGTACGACCCCTGCTGCAGGAAGCCTCCACTTCCAGGTCCCTGATTTAACAAAAAACAACACAATTGCAAAAGTGAAATAAACATCAAGCAGTAACATGAACAATATATTTTGAACCTTGCAGCTTACCTTGCGAATAGGACAAATACATTTGCGCTTTCGGCATATGCGTTTCCGGGACTCAGGGCTCTGCAGGCCATGTTTGCAATTGGCACATTGCCCACAATTCACGGTGTTGTGACATCCCACACACTGGCCACAAGGAATCCACTACAGTTGACATGAATAGAAAGGGAGATTTTATTTGTATTTTATGACTCATTAATCACTAGGAGGAACTCTGGAAGAACATGCTTGACTTGTTAGTGCTGAAGAATATACATTTTCTCTTTGTTGTGGACCTTGTCTTCATGCCAAATAAAAATAACATTTATAAATCTGTATGTTCCATCACTGTCATTTTCACAAACTCGGAGAATTGTGTTTGTTTTATTAGTTAAATATTAGTTTCCCATGGACCATAGTCCAATGACCATAGACATTTGAGTATTTGAGTGAAGGCATACACTGTGCAATTTACTCTCCCTCACTGTGTCTGCATTAAATGGCAAAACACAATAGCAGGAACTGTACTTTATGGCTGGACGCAATCGCACAACAAGAAAGAAGAAGGAGATGGGACAGTTAAAAAAGTAGCTGCTCATGCATATTTCTTGTTCACACACACAATGCTTTACCTTTCTGAAACGGATCATCGGATGCTCCTTTGTCTTTGAGGCAGCTGGAATTAAAAAAGGAATAACCAGTGTAGAATGAGCAAAACGGTGGCATATTTTACTCTATGTCTCTCTATTTCTTTATTTGATATTGTTTTTTTCATAAAAAATTATTACAAAGCAATGCTCATGCACAGACATACCCCAACAGGACGGACAGCAAGGCCTCTTCCTTTGTTTGTCGTACCATGTGCCTGTGAAAGAAATACCACATCTGGCACAGATCCTGCAGAGAATAGAATACAGACCCTGATTAAATTAAAACTTAAATTAAAACTGTCCTGTCAGTTTCATCAATTGTTCCCCAAAACTTAGGTTCAATAATATCAGCAGA
Organism: Paralichthys olivaceus; assembly: GCF_024713975.1. Taxonomy (NCBI): domain Eukaryota; kingdom Metazoa; phylum Chordata; class Actinopteri; order Pleuronectiformes; family Paralichthyidae; genus Paralichthys; species Paralichthys olivaceus. The sequence continues at coordinate 22,698,525 of NC_091094.1, read as the reverse complement.
AGTAATAGACTCACAAAGTGCTCTCCTCTGTCCCAATTTCTCCATTGATGGAGGGGAGAGGCAGAGGTTTGGATGATGAGGGCTGAGGAAGTTTAATTCTGTCATCCACTGGTAGATCCTCATTGCGATAGAGTTTTGGAGTGCTTATTGTGCTGTGCGTGGAGAAGCCCGTCTGGGTGGAAAAAGCGTTTTTGGGCCCCAGACTGGGGGTGAGCCTGTGGTAAGAGTCAGGGGTGTCGGCCCCCTCTCCTCTCTCCATGAAGCTGGACTCTGAGGAAGAACGCTCCCTTATCTTTCTCTAATGGATGAGAAAGTGAGGGAAACATGCTGTAATACCAATCATAGCTGGACCAACTTTAGTTGATGAGAAAACTGTCAGCCATATTTAGTTTTTTTATTGCAAGAAAAAAAGCTGTCTATTATGAGGTTTACCCTGTTTTAATAGAATGATAACTAATTAATTAAAAGCAAATTTACTGGAGAAATTAACAATTGAACATATATTGGTATGATAAAAACTACCTAAAATCACAGAAAACATCTTTGAGAAAAATATATTCAACATTAAAACCTTTATTCATGGACAGTCTTACACGCCAAGTTTTACGTGATAAAAGAGGCAGATACCTTCACTCTGTGTCGTATTCTCATGGGTCGTGCCTTGCCATCGTAGAACTTTCCTGATTTGTAATCAAAGGTTGACAGGTCCAGAATACCCTCCAGCACTGACACCAGCTCTACTCTGCTTCTTACTCGATCACCTTTTGGACTGTGAAGGAGAAAAGTAGGAACAGATGGAGAAGAGCTGGACGACAACCACTAAACATCACAACGTCACGTTGTTACAAACTACGTAAGTACAAACTATGAACTACTAAAACATTTGAGTATCATTAAAAATACTATGGCAGAAAAGTTGCATTGGATTGCTATAGATTTATAGTGTAGCTGATCAGATGGTCATTAATTATATTTTTAATTAATTTTCTTCTCTCTGGATTGAAAAAAGCTATACAGTGTGTTCTTTTATTTTATTTTACTACTAGTCTAGTATTTACCTCATGTAATACACATCCTTCTGACCAATACTGCTCCCTGAACGCCGAATAACTTCTTTGCGTTTCCACCCCTCTCCAAGTGCAAGCCATTCCTCCCATCCCTCGTCAGGATGAGACCGCTTACGGCGAGGGGTTTGAATCCTGGATTTAAAAGAGAAGACAAGAATAAAACATGTGAGAAATACTTAGGTAATAATTAAATAAGATAACACTTTATTGATCCCTATGGGGGAAATTTGAGTGTAGCAGGAGACCAAGTAGAGAATAAATACAAGCAAAAAGATAAAATAAAACCTTTTAAGAACAACTAAGTACAGAAATTAGATAATTAAATATCCAGGAGTGAAAATGCAATTGACATTATATATGGTACAGTGCAGTTTACATTGAATAATGTGGGTCTTGTGCTTGAATCATGCAAACATTTTTTACACGACCACAGAGGTGAGCAAACAACATTGTTCAACCTACTGATATATCTTTTTGAAGGCCTTCTCGCTGCCTGCCACGCTCTCACTCCTCTCACTTTCCCCTGCCAGGCTTTCTTCCTCTGCATCATTCCTACCAAAATAGGAATTGGCATCATCCTCTTCATCATCCTCGAGGGGCTCGAACCAGTCAGCAGGAGGCTCACCACCTACAGCCCTCGCCTCCTCTTCATTTGCCTCCTCTGGGGATTTTTCTATAGGAATGGGGCTGGGGGTTTCCTGAGTAGGAAGAGAGTCTGAGGGCCCAATGGGCTCATGTGAGGGTGCTGGCCTGGAGGGGCTCTCTGCTCTGCTGCTTGGTTTCTCCTCTGTGGTCTGTCCCACATCATCCTGCACAGGCTCTCTGCCTGGGGCCGGGCTCTCTTGTGGTTCCTCATTCATTGATGCACCAGCTCTGGTTACAATCTCCCCACAGTGTTTTCCTGAAGACCGAAGAGATCTCCGCTACAGTCGATCTGGCATCCCATTTAAAGTGGTGTGGAGTCACACTGCCAGAACCTGGAAACGAGCGAGGAGGATGTTTATAACAGAGATTTGACACACCATACGTCACAGTACATTGTGATCAGTTAGCCTAGCTGAACATTAAATGTTAGCTTAAAATAACAATAACAATAATAACAAACTGCTGGTTTGAAACGATGTTAACGACTTAACCAGCACATTCATATTAGTTTCTATAAACAAACCTAACCAAGCGACAGTGTGGTGCTCTGTTGTTTGCAGACCCCATGAGTATTTCAGCTAACATTGGGGTGTAGCGGATGTTAGCCAGCAAACACCCTGTTAGCAACACTAGCTAACTTGAACTACTCTGTGTACTTTCTCTGCTGAGGATGCTGTGAGCTCCGGATACAGGTGCCTGCTGTTTCTCCTCGCGTATTTAACACTTACGTAGATTGACTGGGCAGCAAACAGTGGAAGAGAGAACGAGAGGAGCAGTGGTAGCCACCGCTAGCTACAGGGTCCTTCTCCCCTCCATGGCTCCTCTGCAGCTATGCTCCATTGACTCCTCTGAGTGGAGATCTCTGTATCGTTACCGCCTTACCGGTGTGTGCGGTTCGGTGGGCCCCTACCCACCACACCTACAGGGAAGTTCGTTCGCTTGGGAATCTAACCACAACCTGCCCCTGCTCAGTTTACGTGCCACAGCTAAGTTAGCTAGCTGCTTAGCATCCAGCACCGACGGAAAGAGTGAACGGTCAAAGGACGGCGAGACACAGAGATGGAATTTCAGCAGGACCGTAAATAATGGTTGCGATCCCTCCTCCAGATCACAGACCGTGTAGAAAAAGCTCCAGAGAGAACTACCAGCGCCTGGAAATATTCACTTTGCTTTAACTAATACAGATGCTTTTAAAGAGCGAGGGTAGAGTTGTGTTGCAATAGTAAACTCAAGACAACATCCCTATTACTATTTATCTATACACAAGTACTGCGCATTGTCGTGTATTTTAGCTGAGCCAGCCTGCAATAAAGTATTTCCATGAAACAACTACTCAATTACATGTTTTTTAATGTAATGCATTGTACACTAATTTAATCCAAACTATCCACGTGGATATAAACATGAAATCAAACCTTGACCAATCAACACGTCGAGTGACGTGATGTATCTCATTCCACTTCCATCGTCTTTGATAGTCGGCTCCGTTCGGTTTTGACCCTTATTTTGAAAATCCAGGCTCTTTACAGGTCCCAAGACTTCCCCGAACGTACAGATGTATTACTTATTGGTTAGAGTTAATAATTGTGACCGTGGGAGCGAGTTAGAACATTTGGACTGTTGTTCTCCTCTCTGACATTTGTTTCTCAAAAAAATGATACAGCCAAAAGTATAGTGTGGAGAATATTACTTTGAAGTCGACAAACACTATGAGCACCATGTACTACCTTTAAGTTGATAAACACTGAGCACCATGTACTACCTTTAAGTTGACAAGCACTTATATGCACCATGTATTACTTTTAAGTCATTAAACACTGTGTGCACCATTTCCAGTAACCATCTCTTGTTCACAGCTTTAGTTGTCCCAGTTTTAGCATGACCATTGTTTGGAGCAACAACACACAAACATGACTGCAATGTGCTCACAGGGAGTTGCAGGACACGTCCAGGAAAGTTATAAGTATCTGCCCCAGGTTCTGAAGAACAGTAAATAATCTCAGACCAGATGTAGTCATGAATGGAATATATGCACACACATTTTTGCTGTGCACACACACAAACACACATACATTTTGCTGTATGCATACGCAAACACACATGCTGTCAAGGTCAGGAAGAGCTCTTCCCTCTCCCACATTGACCAAAACCATATAAGGAGCTGTTATTGCATTGAAACTAAGGATGATTCACTGTGCATGACGTGCAAGAGAAGATAAAACATAACTGGAGATAGGTAGAGATGGGGACACGAGGTTCAAGGTAAAGATAGTACCACATCGCCAAAGGAGGGACCAAGCAAGGAGCAGCTAGTGCTCATTGTTTTTTTCAAGTGCCAAGAGGCCAGGACTGAGCTGTGCACCAACAAGGGAGAGCTGAGTCTAAACCATGGCCATTCCCCGCCATTATTGATCAATCAAGTTAATTCTCATGTTACAAAAACTGTGTGATGCCAAATGTACGGGGTGACTTTTCACGACTCTGGGTGGCTTACAGTCAGATTGTGTGAGGATGCCCATAGCTATGTAATGCCTTTTCATTGTTTGGTAATAAATGTTCATTGATTGTACACGAATTGACTCCTTTCATATCTCGGGATAAACGAACGCGAAAATAGGTCAGAGAGATTTGTTAGTGACATGTCTGCGAAGGAAACAAACTCTATATTATTTTGATCTAAAAATCATGTCTGACAACCTTCGTTTGTGGCTTTGAGAGCCATCTAGTCTTCAACATGGCACTCTTGATAGTGATAATAAGAGAATGAGTCAGTGATCACCATCTTGTTTGTGGGGCCATAAGTGACCATGTTTGAACCAGAGCGAGGAGCGAGGGCTGGATGTGGCTGATGACTTTATCTTTCTGTCTGCTGGTAGAGAGAACATGAAAACCATTCAACCACTTATACATGTAGTATAATACATACAAGCTCGGAGCCCAACAGAATCATTCATCGTTTGTGGCTGAAGAGGGCGCTGTCAGTCAACTGATGTTGAATTGTGTTATAAGTGAAATTGAATTGGCCTTTTTGTCATTTAAAGGACCAGTGTGGTTTTTGTTGCATCTTCAGGCAGTATGAAATTCATATTTATTTTTGTTGGTCTGAACCTAAGAATGATTTTGATTTCATGAGCTTAGAATATACCCTTCCAACTGATTTTGTGGATCGTGTCCCTTTCCACAGTGTCCACCATGTTGTACCACCATGTTTCTACAGTAGCCAAGAATGGACAAACCAAACACAAGCCTCTTAAGAGATGGCCTTTCACATTTTCACATTACCTGAAGGACACCCCAGGATCTACTGCACTCTTAGAGGCTTGGGGGAAATGATGCAACTACAATGCAACTACATCCCAAAGCCTGGTCCTTTAACTGTGCTGCCTTCAGGGCTATTTAAAAGATACCATTAAAAATAATCAGGGTCAATGTCAGTTCACAGAAAAGAACATATAATTGGTTTAGTTTCAGGCAAATTTATAATAGTTAAAATTATGGAATTTTGTGCATATTGTTGGTGCAAAGACCAACTGAAACAATAGAACAAATAACGTTTATATCATTAACACAAACCTCACGTGGAGCAAGTTCACTGTGTTTATTCAGGGTGTTCATACCAAAAACAGCAGTTTTCAATCAACAGTATCAGTCAGGAAAATATATATCCATTTACCACTTAAAATTAATTAATATACAAAGATTTTAAAATAATTATCTAGTTAGAAAACCAGTTTTCATCAAAACGATGGTCATTGCTCTACAAGATTAATCCTTTACACATAAATCTCATATTGTGTAAAGTGATCCACAGATAGGGTCTAGTTCGACTACCTATCCTTGTTGCTACGGAGATCAGTTGTCGAGGGGTCGTGTTGAATAGTCTGATGCAGCATCAGAGCGAGCAGACCAGCTCTGTTGGTCATAGCAGTCCTGACGTTACGCTCCTGTTCGAAGAGCTCGTCCAACTTGTACCACTGTGGAGAACAAAAGCACAGGTTAAAGCTGAGGATGAGTTAGCAAAGATGGATGATATGACAGCTCCCAAAAGCGAAGCCAAAGTATCTCAATCATCCTCTGGTAGCTGGCTGCAGTATAGGTCATATATCCTGCCTCCTCAATGTAATTTGATTGGACATGTGCCAGAATAAAATGTCAAAGATGTTTTTTGTCATTTACAGTAGTTCTTGTCTGACAGATGTTTTGTCCACGTGTTCATTTTTCTAACAGGTTTCATTTTAATTATATATTTGATGATATATAACTGGGTAAAACATCATGATTGACATCTGAGACTGGCTAACGATTGTCCAACGCATGTATCAACAGGACCTCAATACTGCGGCTCCGCACCACGATCCCTACTGTGCCGACTCTGGCTCCAAATGAAAACTTACGCGCAAGATGACAGCAGTAATATACAGGATGAGTCTTCCATTTTTATGTACAGTCTATGGTTAGCACCAGCAAGTCAGATATTTATCACTTCACTCATTGTTGGTCGAGGCCTAGAGTCCTTTATGATTGAAAATCTACAGAAAAGTTCTGAGCCTTTGGATCAAAGCATCGTTCGTGAAGGTCGACTTACCACCCTGACTCGCTCCAAGTCCACCTCAGCTCTCCTCAGCTTTTCCCAGTTGTAATGTCTGTTGCATTTCCTTTTGGGGACTCTACAATATTCTCCTGTCAGTGCAAACACGTTCTTCACCAGAGGACATCCACACACCTCATCTACTTGGATCTGGGCACAGCAGGAGAGAGAAACATCAAATGTAAAATGGGAAACTCTACCCTACTAAAAGTTAAACGCTTTTACTCTCAATATTTTCACGTTTTAGTTGGTAGGTTTAGTGAGTAGTAGAAATTATACTAAAGTTTAGAGGAGTTCACTGACCTTGGGATCTCTGGAATGTTCTGGACACAAAACCTGAAGCCTCTTACAATACGTTTTGCTCTGGGGATTGTACACATCACAGAAGAGTCTGGTTGCTCTGTAGAAAAAGAAATAGCTGGTAAATTAAGTGAATCAGGAAAATTTGCTAAAGCACTGAGTGTATTTCTTTTTTCTCACCCTTCTATTCTTGTAGGGTACATGGAGCCAAAGGAGGTCTGACTCTCATACTGTCAACATATTAATGAGGGGAAGAAAACTGTCATCAGTAGTCAATATTCTTTTGATTGTGCTTATATGAGATGCTGAGAGGCAAAAAAACACAAATTAAAGAAATAATCACCTTTGCATAACATCTCTCCATATGTTTCAGTGCCACCTTTGGGTTGATGGGATGACTACAGGACACACAGAAAATCTGCAGATCTGTGTCCTCACTATCACCTTCATTCACCTGCAACAGGAGAGAGAACAATGTCATTACAGTGTCACCTCTGTTCTCTTTCTGCAGCATCAAACAAACAGAAATGTCTGAGACTGCAGTTTCAAAGCTCGTCTTCACTTTCACCAGAGGGACGAAGCTGTTTCAACAGACTAGTGTTGCACCTATGAGGTTTTCACAGCGTCATAAATTGTATCACACATATCCCAGTATAACTGCATCTATCAAATCATTATTTTTGTCAGTCAATAGAATATTATACACATTATGAACAAAATATGCACATAACTATAACATGTTAGCACCTTGTGGCAGATAATATCAGTATAGGCCCCCAAAACTCGGTCAGGCTCTAAAAAGTAATCTGTTCTAGTAAAAGGTGCAGAGTGCAGGCTGCTGCCAGCTCACCTCCTCGTCCTGCTGGACCGCCTGCTGCTTGGCCTTGGCAATGATCCCCTCCAGTTCGTGGAAGCGGCGCTCCATATCGGTGAGGCGCAGCCGAGCGTTCTGCTGCTCCCGGCGGATGCGCTCCAGCTGCTTCTTCCCATGCTCCTCGGCAATGCAGGGACTCTGCTGCCACTGCTGGATACGCTGAGGGAGGATCTCATAAATCCGGCTGTCGATCAAAAAGCAGATTAATCAACTTCAGTGCAAAGTCAAAATAAAAAAACTAAATTAGCAGTTCTGATTACACTTTGTAGGTTCCCAACAACACCTAATGTAATACTGACCGATCAGAAAATACAGTTAATCAACTACTGCAGCATTTATCAGCATTTAAATAGGACTGGATATTAATGCTGATTTCCTTAATCAGGTCAAATCTGATTCCCTGAAATATTTGTCCACATCACATGTTGGGCTTTGTATTTTGTCCAGCTCCTCAATGACTTTATATTCTAACTTTGCAAACAAGCACTGCCTTTAGACTCTGCAATTTACTGTATATAAAAATATAGATCTCTGGGTTGTAGTAATTGATATCAGATTATTTAAATGAGGATTGATTTGATTAAATCAGAAAAAAATTGAACTCAGTATCACATTTAAAACTTCTAACACTAGGTGGAGCAGTAGTACAGTCATTTGAACACAAACAACTGATAATAGTTAAACCAAAAGGATTTGGACCATTTGCTTCATTCTAAGCAGAGGTATGAAAACGCCTCCATTTACTGGGTCAGTATTAAACAACCTTTATTTCAATTCACAACATATATTGGTTGTTCTAAGCTGTACCTTAAATTCAGTGTGTAGGCTAATGGTTCCCCAGGTAAAAAAAAGTTAGAGAGTGAGCGCTCTTACTTGGCAGCTAATTTCATGCCACATTCCTCAGAGCAGTATTTGGAGCTGGGTCTTGCTGCCTCCACACAGGATGGTCCAAGACACTGACGTTGCCCTCCGCTATCCCGTAAATCCCCCTTCTCACTGTGCCTGGTTCTGTCTTTGTGCTTCTGCTTCTGTTTGTGGCGACGGGACTCCTTCTGGTTAGATTCAAGAAAACAGGTAGTAGACCAGATGTTACCAGATGTGTTACTACAATTTACGTTGTTCACCGTCTGACAGAATTGAATGTACAAGAGGTATCAAGTCTTACTTTTTTGTCTAACTTCTTTTCTCGTCTCTTGACGTGTTTCACCTTCACTGCTTTCTTTCGCATGACAGGACTGAATGGTGGCTCATCATCGTCATCAGTGCCCCATGCCTGGGTGAGAGGAGAGCAGCCACTCAACATTCAGTTCTTGATTAAGGTTTTATGCAGATTAAGATATGCAACAATATCATGTCAGCTGCTCTGCTACCATGTTGTCGTCAAGTCCTGCTGACTTGTACTGCTGGTACAGCTCTGCCTCGCTGTCGTAGTCGTCAGAGTACCGTCTCCTTCTGTGGTGGGAATTTTCCCTCCTTTCCCGCAAAGAGAATTCCTCATCCTTCACACGCAGCATTTTCTGTATAAAACCAAAAGCAACAGGTTGTACATTTTCTGACACAGCCACAAGGGAGTGCATAAATACATCAGAGATCAGTGAGCACTAATGGACTCTAGGATTGCTTTCAGATTTATAGACATTATGGACATAGATATTCTTCTGAACTGGTACCTGATGTGAATGATTCATTATTAGCATGTGATATAATCTAATTTAAATAGAACTATCATCTCATGATTGTATGCCTCAGCCACACAGTGACTTTGCATTAAACATCTATTTCTGTCCAGCCTCCAAAACGTAGTAATGACTTTGGAGTAATTTATTAGAAAGGGTATTAAAGGTTCAGTGTGTAGAATTTAGCGGTGAAGTGTCATGTTGCAGCTGAATACCCCTCACCTTACCCTCCCCTTCAAAACATGAGAGAGAACCTGTGGTAGCCTTCAGAAAAATGTGGTTTGACTGGCCTTGACCCTTGTTCGCTAAAATTCTCATCAGTTCATAATGGAGTCTAATATTGGTGCCATATTATAAGAAATTCACTCCTCAGATATTGCGTTCATTGAAGCAAAACAAGACGAAGATAAAGTCACTCACCCTGGCTCGGACCTCACATTGCCTAAACCTGCACTTCTGTCTGATTTTGTTCGGGCCTCCGAACTTCTTCATGTCCTTACAGAAGTCACACTGGGTACAGTCCTCAGTCCGTCTGCAGGGCTCACATTCCCCACACATTCGAACTGAACGCTTCACCTCAAAAAAAATCAAGAATTAACATTTCGAGCCCCTGCTTTTTAGGACATATATTTACACATTCACACAATGCTGAAAAATGAGTAGCGCTGTAAATAGTGAGACTACATTAGGAATTATTATATATAAGTATTAATACACAAAAAAAACTGCAAAAGACTTATACCTACTATTTTCTATTTTGAGCAATTTAATTAACTTCAAGACCAACAGAAACACTATTGAAGGTTCTAGAGGATCTGCATGAAATTATCAGACATGAATTGTTAACCTGATATCAATACATTATTCTTCAAATATCATAGTTATCATTAAAATCAGTATACAGTATACATAAGTCCGTGGGCTGAGTCAAGTCTGTATATTCTCAAAAGTAAGTTTCAAAACTGTAAAGAAAGAACGCAATTCAGATCATGGACGTTATCTCAACATCTTACTTTTGATCCACGCCTCCTCTCACTCCTATAGTCAGGGGTGCCGGGGCTGCTGTAAACCCTTTCAGATCTGTCAGGCTCAGAATCCCTATCCTTGCTTTTCTTTGATCTGTACTTTATTTCCAACAAAGAGTTTTTATCTGCAAACAGGGAGAGTAACAAAAAGTCTTATTCATTGACATTGTTTGAGATATATAACACTTCTCAAGTGTGTGATAAAAGAAGACATTTTCATCACCTCTGCATTTTATGCAGTACCATTCCCGGATTGCCTTTGCCTTCTTCTCTGTGATGTTAATGCAGTGGCCGTGGAACCATTCATTGCAGTTATCACAACCACTGTCAGTAGAAGTAAAAACAAAAAAATCAGCTTTGTGCATCACTGTATCTATAAACAATAATCCACTGATAGACACTAGAGCAGAGGTGTTGTGAACGTACATCATGAAGCAGTTGATGTCAGGTTTCCGGCAGATACAGTAAAGTGGTGCATTCTCTCCCTCCATACTACTGGTCTCAGGCCCTGGCATAGGGTCGTTGTCTGACATTTCACTGTCCTGGAAAGCAGAAGACAAGATAAACCACATCAAAACAGATGGAGGTTTAGCTAACAGAAATAATCGCCGATGCAGGATACAGCAGAATAAATTGTGTGTATGTCTGATGTGATTACAAACTAGGCACAAATGTATCATCTTAATAACTGTAGATTGTTCCTACACTGGTAACACAGTGCAGTGTACTAAACTGTAAACACTTGTTATCAGACAAGTTTGCATATTCCATTATACTGAAGTTAGTGTTTGTTACTGTGAGCTCTATCATTAGCTAGTGCAGCCTGGAAAGATAACTCGATGTGATGAAATACAGACACAGTTGAAGTATTAGCAGCTGGTAAACACCCGAGGTTAGAGTCAAACAACGTGTACTTTCGTCGCTTTGTTTACACACAAACATAACGTCACTAAACGTGCTAAAGCTAGCTTCAATAGTTGTTAGTCAATTAGCATCAGCCAGATTACAATTCACAGAGAACATGTGTGGGCTAACTAGCGTTGCTACACAAACTACACACAAAACTGTCAAAGACAATTTGTATTTTTAAATTCTTCTTCAAGAGGGCTTCAATATAAACAATGAAACTGAGGTCTGATCAAAACAAGCTCCCGTCGGATGTGAAGTTTAGGCCGTGTAATGTATTGGTGCCCAAACTAAATGAGCCTACCTAGCCTAAACGAGAGCTAAATGCATATGTTGCAAATACTTACCATGGTGTTGAACCTTACACTTGTGATCGCACTACAAATAAAATAAAACAGGCAACATAAATAACAAAAAACCCACAAGATGTTAGCTCGGCAGCTAATAGTATGCTAAGGAGGCTGACACCGGATGTGGCTTCGTTCACAATCGGGTAAACTCGTTGCTGTTCGTTCAAATGTCACTGGTGATTGGTCAGTGTTCTTCTTCTCTGAAAAAGTAGCTCCCAACTTTACATCTTTCGCCACCTGCTGGATTTGTATCAAATTACGTTTCCATTCCGTTCCACCCAGTCTATGGTTCCACCTGGAATAATAATAATAATAATAATAATAATAATAATAATAATAAGAAGAAGAAGAAGAAGAAGAAGAAGAAGAATCAATTAAATAAAACCATTATTCACTATTAGATTTAGGACACAATTTAGGTTTAGCTGTGTTGCAGTCTAACTGTGCGTAAAGGAACTGGGCTGTGAGTGCTATCAAATCTATTTCATTATTCACCATAATAATTGTATATTTTTTATTATTATTTATTTGTTTGTTTTGATTAATATCTTATATTGTGTTTGAATTTGAGTTTAATGTGGGACCATTCAACAAAGAAAGGGGGGGTGGGATGGGAGAGAGAGAGAGAGAGAGAGAGAGAGAGAGAGAGAGAGAGAGAGAGAGGCTGTTGCAGCTCCACTGTTGCACAGAAAGGATGTGTTGTGATTAAGGCTGCATGCTGCATCACCTACTTCACCTAAAGTAAGTACAATATATTTCTTACCCACCTCCTACTGTGCATAACTACACATTGACAGAGCAGACTTTCTGGATTTCTGTACATTACATGTAAATACATCTGGTTTGACTCATTTAACTTTCATTATACTCTTTTATTCTTTTATGACCTATAATAATTATAGTATACAAAATCAATGTGTTAATTAATGACAAATATTAAATACTAAAATGTAATCAAATACTTATGATAGATGAACTACATGTGTTCCTCCTCTTTAAGGGCTCATAAAACAATCTGTCACTGGAAGGTAAGTATTGCTTCAAGACATGAATAATTAATGAAAGCAAAATCTCACATTCTCATATAACTGTCAGGATAGCTGTGTGCCAAGTTTCATCACTGTTAATGTTTCCAAAATGGAGATCAATAATAGATTAACTTCCCTGCAATTTCTAAGTTGTCCACTCATCACAAACAGCAATAAAACCCCAGCTATGAATCTGACTCTGGTTCTGTGGTTCACAGAATAATTAACTTGTTCTTTTACTTATACATCACATTATGAGTGAATTATTTCTGTTTGAAAACAAAACATAAAAATCAACGATTCATGTCTTGTCAGTGATTGTGTTTCTTTCTGTCCTGAAGTATATGATGCCATGATGGATGACAAACTGAATTGTGCAGATGTAAATGAAAAAGTGGAGGATGGGGGTGTTGACAAACTACAGCTCCATGAGTCCAAACCCACCGATTTACAGGCACACATTAAAGCTGACTGCGTCTCTGCAGGTGAGAGATACTGTGAGTGCTGGGCAGCAGTTTCACTGTTGGTCCTTTTTATTCTTACTGTACAGAAGCTTTGACTGAAGTCTCTTGTTTTCAGAGTCCACTGAGGGTCTTCTCTTTAAATACAAATAAAACAAGAAGTACCTTAATCCATTATATTCCATAGAAACCTAAATCCTCTTTTTTTATTTGCATTAATTTAATTTAAATTTGAAATGTACTTGTTGTTAAGCACATTGTAACATTGGAATGAAGCTTTATTAATAATGTTTATACGTTTCTTATAAGAGTGTATTTTCTTTTTAAAAAAGTGATGTAATTTCTATGTACCTCGATCTTAACTGCAGCTGTCAGAATTGTAGTGGAGTAAAAACTACAATATTTCCCTTTCATGTATAATGAAGTCTTTTATTAATCAGCTTGAAACAGGTAATAATCAAGTGAAAAAACATAAGCGCATACTTAGGATAATTTATTTCCACCACATGATTTTTACAAGGCAGATTTCCTAATGATTCATTGATTTTGTTTATGTCTGCTGCAGAAAACCCTGTAGACTCAAACTTGCACGATAAGCCGAAAGGTGGACTGTCCAGGGAGGTGCCCATCTGTAGCCCCAGCTTTGTAGAGAAAGAGCAGCCAAAGCCTCTTTGTGCCCTGCTGCCACCCTCCGTGGAGGGCTGCTCTGTATATGAGGATCATGTGTTCACATCGATGAGGAGTCAAGAACATCTCAAGACCACAAATGTCCACACTGTGCCAGAAGAAGAGGGTAAGGACCCTGAACTGTGTCATCTCGTTGCTTCTTGAAAGGTTTTTCTTCCTCTAACCTCTTTTCTTTCTCACTCTCTGCCCTATGTGAGACCTCTGTGCTGCTATCCTCCTGGCGTGCCTCTTCTGCCACCCACTGGACTGCCTGTTGGCCACTGTGAGAGGGTGCAGCGAGTGTGTCTGGTCGTTGTGTTCATATCTGTGTGGCTGCGGGCCCGCCACCCTACAGCCTCTCCTGGACGTCACCCACCACTGCGACCTCTGCAGCTGTCTGGGCGTTCGCTGTTTCCTCTGCGAATGCCCAATCTCTGAAATCTGCCTCCAGGCAACAGAGTGTCTGGACCTCTCGATGGAAATCTCTCAAATGCTCTACCACTGACAACGTCCGTGAAAAAAAGACCACATCCAGTATGGACCAATGAGAATCATTTATTTGTTAAAATCTTCTGAAAGCCAACTTGTAGGGGCAAGACACAAATGTTACATTTATGGTTAACAGTCAGTGTTAGCACTCAAACATACGTCAGGGTAAGAAATGGTTAATATTATGGAGAGTGATTAAGAATAAGTTGAAATAGCTGACCATAGATACTTGACCTTATGGGACTGGGAACGACATAATTAGCGTAACAGAGCAACTCCTTAAAGTCACCTTAACGCCAATCGATGTCACTCAGCACTATGATCTAGAGTATTATGATTTGTAATGTGTTCTGGTTTTACCACAGCTCAAAGAATAGTTCAAAATGTAACTGTGTCATAAACTTGGGAGGTTGTGCTGGAAATAAAATACAGTACATCAGTGTTAAAAAGACAAACCCAACAACTACACATATGCAGGTAATTTCTCAAACGTTCATAAAGTTGTGTTAAAGCATCTGACACATTAGATGCCTTTGTTACATTTGTGGCAATTTCATAGAATAATAATTGCATTGCAGGTTTTGACACAAAAAACAGTTATACCTTATTGTTACATCAGTGAGACTAGTGGTTGGTTTAAAAGAAGGTCAATGCCTCTGAATTCATACTACTGTGATCAATTAACAGACATATCGATTTTGATCATCAAAAAAAAGCCACAATCTTGGTTGAACATGCAAACAGGTTAAAATAATTTGGTGACCATCAAGGTTAATTTAGACAAACCATTACTGACAACACAGATATTAGTCAGGAGAAACTACTCATCAAACTATTATTCAGGTATCAAAAAAAACATGTCATGAACTACAGTACTATTGTAAAAGGATAAAATTGTTCTGCACTGTCTTGCATTTCCACTGACTGAGTGGATATATGTAAAAAATAAAACGCTGAAATGTAATCCGTAGCTACTCTGGAAGAAGTCCTGCTTTGGCTAACTAGCTGCAGCAGCAAATGATTCTCCACTGCTCTTCATGTTGAGTACAGATACATGAGCTGTCCACTGTATGTAAAAGGAATACATACAGACAAAAAGCTCTCATAAAATGCATAGACTGCCATACAATAAGGTGCAATAAAATTGCTCAAAATAAAATATTCTTATATACAATATGCCGTAAATATTTCACAATGTGCCAATCCATTTTACAAAGATCCCTTCTGAAGCTGCTGGTGAAACAACCCAACATTGATGAGTGTGCGACTGCTATTAACAAACCCTGATTCCAGTCAGTTAAAAAATAAAAATAAAGACATATATTGTGTGTTGGCATTTCTTAATAAGTTTGTTATGCCATTATTGTCATGAAAAAGAAACCTCACAGCTTTCTTCCCTATAAATGAGCATGTGCTGTAATAAATTCAAGCAAACTCTATATCCCTGTTCAATCTCAGAGGAAAATCTTAAAAAATATTTAATAATCTATCCTTTCTTAATGCTAAGTCCATGCCTTATTCTATATACAATATTCCATTTCATAAGATTGCATTTACAAATCTAGAAATAATTATCTGACCTGCTCCAAATATGAACAAGAATAATTCGGTCGGTATAGCAAAGAAAAAAGATTCAACAAGAAGTTACTTTCTCCTGATGTTACTTTTGATCTATATGTTAGCTATTCTGGATTTTCTAAATTCAATTCTATAGTTCTACAAACAGACTCACGGTTGTTTTAAGATAGACTGCACTTCCTGACATTCTTGTCCCAGAAGAAAGTCTCACCGCTACACAGGGCTCATCACAAGTCCTCGTCCATTTCAAGGCTGCTCCTGCGACTGCTGGTTTTAGAGGCACCTGGTGACAAAGGGGAGAAGAGTGGGTCCCCCAACCTATCTGGAGACAGGGTGCAGCCGTCGTCCATAAGAATGTCTCCCAAGCCCACGTCAGGGTAGAGCGCTGAGCCTGAGGGGTCGTCCAGCTCGGCGAAGCTCAGGCTGCCAATGTCCAAGGGGCTGCTCAAGGTGACTCCTGCAGGAGAGTCCGAGGAGGGCGGGGACAGGAAGGAGGCAGGCAGAGGCTGTCCAATGCCCCCTAGACTGAGGAGGTTCTGAGAGGACGCTACTCCTGCATTGAGAGGCAGACACTGGCCAATCTGTGGGACCGGCTGCTGCTGGAGCAGAGAGGGGTCGGAGCCCAGACCAGAGGAGATGCTGGTGGAATTGGAGAGGCCATGGAGCCTTGCCTGCATTTCCAGTTCCTGAAAGGAACAGCAGCACATTCACATTCAGATGCAGTCTCCTTTTGCATGTTAAAAGTCATTTTTCCTACAAAATGCATGATATTAAAGGTACTTTTCTTTTTTTTGCAAACAGGATTGATTAAAGCTGCACAAAACAATGAGAGTTGAATCTTTACAGCAATCTGGCCCTACCACTAAAACATATTATTGAACATTTTAATGAATGAATCTTTCAATGCATCCTTTAGTGGCACAACAACTGTCCATATGTACATGACATGACTCTCATCCAGCCCCTTTCATTATGTTTTCATTGCCGTTTGTTTGTCTGTTGAATCCCGGAATATTTTTTCACTTCCTTTAACATGCCGAGATGGGCGTTAGCCTTGGCAGAAGGATGTGCTCGCTGTGTACCCTTCTAATTAGCATCTGACACCATTACACCTGCAGGTAAAGCCACAAATACATGAGATGTACTTAAAAATGTCCTAAAATCATGAGCGGTTAAGATATTTTAGGGATCACAGCACATGAAGTCTGCACTGAGGCAGGTTTAGAAGCAAGCTAACTGTAGCTATAATGACTAGGTAGAACATTTCTTTGCAACAGAGTGCAGGTTCCCTCCACACATTTGCTATATCGTCTCTGGAGTATGAAAAAATTTGTTTCACCTGTGCTTGTGGTGTTCATGTGTATCTCAGTTCAAAAGGCCACACATCAAAACTTTAAGGAATCCAGCCAAATTATCTTTCAAACCTAGTTAGGCAAATTCATAGCTTTTGTATTTCTTGGACATGAAACACAGCTGACCAATAACTACTGACCTGGATGCGTAACATCAGACTGTGGTTTGCTTGCTCCAGCTTTTTCTGTCGCATCTCAGTGTCCTTGGCTCTCTGCTGCTCCTTCTGCAACTTCCTGATGTAGTCCACAGAGGCCTTCAGGATGGTGCCTTTATTCCAACGCATCTCTCTGTCGTCATTGCCATATCAGTAAAGACCAGGAGAGAAAACCTGATTACTTTTTATAAATACACAACAGTTGTAGGGATTCAAAACTGAATTTCAAACACTACAACTTCATCTATTTTAAATGAAGAAAACGAGTGTCCTGAAAAAACACATACAACTTACGGGTCATTTGACTTGGGTATAAGCGTCCCCAGCTCCTTTATACGGTCGTTGATGTTGAATCTGCGCCTCCGCTCGACTGTAGATAAGTTAGAATGAGTCGACAGAGAGGGAAAGCAATGACACGCAATTTTACCTCAGACAATCAGTTGTTACTATGCAAGACTCTGATATTTGTTAAACATGGACATGAGCAAACAAAGAGATCAGATGAATAATCCTGGAGTTTAACCAAAAAGCAAAAACATAATCAGAATGTTTGTAACGTTCCAGCACTGCATGTCACTCATGTTCCAACTGTATAACTTCCTGCTGTTGCATAGATAGTGATCTAAACTATGTTTGGTAAAGCTTGACTTACTGAGGTTATGGTTGTCCTTCTTCTGCCTTTCTTTCATTAGTGCTTTGGTATCTGCATCTAAAAGACAAAATCGAGTGTTTCATACCATGAAATGTAATCAAATGTTTCACACACAAAAATACAGTATGGTTGTGAAAGTATGCTACCGAACCTGTTATTTCCCTTTTAATTTTTGGAAGATCAGCAGGGCAGGAGTTGCTGACCGTGAGAGTGGGTGCAGCCATTCCAGGGCTATGGTACACATCCAACAGATTTCCTGGGAGCTTCAGAAAATACACATTAAAACATTATATCTGGTCACTTAATGACATGAAACTAGAAGCATGTTAAAAAAGGATGTCCTCCCTATTTCTCTTGAATTGTTCAGAGCTGCCAGTTCCTCATTACAGAATCAAAACTGATTTATGAGGCATCAAGCAAATGCTACTATGTGATTAGAAGTCAGCCGAGGCACAAAAAACAAAATCTTACATTTTAAAACTAAAAAATGCAATAAATTCCTACATATTACAGCCAAACAACAACACCCAGTGCTATTTCAAAGGTCACGGAACATTTTTACCTCAATTTGCTTCTTTTTCTTTTCCTCCAAGAGCATCACCATAATCCTCATTTTACGTTTCACAGTAAAAAAAAAATTTGGCAAGCCCTTTCTTATCAGAAAAATCTGCTGTTAACCTGGCAGCTTTACCGTGCACTTTTCTATGAGCACAATCCACTTTGTCTCGCTCCTCCCGTCTTGTGTTCTCTGCCTTTACCCCGCCCAGGCAGCACTTCTGTGACGAATAGTATCTGAGTGCCAAAAGTGTATATTTGCTCCGACGACTTCAGAATTCCACACAGAAAAAAAAAAAACACTCTGGGTCTAAAAAGTTAATGCGACAGAGCCGCCTGAAATCGACAGTGCTATTCTGTCATTGTAGAGTTACAGAAGAAGATGTGAACTCCAGAGGGAACTTAAAAGAGGAAGTACATTGTTCTGCATACCGTGCTAGGCAACTGAAGACCTGAGTCAATCAACGTAATGATGTCGTCATTAAAACTGGATTCAAGACTAATGATGTCGTCGATCACATCGTCAATCTAGATAAAGCAGATGAGAGAAAAAACAGATGGTCAAAAGGAAGTAAAGCCCTAAGGGTTAAATGTGTTAAAGTAATCAACATTACATGTATGTGAATAGTACACTTTGTAACCTTAAACAGTCTGAATTGAAGCTTGAATACCAACACTTCAGATTTAAACCAATGTAACAGCTCTGAGGGGGCCTGTTTCAAAGGCAGGAAAGCATGCAGGAGGAGGACTTTCATGGTTAAACAGTGGGTGCAGTATTTAACATCTTATTGTGACAACAGGTCAACAAGGGTATGATGAAAAAAGGCATGCATCATTACAGTGGGACTTTTGGGCATATCACTGCAAACAAACAAAAAGCAATTTAGCAAGAAGTGAGCAGAAGCCTTAAAAAATAACCACTGTCATTTTGCAGAAACGCAACTTTTGACAAGGTTGTGTAATCTGCTGTGGGAGAAAGCCAAAGCCACACACAAGAACTAAAACCAATGTTCAGGAATCTTCTTACTTCCTCCTTGTTGGATCCGATGTTGAGCAAAGCCATGGGACTGTTGGGGGCACTGCTGGCCATTGGGGCAACTTCAGGAGCAGAGCTGGACTGTGGCACAGGGGACAACCCCAGGGTCTGAGTAACTGCATTGTTACCCAGGGTGGTGGAGAGGTACTGCTTCACCTGCTGCCTCTGTGCTTGCTGGATGTGGTACTTGGTGGGGTTCTCCAAATGGGTCTGCACCTGATCATTTGAACAGTTATTAAGGACAGATGTTCCGACATAATCAGACTTCACAAAATAAAGAACTGGGTGATGAACATACAAACATGCTTACCTTTAGCACCTCCACTGGCACCTGTGCTGGAGGGGGACGGGCAGCATTTGGGGGAAGTGTGACAGAGATGGCTGGAGTGCAGTCGGAGGCCCGGAGCTGAGAGGCAGAGGCCTGCTGCTGGGCCTCGCGTCTCTCCTGCTCCTGGGCTTGTTCTCGCATTAGCTGCTGCCGCAGCAACACACGTGATGACATGGCTAAGGAGAACGTTCCAGATCTAAGGATGGAGCTGGAGAAAAAAATAGAACAAAGAATAATTTTAGATACAGTTGATAATACAACTAATTCACAGTATGTCATGAACTCTATCATTTATCTGTAGTATTCTAATGCTGAGGTTATTGGGAGCTATAGAGAGGTCCCTTATACCATTGGTTTCAACAAAAATGTCAACAACTGCATTTGTTTTAGAATATAACAAAAAACTTCTATAGCCATCGTTGTTTACACATCTGATATTCAGTGAACCACACCGAGATAATTTACTCGCAGAATAATTTGAGAAATGTAACATTACGCTACTACACAGATATCATATGTCATTTAAATCACACAATCACAAATGCATCAGGTTCCAGTTTAATACATTGTAATATTTGCTGTGGAAATTGAGATGCTATGGGGAAGTTCTCACTTCCAGAATTAGTGTCTCAAATGCTCTTCTTTCTGATGGCTATTATCTGAATTTGATACTTTTGAAAGCATGACACAGTCTCAACGTCCTGTATTTTAAAATGGTTTTCCACACCATCTCCTCTTGTGAAACTCCAATAGACTGGCTATCACAATGGTCAAGACGTCCCCTTCAAACCTCAACTGTAGTTCACTGAAGTATACAGATGAGTTAGTGGTGAGTAGCATAACTGAACACTGGTGGGCATCCAGCGAACTCCATTTGTAGTTTGACTTTTATTTTTGGACTTTTGATCACAGCAGTCCACCTTCTTTCCTGGTATTAATTTGCGGATCTGCATTCCTGCTTGTTGATACGGATACTGAGCTGCAGGTGAGCTCATCCAGCCTCCTCGACATCATCCTGGTAACTGGTAAAACTGGTAATGGGGGCAATGGCTTGCTATTACTCATAAATTGACTTAGCTCTCGCTCTGTATAAGACGACATGTGTTAAGCTGCTGTGGAACTTCCAGACTTTTATTTTCCTGGTTTCATTTTGCACCTTAGAATGGCGTACAATAATAAATGACCTCACAACCACAGCTCATGTCAACATAAGAAAATAACACACATCTACATAGATAGCAGTGAATCACATACAGTAACATGACTGTATAACTTCTTCAGGCCTTGATCCTTTTTTCTTTTTTAATTCAATTACTTTTTCTGATTTTCCAGGAATTTGGGCACTGCTGAACTTTGTACAAACTCTAATCTAATGTTTGATCTAATGATAGTTTTTCAAATTTCAGCTCCAAACCTCTTCCTCTGAAAGATGAGCTGGATATTAACCACGAGCTCTTACCACACACCAGCATCCATATTGTCTGCCTTTAGTCGCCCTGTTCACAAGCAAAGACCTATATCACTGCATTAGACCGCAGGGATAACAGAGAGTTTTTATTGTACACGGTCCTGTAGTGGCTGCATGGACACAGATTTCATTTGATTACAAGTATTCATGTTGTTACATGTTGTGCATGTGTGTTTACATGGCGCATATTCTCAGTATGGCTCCTTCCCATGGATCTGGTTTGTTAAAAGTGGTCCTTGTCTCTTCTGACAAAACACGCAGCCATCGAACCTGCACACGTTTGATTCCCGGGAAGTCGTTGGACTGGTTTTAGTGGGTTTGGGAACCATTACCATCACGTATAATCAGCGTTTAGCCCGGTCTGCGTTTAGCTGTTTTCGTAATCTCTATTTTTAGCTAGCTCTAATCTAGCGCCATGAGTTAGCGGAGTTCACTTGACAGCTCTGTGCTGCTAATGGCGCCCACAACACCACTAAAGCTGCCTTTCACACCGAGACAGCTTCACGAACACCTTCCACCAGGGAGGCCGATCATTTCTGTCGAAGAGTGCATGTGTATCCACGGATCCTCACCACACAGCCAAGTCGAAATAGGAAGTTGCAGTTAAGCTCACTGGCTAGCATCCGTTAGTTCTCCCCTCAAGCTAATGCTACCAAGCGAGGCGACTCGAGAAAGAGGATAAAAACACGTACTGTGATAGAAGACTTGTTTAACGTGATCACAGCCACGAATCCCGGAAGTCCTCCGCTTTCTTTGCCATGTCGATAAGTCGGTGAATACAGGCTCTTGAACGGTCGCTAGCCGCAGCTCCTCCAGCCTTGTTTACCTCGGGCCGACGGGCTGAGGTCATCCACGTTACCCGGAACCTGACAGCTGTGACTTCACGGCTCTTTCACAGCGGCCTCCATCACTGCTGCTCCAGCTGAGACTTCAAGATGACAGTGACAACAATACACCAGGTGGGATCCCACGTGAACGAGCTTTGTAAAGAGGTCCGGACAGGTGGAGATGTCTCAGGGGCAGATCATGTAAAAACATCACAACCAAACCAAATGTTCAGGATTACTTTAAAGTTTCAGAGTGTAGAATTTAGTGACATCTAGTGGTGAAGTTGCATGTTGCAGCTGAATGCCCCTCACCTCCCCTCCCAAACATGACAGAACCTGTGAGGCCTTCAAAAGGTGTTTCGTTGGTCCAGTTTGGGTATTTGTCCAAATCATTTCAGCCTCTGTAGAAAAGACCCACTCCTGATGTAAATGTAAATATATATATACAGTATATATATATATATATATGCACACAAAAATATATATACACATATAGGCATATATACGTAAATATATATTTTTTAAACAGAACAAAGAATAATTGTAAATACAGATATAGAGAGGTCCCTTCCACCATTGGTTTTGACAACTGCATTTGTTTTAGAATGTAAAAAATTAATTTCTATAGCCATCATTGTTGAAACACATCATAGAGCTGTGATAACAGATCTGATATGAACCAAAATAAAGACAAAACACATAATGTATACTCTTTTAACCTTTTATTCAAATGTCATTCAAATGAGAAGTCCATTGCAGCTGTCAAGGTGTCTGAGAGTTTCGTAGCAATTTTGTCTATAAAGGAAAAAAAAAAAGATCAGTTTTATTTGCATGAAAAAAACTGGATCACAAATAACAGAGGCTGCCAGTGTGTGTATTTGTCTACCAAGTCTTAAAAGTTCTTTTATAGCATTATAGCTTTATTTTTATTTTTTAACTCGCATTAGAACTGAGTGAACTAAATGACAAGATGATAATATATTGCCTAAAAAGAAATCACACATGACTACATTTACATGGAGAGTAACAGTTTGATATATTGACCTAATTCAAAATAAGACATATTTCAATTATGGTATTTACATGAACTACAAATAAAATATTCCATACATTTTCCTGATTACATGTTACAGAGCATAGTTTGATTACAACTCAGGCCAAATGTTATCCTGCCTGTTTTAAAACACTCAACTGAAAGTTTGATGAACGATGCTACCAAAGACCATTTGCCAAAGCTTCACCTTCTTTTTATTCATTCATATTTCATCTTGTTTACACCCAGAGCATGTGTCATCAAGCAGTTGGTAACTGCTGTTTATTGATGTTGCAAAAGGCAGCAAAAACTCCAATGGGACTATTGATTATTTCTTATCTCAAATGACTCTATTGGGGTTAAAGTAATCGGAAAATCCAAATATTGGTGTCCATGTAAATGAAGTCAATGATAAAATAATATGGCGGACACTGATATTTGTACAAACCTGCTCTTTTCTGCTGCTTTTTCCTCTTCTTGCCAGCAGCCAGGAGAGCCTGACCCTGCTGCAGAGGATCTACATGCAAGATATCCTTCAGATTCGGAGCTCTGGCTGCAGCCTCATTTGCGGGCACGTCATTCCTCAACCTCTGAGATTTTATCTCCACTGTCATAGGTCCAAACTTTTTTTGAACAGCAAGATTATCAGAAATAAAAGTGGGTTAAATGAACCACATTTAACAATATATAAGAGGATAACATAGATTAAATTACATTATGCACATTCAGTAAACACTGAAGATGTAAAGGCAGCTTTATATCTCACCTCTGGGTCCTGGTCATCCTCCATAGATTCTGCTTCCTCCTTAAATTCTGGCTCCTCCATGGAAACTCTTTCCATTTCCAGGTCAGAAGGAGGTTCTCCCTGGCCACCCTGTGTCATCCCAGTGGATTCCATGCAGAAGCCCATCTGAATGTCAGGACAAGAGGACTCTGAAACACAACAAAATCAAATCCAACCTTTGAGCAACTGCTCAACAACAATTGAGCCGCTGCATAAAAAGACCTGCTGTTGGACGCAGTCCACAGAACAGAAGCTGCAACACTGAACTGTTCACCTGTTTATTCAAATTACAGTGAAGCTTGACTCAGTACACAGAACCCTGAACTGAGAAAGCAGTTGTTTTTGCCATTGTAAACACACTGGTTTCATGGCAACAATGACACACTGATGAGTTCTAGCTGCCTCGGCTTCAGAGAGCTGGTTGTGTGTTTAATTAATTTTAATTAGTATTGAACGTTTCGTATGTTCACAATATATGTCAAGTGTGAAGCCACTAAGATGAAGGGTTCTCGAGACATGCAAGTCACATACAGACAGATTTGTATTTGCGCTGAAGTGTTTTAAAAAAAAAAAATTAAAAAAAAAAATTCCTACATATCACAAAATTAGCAATGAAAAAGGTTTAATGGTCAGTTCACAAACATGTTCTTATATCCAAGCACGCAGATTATTTCCTCTTAATAAGGATAACAAACTGTAAGATACTCAACAGTTTTTCCTAAAATTACTTTTTCACAAAGAAATCAATTCAAATCAAAGTAGAATGGTGATGTCTGCAGATTATCCAGAGTAAGCAGGATAATTGTTCACTACTATGATAATAGAGATTTGATTGTCGCCATTTTATATTGGGCTTTTTTGCTGACTTGACCAAACAGACACTTTAACTTACCAGCAAGAACCTCCTGATTTCCTTTTTCCAGCTCATCCCAGTCAAAAGCTTTACCCATCTCTGTAACAATCTCAGCGCTGACGTGTGTGGGGAGTGTGTGTGTGTCTGGAGGGTGTGTGAAGTAGCTGATCCTTCCCCTAAATAACACAACATGTGGAAATTTACAAATTGATCAAGTCGTCTGAAAGCTTGCACAATCCTTATTTTGAACCCACCCTGTCCAGTCCATTAATACACTCTTTGCTGCTTTATCAGTATCCGGCAGTCCTCCTTTCCTTAGTTTGCCTTGTCGTCGGGCAAGCAATGCCAAGAACTCCAGGGCTGTGTGAAAGTCTGGAACTCGGTAGTGCTCCATGATCTGTGCATCCGACAGAAATACCGTAACACTGCAGCGTGAAAATCACACATTCGAGCAACGTTCACAATGGTTGTAACCAAATGACACACCTGTGCTTTGTTGCAGCGTCGCAGGATGGCTTCAACAGGTGGAAGAGGATCCACGAGCTGTTCGATTTTCACGCAGTTACGAAGAATCATTGCTGCATCAGTCGTTGAAATTGCCATGACGATGCCAGGGCAATCTAGAAGCTTTATGTGTTTGTCCAGATGCACCTGTTGAAGGCACCTAAAATCATCAGAACCATCAGTAAAACAGGGACGAGGCTCGCTGGGTTTTGCAGGAGAGCAGAATGAACCTCTTGATGTAAACTTACTTGGTGACACCTGGAGTGGCCCCGACATTACACGCTCGTGCCCGTTTCAGACTGTTAATCAAACTACTCTTTCCCACATTAGGAAAACCTACAAAAAAAGATTATGCAAATAATTATTTCACATTAGAGCACTTGACGTCTTTAACTAGAAAAGCCAGCTGTATTGCTGGATGTGTTGCTTACCTACAACACCAACAGTGATGGCGGTCTTTATGTCCAGGTTGCGGCAGTAGTTTCCCAGTAGCTTCATTAAGCAGTCCGCGCCAACACAAGCACTGCTACTGAGGAGCTCTGTGGTGGCTTGGGTCACTGGAACATTACTGCGTTTCTGTACATGTCAGCAGGAAAATAATTGTTTAATCTTTGTTGTGAAATCATCTTATTCCATTAATTTTTAGCTTATCCAAACATAAAAATATAATTCCATACCAAGTTCTTGTTTTGTTGCTGAGTAGATGCTTTGAAAGCCACAGTTGGAAACTCGTTACGTAGGTACTTTATCCACTTCTCCACTATTTCCTTTGACACCAGATCTGCAGTTAAAGAAAATACTTTAAAGTCAAGCATCAATTATTTGACAAAATAAATATGATGACCAGGATCAGTGTTTCCCACAGAATTAATCTGATCTATGACAGTAACAGGGGGGTGCACACGCACAAAGTTCACATATGACGCTGCAAATAGCGCTGCATAAACCAGGTTAACAATCTCTTATTTTAAGATGTTAATATCTGTAAAAAAATATATTTTTTCTTAATTAGGATTCTGTTACAACAAATTACCATATGGTAGGCTGCTACAGTCTAGACAATTAATGGATTACACTGCTGGCATGTTGTCAAATTAAGTTTATTTAAACAATTAAGTCTTTTTAACTTACCAATCTTATTAAGGACTAAAACTATTTTCTTGTTTGTTCCACTTTGAATGACTGCCTGTTCCACCTGAGGACACCTGCAGCCAAGAGGGTCACGTGCATCCAAAACCTCCAAAATCACATCTGCAGCCTCGACAACCTTACAAAAAACAATTCCATGGTAACGCTTGTAAAAGTATAGTATTCATCAGATATGGACCAGTGGTATCATGCATGGACTGGCTGCATACCTTTTTAAATTCTCTGTAATATGCCTTTCTCGAATTCTCATTCTCAAAATTAACATGCTTCTCCAAACTCTGCATCTCCATCTCCTGTGAACACAAAATAGAAAACACGAATCACTCCCACAACAAATTGCATTATATGCAGTGATTTTAATTGGCGCTGAATTTGCACCAAACAGGCTGACACTAACCCTCTGCTCAAAATCCCTCTGTCGCTGTAAGATGTCATGCTGAAAGCTTTGCAAATTCCTCCTCTTCATCAGCTCTCGTTCTCTGGACATTTTCTGCTTTTCTTGGAGGTCTTGGAGCTAATAAGCGAGGATCGATTCCAAGATTGGTTTACTTCAAGAAAACACCTGCAATGTCACCTCAAATATGAGTACACACAGATTTGAAGATTTTACCCGTTGCTTTCTGATTTCTTCTGGTTTTCTGTGGTGGTTGACATGTTGCACAGACGACTGCTCTGTAGTCTTTGTCCTGCCTGAAGTGTCACCCTTTTGTCCATCAGTGGCCTGTATACAAAAGAAGCCCAAATACAGTATGTTGTAAAATAATTACAAAAATAACAAAATTGTCAAAATAATTTAGATTTTTATTTATCCCACCCAAACACACTATTATCCTGTTACTGTGCATCACCTGGGGCCACGTTAGAGAAAGAAAAGATAATATAGCATTTCAGGGGGGGTTTAGATTATTTGAGGGGGGAAATGTGCACTTGTTTTGATGCAGTCCCGAACTAAAATGCAGCAGACATCATTGACAATTAGAAGAGAGGTCACATGAAGGTGTGAATTGAGATGGTCATTTTTTATACGATTAATTGTGCAGCCCAAGAACTTAGTGTTGAAAAAGATGCTTGGTTTAATGATCTGTTTGTTGGTTTGTTTGATGTTAGAAGATTGCAATTATTTCAATGAAGAACACACAGACTACCATGACTCTTGTGGAAGGGTGTGGTATGAGTCAGGGGGGAAGAACACACAACAACAAACCAGGACACACAACAACAATAAACCAAGTCACACAACAATAAACCAAGACAAGACACACAACAACAACAAACCAAGACAAGACACACAACAACACAAACCAAGACAAGACACACAACAACAACAAACCAAGACACACAACAACAACAAACCAAGACACACAACAACACAAACCAAGACACACAACAACACAAACCAAGACAAGACACACAACAACAAACCAAGACACACAACAACAACAAACCAAGACACACAACAACACAAACCCATAAGAAGTCATGACACACAGCAACAAAACACAACAACAAATCAAATGTGTGTGTGTGTTCACAGTAACATGGAGCTCTGGGGTGTGTGTTGTCCTGACACAGAGAAGTAGCCTGGCAGCTGCAGCAGCACAGTTAGCATCAGACACATTAGCACATTAGCAGAGCTCACCTTCAACTTCCCCAGGAAGCCGAGACGCTTGGCTCGTTTCTGTTCTGTGAAACACAACAAACGACAAAGTGCGTTTACGATCACACACAGTTCAATACAGGGCGGACACGTCTGCAACATATTCAACACATACTCGCTTTGGACATGTCGCCACCAGCCCCTCGTTCTCCCACTTCACGTGTTCCACAGCGTGGACGTGCGTGCGAGCGCAAAGACTTCACCCATAACATCCGGCTGAATGTCAAAATAAAAGTGCTTGTCTCCAGAAGCGAAGATGTGGATGAAGAACAGAGAGACACCAACATCTGCAGGATGTAATTCATTTAACGTGGGTGAGCGAGGCTTCTCGGATCTCAGACAACCTGTAAATGACTGTAGGGGTTAAATATATATGAAGGCTCAAGTGAAACAAACCGGGCGAAACGGCTCCGTGCGTTTTGTGCACCGCGGGAAGGATAAACGCTTCACTTCCTGTGTCCGTAACGCAACGCCGAACCACGCCCACCTATCACGCAGACAGTCCAAGCCATCAAGTGCAGGCCACGTGGTGAAAATTTAACCTAAATCGAATTAAAGTGGTAAATCGAGGCATACTTCTTGTTGCCAGTAGGTGGCGCTATCACTACATAAGTATCTAATCGATCTGTCGAACGGTAAATAAATAAATGTCCATTTACAAAACAATGATTTACTTATAAACTTTAACACGAAAATACCACAGGAGCATTTTCCAAAATCTCAGGAAAACCAAAACAAACAAAAGACTGTGAGTATTGATATTAGTTTATATAGTTTATATATATATGTCTCATCCAGGTCATTAATTGTATCTTCAGAAGTTATACAAGTCAACATAGGCAAAAGGAAACACAAGCAAGTCCAGTTCCTACTACACTTGTACAACTTCTGCAGAGATGAGTTGGCTTGTGTTTTGTTAACATAAGATTGTTATTAAATAAGATATCAAATCTAAGTATTTATTATATGATAAATTACTAAGCTGAATGAGTATCAACTTAGCCAGACGTTTAGCCAGTCTAGACATTTAACAATCTGCCATGATTATTAAACAACTAATCTACTAATTCCGCAAATGTGAGTGTGAACTCTGGTCTCAAGATTGTGTGGAGAAAGCTACAATCAGTATTACCACAGGCCAAGCAAACCATGCACTGATGGGAAATACTGTATCTCAATTAATAGTGTAGATATTTGTTATTTGTATATTTTTGTGTTATAAATGCATGGTCTAAAGGTCGTGGTGCAAGTGCATTTAGGGCATTTCCAAGTCCACCTTGATAAATGATGGGAAAAAAGGTTGATGCCCCTTGTGTAGTTCAAAAGTGTTATACTTTGTCTCTAAATTATTGATTGTTTTGGGGCTTCACATCCAATAAACAAGTGTGCCATCTCTCATTCTATTTGTGAGCCAGGTGCGCTTGCACTTAGGCAGACTGTTATTATAAGGGCAGATTTGCCAGATACAGTAGTAAGAAAGAACAAGTCTGTAGAGGAAATAATTTAATTTGTGTGTGTGTTACGTTAGGTGCACTTACGTTCCCACACCTGCCTCTGTTGGTGTATAGTACTATCTTTGTAAGGCATCCTGAAAACATTGAGGTAAAAACATCAACCACACCTACTTCCCCTCAAGAGACAGCAGAAGTGTGCAATTTCACATTCTCCACATTTTTATCCTCTGATCGGTGCTGTGGGTGGAATGTTCACATTGCTTTATCTGAAAATGCAGCGTGTATGAGCTGATACTTGTGCAGTCTGATCAACTGGAAGTTAATAAAAGACATCTATTGTATTACAGTCACTCTTGACTCTAGGAATGCTCTCATTAAGTCAAACATTTCTCTCTGGCTGTTGTTTTGCTACACTCCTGCTGTGGCAGAAGTGTGTGGGAATTTGTCCATAATCACATTGTTTTGTTTATCCTGAGCCGAGGTATGTGTCGGGTGAAGGTGCTGAAATTGTCTAACAAAACCTGGGCATGGTGCTTTTACAAAACCACCATACATGTTCGAAACCCTCTGCAGTTCTATTGTAGAAAGTTTGCTAACATACACAACTGGTCCAAAACCCACATTTTTTACAGTAATGTATCTTACTAAACAGTTATAAGTGCAGTAATGAGGAAAATGTTAAACAACCTTTGGACAACTAATTATATGAATCAACAGATGGAAAACTTTCAATATGCATTTATTTTTTATGTTCATCTGAAAAAAATAAACAGTGACATGATAATTAATTTACTTTATGAATATTTTTTGGTATTTTCATTTGCCAGATAGCTATTTACTAAAAAAGACAAATAAATGAAACATAACATATTTACTGTACATAACACAATGGTTCTTAGTTATTTTTTCAAATTAGAGAACATGGAGGTTTATGCAGGTGCCACAGAGGAGACCTCTGTCTTTGATGTGGATACTTCAGAACCATCATCCACTTCTTTGCCAAAGAGTTGCATGATGCATGTGCGGAACTGATGGGAAGAGAACAAAATCATTTGTGTATAAAATGTCAATCAAAACACATTAGGGGAATAGAAAGCTGGTTAATGTGGCATCTTAATTGTTGTGCTCACCTGTCGGTTCATGAAAACATAGATGACTGGGTTGTAAATGGTGGCGCTCTTAGCAAAGTATGCAGGCATGGCAGCAGCCAGAGGGTGGAAGGCATATCCAGGGTTAGCTGCAGCAAAGCAGGCAAAGGCTGTATACGGTCCCCAGCAGACACAATATGCCAGGATCATGACCACAACCATTCTGGACACTTCTTTCTCAGCTTTCTGGGTTGACTCTGATTCCTTCTGCTGCATGGCAACCTATTATCAACACATCAATGCAGTGTGAGAATCGGCCAGGCTGTGAGATACTTTAATTTATTTATCAAACTGCAGGTAACCTACAGAATGGATGGCCCACCAGACAGCAAGGTAGCACAAGATGATAATAGACAGGGGAAGGAAACAGCATGTAATCATAAGAACAATCATGTAGGACTGGACTCCAGGGTCTTCACTTCCACTAAATACATCAGGTCCACAGGAAGTCTTCAGTCCATGAGGCCAGTACCTGACACAAAAGAAATTCTTAAATTGATGTTCCCATTGATGAATTAAAAACTGTGTTTTAATTTAAAAAAAAAACTGCAGGGTACCTGCTCCAGCCAAAGATTGGGGGAGCACACCACACTGCTGCCCAGATCCAGGAGAACAAAATTCCACCTGTGGCCCATTTGGCATCAAACTTGACATTTCCAAAAGGTTTGCACACAACTACCCATCTCTCCCAGGAGATAATGGACAGGGACCAGAGAGCAGCAATTCCTGAGGAAAGATGAGGGTTAATCAGAAATCAGAATCCATCGTTAAGAAACTGTTTCCAATCATTTTAATCCAATACAGAGAAAAAATATGAACGCTCACCACACACTGAGACAGTATAGCCCTCAAAGACGCACATTGGGTGTCCCAGAATAAAGTACCCAAAAAACTGGTTGCATACACTAATGGTGCTGGCAAAAACTGTCTCTCCAAGATCAGCGATTGCAAGATTGACCAAGATCCAGTTCAGTGGGTGACGGAGTTTCTTGAACTTAGCTGTGGCCACCAAGACAAGACCGTTGGTGAAGACTGATGCAACGACCACAAAAAACATCCAGAGGGTTGCTAAGTTGTAAACCCATCGAGGAGCAATGTGGTAATTGGGACCCTCAAAGGGATCTGGGGAAAAAATTGAATCATTAAGAATCTCATATCTTCTCTCAAGTACACATTGTTATTTTTTTAGCATTTTTATGTATAGTATTCATTTACTCAATTTTAGATAGATTGCATCAAATTATGTAAATAACACAATTTATCTAGTCACTGAAATAAAATAAGTACATTTTCATCTAATTTTTGACCAGTGTTGTGTATTAATATATTCCTCATCATCTAACTCTTAAAATATACAACAATTCTAGCTGAGTCATATTCATTACATTTGAGTCATACAACAGAGCTGCATTTCTTCACACTTGCCTTGTTTAATTGCTAATAACTATATTCAAAATAATGTCAATCATCATCACTTTAGAGATATCCTTTAAATCATACCTCAAACATCAGTCAATGAATGCATATTTTAAATAATTTCCAAATGTATAATTTCAGCTATACTGACTTTGGAAATTACATCAAGTCAAAGGCATGCCTTAATTAATAGTCAATTAAATACAGTGTTGAATCATTACAACATCAAGAAGCTATTTTGTTCCGGGTGGATGTTGTTATTGTTGTTCTTTCTTGTAATCCCATCCTCATACAAATAACATTCAAATTCAAATTATTCAGAAAATATACTGATAATACTGTACCTCTGGTATTGTTGCTGTTTGTGTATACAAAGGCTGATCCCCTTGTCGTATCTTCATGGTACCGCCTGGCAGCAAACACCTGTTTTCCCCACTCTTCTGCCATTTTGTTCTTAGCAGGAGGGCCCTCAACAGTCAGCCTTTCTTGTCACTTGCAACCTCCTCGGGTGACTGGTTCCACACATCTGACTTAAGTTTTTATACTTATGGTTCAGAGACCTCTGATAGGATTAGGTCAATCAAATTACAGCTGTGGTGTGCCGCTTAGTAGTGATACTTGGTAGCAATGCAGTTAACGTATTTTGAACTGTAATTAAAACTCAGCCAAATGAGGTAATTGGATTAAGACACAAAATGACAGAATAATCTGATTTGGAAGCGGATTTCCCTCCACTCAGTCAAAGTTAAGATTAGTGGCAAGAACTTTTGAGTGTCCCACAATGTAAAGTTTGTGCCATTTTTCTTCACTGAGTCATACAGTGTTACTTACAACTAGAGCAATAATGAATTAAAGAGCTATTAACGCAGCACTACACTTGTGTCTCAAATTATAATTTTAGCTTTAGAGCAAATGTTTATCTTCCTTTACTTTTGGATGCAGGGGAATAATTAGATGTCATGACACTATGAACCGCACCCATTTTATGCTAATAAATTAATCTGGGAAATGAAAAAAACTCCGGAGAATTGTGCACATTCACCTTACATGTTGTGTATGACATTGATGGGTATACAGTACATGTGGATCACTGTGGGCATGAGAGGACAGCCAAGTCTTAAAGCAGCTTATGTGGACAAGTGGAGATCCACGGAAGTGTAATGAGGACAGTTGGAGTTGTTGACATGCGAGGAAAGTAAGACAACTTTAAGCCCTCCGGAAAGAGAGGGCACTCAAGAGCTTTTTCAAAAATCTTTTGATCCTGCAACTCACGTCATTGCCCTCATGCTATGAGCAAAGGGGAGGGGTAACATACCCTGATTCACGAGGAAGGTCTGAAAAGAAAAACAATTAAGGACTGAAGAATGGCATTGAACGGAGTGATTGGCCTGGAAAGGTTCTTTCTCTTGCATCAATGATTAAATAAATAATAATAATAATAATAATAACTTAAATATATGGCACATTTCAAAACAGCTGTTGCAAAGTGTTTCAAAAGGAGGACAAATAAAAACAAGAATACAAATCATCAAAGTTATTATGTGTGTGCTGGACATTGTGTCTAGAACTTATTAAAACAGTCAGAGTGAAGTTAGAAGACTTTGTGTTCCTCCTACCTGGTTTATCTGCAATGAAGATTTCATATTCAATTTGTTTTTAATAAAATTAAACTGAATTTGCTTTATAACTGTTCACATGTGCAGCTTATATATAGATTTGATTGATTAAGTGAACTGGTGCTATTTGTTCATATATTGCATATCAGATCATTCAGACCAGTTCAAAACCTTTCAAAATAAAACATCTGTAATTCAACTAAATATAAAGCATGACAGCAACAAAATGAACACAACCTGCTAAAGAGGAAGTGTTTCTATGAATTGTGTTGCTATAATGGAGATCTGCACCGTCTGTGAATGTCTGCATCCGATCTGGTAAATTTAATTAATCAGATTATCAATAATCTGTTTGGGAAAGATATTATCAGCCACAGACCGCCAGTTAAGGCAGTTACGACTGCTCTGGTTTATCTGATCACATCAACAAAGACACATTCAACTCAGTTCACAGACTGAAGGCACACTGGCCACCCCCCCTTCCTGCCACAGAGTGCTGGTTGTCTGATTATTCAAAGTGTATTAATATTAACATTCCAACAGTGAAGCTCAGATAGACGGATATGAGTCGTATTATGCAAATAGAAGAAATAAAAAAGGTGGAGGAATAGCTTTGTATATGAACTCAACTTTGAATTGTTTGCAATATGACAACTGCTGTAGACAACATTTTGGAAATGATCGCAGAAGAAATCATTCATGAAAAAGTTAAAAATGTCATAAACAGTTGTGTCTATATAACACCGGGTTCCTGTGCTCAGACATTCACAGACAAAATAACAAAGTTAATAAGAGTGTGTTTCTAAATGGGGACCTCAATATTGATCTGGAAAATCCATGTGGACTGAAGACTTCAAGTGAATTAATTAATGCAATATATAGCTTGAGTCGACTGTTATCGATATTGGATCTTGATGACTGATGTAGGTGTCACGATAGATGAGAATGTGAACTGGAAATCACATATAAATTACACAAAGGTGAAAACAGACAAACAATAGCTTTGTTACAAAAGGCAAAGGATTCATTAGATAATCAAGCATTGCACATTTCATTCAACTCACTGATTGTCACATATCTGACCTACTGTGTTGAAGTTTGGGGAAGTGCTTGCAAAACATATACTCATTCAGTTTTCATTTTAGGAAAAAGAGCCATAAGAATCATCAGTAGAAGTCGATACAGAGATCCATCAAACCCATTATTCGTTCAGTTAAAGTTGTTTCTTTTCAGGAGCTACTAGATGAAGTATTCTGCAGATTTAAATAAAGCTCATATGAAATTAACTTAACTTAGAAGAAACAGTGATCTTTAAAGAAACACAATTCAGAACCATTTATGGACCGTTACATTAGAGTGAAAGGAATCAGTTTATGGAAAATCTCAACAAAGAAACCAAATTATCTAAAACAAATGCTTTATTTAAAAAAAGAAATAAAGTCAGTATGTTGAGGAGGTCAGTGTAATGTACATCAATAAACATCAACACATTTTGCTCTTTTTTGTTTTGTTGTGATAAGTACATCATTTTGTGAGCTTTGAATGGTATAAAATGAATTGTAACTATGTTAAATTTGCCATCACAGCATCTCATGTCCCTTTAGTTCCTAAGTTACAATTCATTTTATACCAATCAAAGAAGCTCACAAAATAAAGTAAATGTGAATCAGCTTACGTTACTGTTTAAATAAGCTTAGGTATGTAATATTCCAAGGTTTTAACAAGCAATGTGAAGACTGGATTTGAGAGGATCTACCTTTATAGAAAAATCATTTGTAGAAAAACTAGGTGCTTTTTGAATTGTCTTACTGCATCTGAAACCTCCTCTATGATGTCTGAGTCAGACGAAGGGCAGAATCTGACAATTTCTTTACTTTCCAAAATACACAATTTTGACACAGAGATGAACTATGTATGTGTGAAAGTATTGAACGATTATTTTGACTCCACATTTCAAATTTACTTTTGAAATACAAAAAATATCTTCCTCTGATTAAGTGTGACTTTATTCTCGGCATTTCAACTTCACATTTTGACTTTATTCAAATTATTAAATTCTCGTGCAAAAATGTCAAATTCTCTGCATGGCATTGTAGAGACAATCATATTAGAGTAAACATTACTGCGGATCCTTTATCTGTTGCCATTTGCTCAGTCATCCATAATACCGGATTGCCTAGTTGAGAGAAAGGACATCATATGTACATTGCATTAGCAGCTGTTTGGGTATGGATCTGCAGAGTCTCACTTCCACATGTTTAACCTCTAATCAGGACCACGGTTGACCTGGAAAAATGCCGGTCAAGATTTCTCATGTCCCCGTAGACCAAAGCGGATTACACGGACAACTCAGGTTCTTCCACCTAACACATTAACACAGTGTAATTACTTCTGTCATGCTCACTCCGTAACACTTTAATCTCTTTTGGAGCAACAGTTCACTTCAGGAAAGGCAGAGATTTTCCAGGACTGCTGTCATTGTTTTTTTTAATCCGTTGATTCTGTTTTGTTTTTTTCAAGTCCACGTCTTGTGCAGGTAGCTCATAGCTCTGAGAAGAACTCCAGGATAAGGACTGCGCAACAAGAAGAGGATGGATCCTGAAACTAAGGGAATCTGTAAACTTTTCTATTTTCTGCTATTTATAATTGTAGGTCTATATTA
The DNA here is from genome assembly GCF_024713975.1 of Paralichthys olivaceus. Lineage (NCBI taxonomy): Eukaryota > Metazoa > Chordata > Actinopteri > Pleuronectiformes > Paralichthyidae > Paralichthys > Paralichthys olivaceus. The sequence goes on along the minus strand of NC_091094.1, from coordinate 22,662,223 downwards.
GTAATTGTATTTAAATGTGTTGAATGTTCACTTGTTGAAATAGTGGTTGTTTAATGTTTAATGTGTTTGTTTGGTTTAAACAGATTTTTCAAATGTGACATTTAGAAAACTTGTATTGTTTTCAGTATCTTGATAAAAATTAAATATCATCCAAGATGTGGAATTGTAGTATCTTCTTCTTATTGTTTATTGTCTATGTGGTGCTGGGGATATTTCGAGGGTAGGTCTGGAATTCCGCTAGTTCTGAACTATTCATATTTGGTAAAAGTTCACTACTAGCAGAACTCGGATCTGCTCCTGACTACCGACGGAAATCTCTGTGGCCACTGTGACCTTGGTGATCTATATCATAAACAATTACACTGGTGTGAAGTGAGCCGAGGCCACCTGTTAATCATATGATCTTGTGTTCACTTCAGATCAGGTAATAATCCTTGTCTCAGATTTATGTGTACAATGTTGAGGGATGTTGTGATGACCATAGTCTTCTCTTGCCTCTTTGCAGCACAGCTGTTCCACGATGGACAACAAGCCAGACGCAGTAGTCACAATGGTATTTCCAAATATTGATTGATTGATTGCTTAATTGTTTGATTTCCTTCTCTTCTCTGCAGTGTAGCGAACAGATAACATGTTATCATATTTTTATAATCATGGTTTTTGTGTCTACTCAGATTTTTTTGTTTGAATTATACTCATGCCTTCTTGTCTTTTCCTTGATGACTTGATGACTTGAGACTAAAACTTTAACTTTGATCCGTGCCAACACAGGGACTCAGGTGAACTTGTAATCCTGGTCAATTAACCCTTAATTTCAAGGAAAACAAGTGCATATAACAGCTTTAAACAATAAAACATTTATTGTAACAATAGTAAATATTGAACACTTGATTTATTAGACACTCTGAGTTTATCAGTGTGAACCCAAATTGAAAATTATTATCACTTGCACTGTATGTATTTATTTTTGTGTATTGTGCGTACGTGTGTGTATGTGTGTTTAGTTTATCTTCTGTTAAATAAAGGCTTTGTGTCTCTTGTTTGTCCGTGCAACAAAGTAGTCAACAGAATGGAACAATCTCAGTGTGGCTTTATGTTTCCATCGGGCAGATTACCTGGAGCGAAAATCCGCCCCAAAAATTATTATAAAAAAATGAGGGCATTGATTTTATGGTGTAAAAATCTACATCCATGATTTACTATTAAAGTAAAATACACCAGTTGGCAGGTTGGTGGACGATCATGGTTCATTAAATCATTTCCAGAGTGAGAGAACGACGTTATTGGCATTTAACACAATATTCCTCCATTATCAATGGTCCATGATAAAATACATAAAGTCAGTCTAGTAAATTTTCGTTGCAGTGCACACAGTGACAGTATAGATCTACTTTCCCATTACATTAGCAATAGTAGCATTTTATACACAAGACATGTGGCAGCTGTGCTGTGAAGGAGGCTCACTCTTCATCTGAAGTGTAGCACCATCTGTAGGCTGAATGCTGATAATGTCTATGTCTTTTAAACCCCAGACATTTTCCTTTTTGCAAACATTTGAATTACTTGATGAATAATTCAGCAGAAGAAAATGCATTTCATTCTGATTTGTGAGAACAAGACGACTGCTTGTGCAAGATTCACACCTGAAGTTCTGATGGAGAAGAATCAGAAGAATGATGCTAAATGATGCTAAATCTAAAAAAATAGATTTCAAACTATCAGTATTTTCAGTCAGAGCAGCTATTAACTCTTATCAGAGAATGCCGCAATATTTTTGAAGCAACGAATCTCACTTTAGCTGGGGTCTTTCTGTGTGGAGTTTGTATGTTCTCCCCATGTCTCTGTGGGGTACTCTGGCTTCCCCCAACAGGGAGATGTGGGTTGGATTAATTAGACACTGAAAATTGACTGTAGGTGTGAATGTGAGTGTGATTGGTTGTTTGTCTCTGTATGTTGGCCCTGTGATGGACTGGGGACCAGGGTGTACCCCGCCTCTTGCGATGAGATTGGCTGCACCTCCCCCCTTGACCCTCAAAAGGATAATTATGATAGATAATGGATGAACTGGATTCAGAGATAATCACTCACCTCTTATGAAGAAAGTGGCCATCCCTCCGTTTCACAGGTAATCATGAACTGTTCATAAACTGATGATTCATTAATATGGTACCTCCCAGTCTGTCCTCCGGGAATTCATATACCCTATGTTGTCCTCAGTTCAGAGTTTGATCAGGAACTAGTCATCATGATTTTATTATGTATCCGGTTGTTCCTGACTCTTTTCCTCTCATGTTCCTCATTGGCATGCACCTTATTTTAAAATGCCAGCCATCCGTTTCTTTCACTCAGTAAAATCATGCATGTAAATATGGAATTAGGATGTTTGTGTCCAGTCATGATTCTGACCTGCATAACATACATTGTTTCTGTACGTTCGGCATCTATCAGATGATAGAAACATTGTATTTACTGTTATATTTATTGTATTTGTGCACTCTATCTTTTCTCATGTACATTCTACTCATCTCACAAATAACTGAATATCTGGTGATCTGATCCAAGCAGATATTACAGCTCTGAAGCTGTACCTCCACTGTTAATTAAGTTCACATTTTTACATGCATGTGTGAAATTTGACACAACAAATATACAGCAGATGTTTTAACACTCATTTGCAAGCATTCTTACAAGCATGTCCATTCAGTGTTTACTTGAGTAATAGCTATTATGGGTTTCTAGTGACCTGAGACAGAATGCAAGACTAAACATTATACATTTTTCTTATGTGCACCTGCAGTGAATATCGTAGAAAAGACATCACATCATCACTGACATTATTTATATATTTCGGAGTTTTCTTTACATATATTCTTCTTTGCAGCCAACTCTTTATCTCAAGGAATAACGTAATTTCATTTGTCATATAGTATTTGTCTTTTCAGGCTATTCACACTCTGTACCAGTGAATAATCTAACCAGGTCCGACTTTAGAGACTTCAGTAACCGATTGACTTGTCGATGACTCCTCGTCATCACCTCCACTCATCCCCACCATCTTCCTTATGCATGAGCGGAACTGAAAAACAAAATGAAACAACATGTTGCTGAAATAAGTATCTGTTCTTTACTGTGTGTAGTTTAAAGGTAGTGTGATGTGGTTTTCCTCGGAGGATGGAGCAAGCTCTCTGTATGTTTTCACAGCCACCTTTAGAGGGCGCCATTGACCTTCTCCGTGATTATTCAAATATTTATTTTCAGTATATTGGATTGTGATCGTGGTGGCAGCTGATTGTTGATTGTGATTACAATTTAGATATACAATTCAGGACTGCCCACACATGCGACGACCATCATTACAATTGTCATCACTGCTCCCTTCATCTCTGTCAGACTCTTTCTTTTGTATTAATTCTTTAAACATTGATATAAATCTGCATTTATGTTGGACACTGTCTTATCTCATGAATATTGTAAATCATGTTATTTTATTGAAGGGCTCTAATACATGCAACATCTCTTGCACTTCTGTCTGTTCTGGAGGAGTGATCCTGCACTTGTGATTCTTTAATAGTTTTTTGTGTTAGTTTTTTTCGTTCTATAGCTTAGGGATAAGGACAGAGGATGTTGCAACAGTTATAATTTGTGAATCATTGTGAATGAAAAAACTTTTGATTTGATTTGATATTAAGTTCCCTTGCCTGCCTCAAATTTTCTTTGTTTCTATTTATTTGATTTCTGCAGAATTTGCCAGAATTTTCCTTAATTCCAAATAGTTCAATCTCATTCTGTGCATAAGTATTGTTTGTGAAATTGGTTCTTTGCTGAGCAAAGGTCACATAGTCCTGGATCATCCATGTATTTACACAAACTCACCTGTTTATTGAGGAGGATGTAAATAACAGGGTTGTAGACTGTAGAGGCTTTGGAGAGACAGGAGGGTATGGTGGCCAGTCTCAGGTCGAATGGCTGCCCTCGGTTGTTAATAATCCAGAGAGCAAAGGAAGCGTAGGGCATCCAGCACACCAGGAAGCCCATCACCATGACAACCACCATCCTGGTCACCTCCTTCTCTGCCTTCTGGGTGGAGGCAGACTCAGCTTGAGCCTTCGCTGCCTGGTGAGGAAGAAGAACAGAAAACACTGTTCGGTGTGGGGATGCACATTCACATTCAGATCTATGAAGTCAGGTCATTGTAAGTCATTAGAATCTCAAAGGTGTGATGATAAAATGAAAACATAACAACACAAAAGTTTAAAACCAATGTACTGATATATATGAAATGGGTGATTATGGAGGGGAAGTAACACAGAAAGACAGGAAGTAGGATGTTTAAATGTTTTGTTTGCTTGAATTTTGCTTATCTGCTCTTGCTGAGTCATAATGTTTATGTTGGCTGATTGAGCTGTATGATGAAAGCTGTAATATTGCAGCATTTTACAATATTTTTTAATGAAAAAACTTAAATGGGGTAGGACCTGATATGTATTCACTTTTTTTTTACTTCTTTTGGGATGTGATTTATTTATTTCGAACATTTGTCATTAAAGCTCACTTGTTTGCTGTGCCCTGTTCTTACTAGTTAATATTGCTATTTTTATTCTAAACATGTTCGATAAAAGAGACAGTCAACAATAGATAGATGGAGACACGTTCCCCACCGATTTCAGCATGAAGAGCAGCTGTGAGTAGCAGAAAACGATGGTGAAGAAGGGGACAGAGAAGCAGAAGCAGAAGAGGAAGATCACATAGGACTCGTTGTTGAACTTGTTGTCAGTTGTGTACCAGTCTGGTCCACAGGAGCACTGCATACCCTCCGGGATGTACCTGGAGAGAAGGACAATCAGTCACTCAGTCTGTGTCTGGACTGTAGGACATTAAAGCTCTAGACAGAGGGACCTGATGTATAAATTCTGCTTGCAGATATCACATGATTTTAACAGCACATCTACATGGCGTTGGCCCTTATGACCGAAAACTCTCTTGACATCTTTGTTGCCGTTCCTCTATGGTTAGGGCACCACTTATTCATCCTGAGATTTTTGTTCTGTTTTTCTTTTTTTTCATTTTGTTAGAAACATCATCAACACCTCCTCTTGCTTGCGATGAATTCTTTAAAAGGATCTCCTGCTGTTTTCTGACATCGGTTTCTCTGCACTTTGTGCGGAGATTGACTAGGGGGCTGGGAAAGTCTGCAAATTTCCAGAGTTCATTGCATGTCTGAAAGCAACTTATGTTACCAGGGAGAGTTAAAACTAGAATGGCACTCAGTATAGCACATACCTCAACCAAGGTCTAAAAATCCCACATATGATTGTGTAGTTCTTATTGTAGAAATAAAAAAAGACAAAACAAGAGGTCTGATAACCTTTATTATTTCTATGTCATAAAAAATAGTTAAAGAAAAGTAATGGGTTATTTTCACTGTTGCACGCTAGATGGTGATATACTGACCTACTCCAGCCAACCAGAGGAGGAATCGCAGCCATCAAAGCAAAGACCCAAGTTAGAGCGCAGCAAGCTATGGCATGGTTTGGTTTGAAGATGAAGGTTCCTAGTGGCTTGCAGACAACCAACCATCTTTCTAAGGCTACCACAGCCAGAGACCACAGGCTGACCATACCTGGAATGAGACAAATAAAAGACTGACACTGTTTGCATTTCCCCATATCAGGACTAGTTTAAATATAAAATATGTATGAAACATAGTTGTGTGTTGTCCACTGTATGACGGACTGCAGGAGCAGTTGTATTTTTGCCCACAAGAAATTAGAAGTTATTATAACAAATGTTTAAAAAAATTAAATGGATGGTCTAATGTGTAACAAGCATCAATGTTTTTAGACGTCTGCCTGTGGATCTCACATTACATTTAACATTTCACCACATGATTGTCCAGTAACTGCAGCTTTTGGCAGGATGAGCCAGAAGCAAACAGAGATTTAATGCATTAAGAGCTGTTCTCTCCTACCTCTTTTACCTTAAACATAAAAAATTAGCACTTTGAAACCATGATACTAATACTGCAAATAAACAGAAGGTAATCAAATTTTTTATGTGATAGAAAGAGGAAACTGTCCAGTGATGTTACCAAGATGATTTACTGGATGAAAATGGTTATGAGAAAAATCTGTATTTGATTCAATATGCTTGTTGTGTTGCATTTTACAAGCAATCAACACAATCTAGTGTCTTAGAAATAAAATAAAAAACTTAACTTTTTAAGTTTTTTATTTTTAACTAAAATAAAAAACTAAAAAAATTTCTACCTCCATGATAGTCCTGAATATAACCTAAATTCTTATGTTCCTTACCACCAACAGTCGCTGTAAATCCTTCAATCTTGCACCCAAGTGGACCAAGAATCATATATCTGAAGGCAAAGCAGTAGAAGCAGGTGAAAGAGCCCACAGAGGACACGAGGAGGTTTGCCACTGACAGGTTCACCAGGATGTAGTTCAGATGAGACCGGAGTTTCTTGTATTGAATGGTGCACAAGATGGTGAGTGTGTTGATGGCTGTGCCAGCCACGAACAGGAAAAACATAAAAGCTGACATCGAATAAAAGATTGCTGGGCTTCCGAGGTGATCCTGGGGAACCAGGAATGGGCTGAGGGACGTGACGTTGTTGGTGTCCAGAGGGATCGGGATCCAGAAGTCATCCGGGAACTCCACAGCGCGATTTCCCCTCATTTTTCCCCTGGATGTTTGTCAAATGAAAATTCAAGCTTTGTTCAAAAAGAAGTCAAGAAATTGTAATACTGCTCAAGACAGTTCTGTAAAGTTCAAGTGTTAATTAGAGATTCTATGTTTTCAGTTTCTTGTAATGGAGGTTTGTCTCTCTGAAGGAGATGGCCTCTGATTGCTGGATTTATAGGAACTTTAAATATTACTCAGGCTCAACTAAATTGGCTCAAGTAGGGGATTTAAAGCTTTGGGTAACAGCTCACACACTGACCTCACATACTGAACATGTACACAAACGTACACAAACATGACTCCCGTAACAACGCCTTTTGGCTGATGTACAGGTAAGTATCCCGAAACCGTATAATCGGTGATCAGTAACGTTGAGGTTAGTCTCGAGCATTTGGCCCCTAGTAACCCAGGTTGTTCTGGCCTTATTTATGTCACCTTTTTTCTCTTGACCCAGTAACAGTAGTTTCATGAGAAGCAGTTGCCATGTTTCTTGAGCAGTATATGATCTATTGGAGGAAACTTGTTGACAATGTAAATTGGTGTCTGGACTCAGACACAGAGACAGAAGTTTTAGTGTTGATTGTAAGAACTTGTCAAAAGGGTTTCAGCTGGTTCAGTTCAGGATTCAGAAGAACTGGACGTAGCAGATTCAACAGGTATAAGAAATGGTACACTAAATCTTTGAATAAGTAATAAAGCAGGCACAGCAGCTGACTGAACAAATTGACAGCAACCGGAGGAATGAACCAGGCTTTAATAGTGCCTCTGGGGTGATGAGCAGATTGGGTGATGAACTGCAGGTATACAGGTGAGCTGGGAGTCAGGAACCGAGCCTAAATACATTTACACCATGTTTTTAGCCTAAAGTCTGCTTTGATTCATGCGTGAACACAGTTCCAGAGGAAGATATCAGAGGACATTGAGGCTAAACAAAATGTGTAAATGACACTGTTTTGAGTCAAATTTGAATGTCGGGCTTACGGACACTTGTGTGACACCACAGGAGCAGTTTAGAAACATTTTATTCATATATATATATCTATATATATATATATATAGATATATATGAATAAAATGAAATATATATATATATATCTATATATATATTTCTGGGTTTTTTCACATTTGAAGAATCAGTCACCATTTACTTCACTTGTATAGGTTTTGGCTGCAATGCTGTTTACCCCTGACCCACCTCTCTATCAGCATAGTGGTAAGGAGATAATGAGTGAATTTAAATTTTTGGATGAACTATCCCTTTAATTCTATGGATGTTTAATCCAATATTATTTGAATAATTTAAATAAGCCTAATAAGTGATGAAAAAAACTCAAAATCAATGAGCCTCTTGTGTTTTAAAGGTCCAGTGTGTCAGATTTAGGTGAAAGGGAACTATTGGCAGAAATTTAATGTAGAATAATCCTCATGATGTTTTCACTAATTCATTTCATCTAAATTGTATTGTAGTTTTCTTTACCACAGAAAAGGACCTTTATATTTAAATACCTTATATTTACATTGAGGGGACCCTCTCTCAAGGTCGCCATGTTTTTTACATTAGTTCAGACTGGACAAACTAAACACCTTTTAAGTTTTTATGACAATTAAAGGCTCCCACAGTTTCTTTTTCATGTTTTGAAGGAGAGGGTGAGGTGAGGAGTGTTCAGCTGCAACATGTCATTTCAACACTAGATATCACAAAATTCTACACACTGTACCTTTAACAAATATGAGCTGTGCAACCCTTTGTCACCCTAAAGTCTAAGTTTCCTAATAAAAATAATACACAAAAACCATTAATGTGTTTCCATTTTTTTATTTTTTACTTTGCAGATTAATTATGATTTCTTACTTAAATCACAACATTGCTCACAAATTCTTCATGACAAAACATACTTATACATATCCATTGTTATTTACAATTGACAAATTATCAGTGGCAGGGAAATAAGTCTTCTTGATGAGCAGTTTTTAAGCAGGCCCAACTTTGGAGACTTCAGTCACTGATTGTGTTGTTGATGATTCCTCCTCACCTCCTCCCATCCCCAGCAGCATCATCATGCATGAACGAAACTGAAAGGAAAAAATAAATTACTGAAATTGTTAGGAGGTACAGTGCTTTTGTTGAGCAATCAATCCAAACAACAAAAAGCCTCTGCAAAGTCAAAAATATTCATCCTTATCATCATACATGAACATAACAGAGAGGAGTGGGGAAAGCACAAATTAATCAAATCAAAAGGAATGTTACAAGTTTTGCATCTCCCAACTCAGCTATTTTCAGTGGGATTATTTAATTTTTCACTTTAAAATCATTCAATCCAACTGTGATATCAGAATACTTATTTTAGAGTTAGATAGTTTTGATTACCATCAATCATTCAAGGTTAGGGTGATACATGACTGTTAAAACATTAATTCATGTATAGTAAGAATGTTAGAGTATAGAAGTGTTTTTATTCATTTCATCAATTAATACATTAGAGCATATACTCAAACGTCTGCTTATCAAGTAGTTTTACAAATTATGGTTTGTTAAATGGTAATAGGGAAATACCTTTAAATGTGACACCACGTAACTTCTCAGTGCTAAATAATATTTTCTGGATGTATGTCTGATTGAACAGGGACACTTTAAGGTGCCTAGATGAGTGGTTTACGTCACAACATTTTTACAGACCTGTTTATTGAACAGGACGTAGATGACAGGGTTGTAGACTGCAGAGGCCTTCGAGAAGCAGGAGGGTATGGTGGCCAGTCTCAGGTCGAACGGTTGCCCTCGGTTGTTCACGACCCAAAGAGCAAAGGTAGTGTAGGGCAGCCAGCACACCAGGAAACCCATCACCATGAGAACCACCATCCTGGTGACCTCCTTCTCTGCTTTCTGGGTGGAGGCAGACTCAGCTTGAGCCTTCGCTGCCTGGTGAGGGAGAAGAGAGACAAATCTGTCAAAATCAGTTGTACAGCTTTGATAAGATATAAGATGCATTCAGGTATACACCTTGCTTTGTCATGAGACGACTTTTCAGACAATTTTTTTAGTATGTTTAAACTTTGTGTGTGTGCATGTGGCGTGCATGCGTGTGCATGTGTGTGGGAATTTTTTTGCATCACCATTTTCAGTGTGATGAGCAGCTGTGTGTAGCAGAAGATGATGGTGGCAAAGGGAACGGCAAAGCAGAAGCAGAAGAGGAACATCACGTAGGATTCATTGTTGTATTTGTTGTTTGTGGTGTACCAGTCTGGTCCACAGGAGCACTGCAGACCCTCTGGGATATACCTGGACATATTAGCACAAGGCCATTGAGCAATCATTCCAATTCACAAGTTGTAAGATGAGTCTTTTGCCATTGGTTACCTGCTCCATCCAAACAGAGGAGGAAGTGAGGCAATAAGTGCAAACACCCAGGTGAATACGCAGCAAGCTATAGCATGGTCAGGCTTGAATACAAAGTTACCAAGTGGCTTGCAGATGACCAGCCATCTTTCAAAAGCTATCACAGCCAGAGACCACAGGCTGACCATACCTGCAATGACAAAGAGAAGCAATTTAAGCCCCTTTTTCAAATCACATCAAGTTAATTTAGTAGTCAGGGTGAAATTGAGCATTTTTTGTAAATCTTACCTCCGAGTGTTGCCATAAAACCCTCAATCTTGCATGCTAGTGCTCCAAAAATGAAATATCTGGTTGAAAAGGAGCAGCAAGCAGTGAAGGAGCCTATACAGGATACAAGAAGGTTCGCCACAGCCAAGTTCACCAGGATGTAGTTAAGGTGGGACCGCAGTTTTTTGTATTTGACGGTGCATGCGATGGTGAGGGTGTTGATGCTGGTGCCCACGACAAACACGAAAAACATAAATCCTGCCATTGCATAGAAGATGCCCGAGCTCCCCAAGTGATCCTGGGGAACTAGGAAAGGGCTGAGTGCTGTGATGTTGTTGGTGTCCAGACTGATGGGTATCCAGAAGTCCTCTGGCAGCTCCTCACCACGATTTGACCTCATTTTGCTCTTTTGTGTGATTACAGATCAAAGCACTTCCTAAATTCTTTGCTTTCACATATATTATATACAAAAGGAGGAGGAAGGAACGTTTGAAGGAGCAGACAGGAACACTACAATGTGTGTGTCCGTAACATCTCTTGAGCCAAACTCTAGTGGAGGACTTTTATAAAGGTCCCTGAGATACCACTTATCCCAATTAAAGAGCTACTTAACTCTTTAATTGATTAATTGATTGATTGATTGATTGATTGATTGATTAATTCATTGGGGTTTGCATTCATTTGTGTAAGTCATTTAGGGGTTTCCCGTCCTGATTGTAACGACACAGAGTTCAGAGGCCACACAGCTTGGTTTCACAGCTTGTGCAGACAACATCTGCCACTCTTTCAAAGACATGACAGCCAGGTGCTGTATATTGTCAAGTCACAATAAGTGTTACTCTCATTGGAGAAACCACAAAACCGTAAGGAGGTTTGTGCTAATGGACTGAAAGAATTTGTTAAGGCTTATCTAACTGCATCCTGCAGTTAAGAACATCAACATACTTGACTGATAGTAAGAAACTCAAGGTTTAGTTCTTGTCAGAAACAATACCTACATGTATCTGAATCACGTAGCACACAAACATGCATGTACCTGCCAAAAATGTGTATATCATGCACTTGTGCAGATGCATGAACACTTGTACTTCATCATCAAAACCTTGATAAACAGGTTAATCCCACTTACTTAAAGAAGATCACTGCAGTTCTTTGCCGGCTAATCTGGTTTCTATTAACCTTTTGTCTGATAATCGCATGTCCTGTAGCCTTCTGTAATCCGCTCTGCTGGATTAACTCAAGATTTGTTACCTTTATAGCATTTTGCCCATTTTCCTGAACTAAAAAGATGTGCAAGATGTTGGAAATGCATTGCAATAGCAGAGGCTGCAGGAAAGGGCTCCTCTTTCCTTTGCCAGATATGGTTCCGCAGCTCCCAAATAGCTGTATCATCTGAGTTCTCATGAATCGTCCCTAGTCTGGCCTCAACCCTGCGTCCAAGTTGCCTTGGACTCTAGGGCTGGGACAACACAGCTCCGAGGAGAATAGGACAAACAAACCCCTCCACCATCATAATGTTGTAATAAGGAACAAATACATTTCTTTGTTTTAAATTGCACAAGGTTATTAAAAACACAACAACGAAATAAAGAGTCAGTATTAACACGGTATTGCTAATTCTTGATCCAAACATTTTTATTTTTTTATATTTGCTGTGTAAAAGATGTTTTAATTATTCCCTATAGCACTTTATTGCACTCTATGCAATTTATCGCACAAAATATGTTTACATATTTACATTAAACAAATTGTCAGTCACCTGTGCAGAGGTATTTTGACAATAAAAAGAAAACACTGTGGAAAACATTGTGGATGTTCAGTCTAAGCAGGCCCAACCTTGGAGACTTCGGTGACTGAAGTCTGTGATGTTGAAGATTCATCATCATCACCTCCACCCATCCCCATCATCTTCATCATGCATGAACGGAACTGGAAAACATGAAAGTAAAGCTGATTTAGGGACACATTTTCAAAACAAGATAAATTACATGCAATTATTTTACTTTTATTATTTATATTGAAGATCTTATCCCCCTGTTTCAAATCAGTCACTCTATCTCTTCTGTCATCCTTTACAATTAGATGAGCTGTTTACACCAAAGTTTCTCTACTGTTGAAGGTCCTGATCTCTATTGTGTTTATGTATGTTGCTGTAAAAAAACTTTTTCATTTCGATGTTTTTTAGTCTCTTTTTGACCCATAACTGTAATTGGTTCTCGGTCTGATCGTACATGCAACAGACCTGTTTATTGAGTAGAACATAGATGACTGGGTTGTAGACCGCAGAGGATTTGGAGAAGACAGCTGGCATAGTAGCCAATCTCAGGTCGAACGTTTGCCCACGATTGTTCACGACCCACAGCGCAAAACTGGCGTAGGGCAGCCAGCACACCAAGAAGCCCATCACCATGACCACCACCATCCTGGTCACCTCCCTCTCTGCCTTCTGGGTGGAGGCAGACTCAGCTTGAGCCTTCGCAGCCTGTTGATGGAGAGAAGTGTGTTTAGTCTCATGACAACCATCAGTCAAAATAAAGTATTTATCCATTCAGTTTGCATTTTTTTTGTATTTGCATCACCATTTTCAGTGTGATGAGCAGCTGTGTGTAGCAGAAGATGATGGTGGTGAGGGGAACGGCAAAGCAGAAGCAGAAGAGGAACATCACATATGATTCATTGTTGTATTTGTTGTTTGTGGTGTACCAGTCTGGTCCACAGGAGCACTGCAGACCCTCTGGGATGTACCTGGACATATAAGCACAGTGCACTGAATGAGGCCTATGTTCCGGCTTTACTGTACAATTCATGTAAGTGTAAGGGTGTGTGTGTAAAACTGACCTGCTCCATCCGAACAGTGGAGGAGCTGAGGCAATAAGTGCAAACACCCAGGTGAATACGCAGCAAGCTATAGCATGGTCAGGCTTGAAAACAAAGTTACCAAGTGGCTTGCAGATGACCAGCCATCTTTCAAAAGCTATCACAGCCAGAGACCACAGGCTGACCATACCTGCAATCATAAAAAAGAAAATTTGAAAAAAACATTTTAGCTTTTTAAAACTCAAGTGTCATAATATTACAGTATGTATGTAGTATGTACATTAAAGTTCATCTTACCACCAAGTGTCACCATGAAACCTTCAATCTTGCACGCTAGCGCTCCAAAGATAAAATATCTGGCTGAAAATGCGCAGCAGCCAACAAAGGAGCCGACACAGGACACGAGAAGGTTTCCCACGGCCAAGTTCAGCAGGATGTAGTTGAGGTGGGACCGGAGCTTCTTGTATTTCATGGTGCACACGATTGTGAGCGCGTTGATGCTAGTGCCCACAACAAATATAAAAAACATGAATATGGCCATGGCGTAGAAGGTGCCTGAGCTTGCTAGATGGTCCTGGGGGACGAGGAAGGGGCTGAGAGTCGTGATGTTGTTCGTATCCAAAGGGATGGGGATCCAGAAATCCTCTGGAAGCTCCATGACCCGGCCGTGCTTCATTTTTTCCCCCACGGGCAAACAAGAAAAGTCAGAATTTGCCTTTCATGTGATGGTGGTATTCAGTGTGTCCTGCTGGTCCACTTGTATGTGACAGTCCATTACAGAGGAGAGAGGGTAAATATATAGGACTCCCTACTGAACCTTTGATTAATTAAATTAAGAATAATTGATTTATACTCAGCAAAACGAACAGCCATTAAATCATTAGGGGTAACTGGTTTTAATGATGGCTGATCTTTGTTGACTAAGTCAAGACATGAGTCATGCACGTTGACTGACCAATAGAATAACATTAATAAGAATAAGAATCAAAAAATAAGTGTTACATAACATTAATTATGGTTCAACATGAAAGAGTGGTAAAAAACAGTCATTTTTTCTTTCACATCTATGAGGTGCCATTCAGCATCATCTTGCCCAAGGACACTTTGGTGTGAGCTGGGGTTTGGTTGGAGGACGACCATTATACCCCTCAGCCATAAATTAATGGTTTTTATACCAACAAATAACCATTTTGGTTGTTTGGCCTCTTAATTCCCTGGTTCAATTGGATCCAGTCTGTAAGGAAGGATGTTGTTTTGGAATCAGCTAATCCAGCCATCAGCGCTATTATCACCGCTAATCACATCCAGTCAGCCCTTGGGTAACCTGCCTTAGTATTAGAATGGATGATCCTTACCTCCGTCAACATAGCAGGATCAAGAAGGATTACCACTTGTGGAGCATGGATCTCATCACATAAGATCTCAGCACAGAGAAGAACATTTCATTTTTCAGAATCAAAACTTTAACACAATAAAGTGTTGAAGATCAGAAATTTCTCGAGAAAGAGTGGTAGTGACAAATGTATATAAGTAAGTGAAGATTGCTTCATTAGCCTACATCTGCTAAAACTAATGATAGATGTACGTATGACCTCATAAGTCTGTGCCACCTGTTTAAAAGGATGTGATGGGTTGTACAGTTTCTCCTATAAAATGTGCAAGTAACATTTGTTTTATTGTTGGCTTCTGTCGTGCTACCTGGCGGACAGCCTGTCTGTCCCAAACATCTAAATCAAATAGGCCTCTTACCTACTGCTGAACAATGCAACAGATGTATAAGAGATTTGCTCTCTAATTAAAAAGAACTCTCAGCTGGATTCACCGTGACACACCTGGCTAGGGTGACATCTTCCTGCTCTAAAAGCCTATGATAGTCTCTTAGCCTAGACATAGTCAATGTGTATTTACCATAGTTCAAGAGGTTTCTGAGACTATGATGTGTAAGAATTGTTACGGGATAACCCATTGTGACAGATGACGCCTTATCATACATTAAAGAAACTCCCACCATTGCTCTGTAGCACAGTGGTAGTCCCAGTTCAACTTCTGAATAAGCAGTGGAATAGTAAGAAATAGGTTGAGGAGCTGAGTGATTCCTTCATCATCCTCACATCATCGCAACCCCAATATACGACACAAGCAGATACAAATATTTTTTGTGCTCTGTTGAAAAATAAAGAACAAATGTTTGATAAAGGGGATAATATATTTAAGCATGTCTTATGAGATTGATTAGTAGTGTTTTTCCATTTAAATGATTTAAATAATTATTGCTGTTGGAACTGCTCACCAAATATAATTTATGAATAAACTGAATAAAAGATATAGAATCTCATTTTAAACTTAACAAAGTCCTTGCTTCAACCACCTTAAGTTACTTGTGTGAAATGGTTGGTTCAATGCATAACTTAAAGTGGAAAAACACAAAACTAATTTTCAAAGAGAGTTCACCCCAAAGTCAGGTCAAGTTTCAAACGGGGTCTACAGAATGATTCTGCATAGGTTTCAGTGATCACTCCTCAATTTATTGAATTTGTGTGAACCTACAATCATGTGACTATCACCCTTGGGTCACATGGTTACAGGTTGACTTTCATCCATAAAACCGTTTTATTGATGTTTGTTCTCTGTAAGGTGTCCTTAAGATGAGCGTCGTGGTTTGTAATTTGTTTAAGGTTTGCTGACCTTTCAGAAAATTTGTAAGGCAACAATTTCATGTAGTTTTACCATCAAATGTTATGAATCCTTTCTTATAATTTTTTTCAGGAACAAATACAGTGGGTGGGTGTTGCTCAGCAAGTAGAGAAGGTTTAATCCCCGGCTCCTCCGGTCCACATGTTAGTTCATGATGTATGAGAATGTGGTGTTTAAGACTAGATATGTGCTCCGTAAAATGCAGCCTTCAAAAAAGTCTTTTTGCAGTGTTTTGTATGATTTGCAGGTACAGTATATGCCCTGACTTCTGTGCAGGGTCATATGAGGTGCTGCACTAACTTAGATAGGGGAATGTTAGACTGATGATCTGTGGCTGGGGGGGTTAAGCAGTTATCTTCTCACCAGACTGGTTCGATCACAGTCTTCCCCATCTGCATGCTAAAAGTGTATTTGGGCAAAACACTGAACCCAGAATTGCCCCTCATAGAAAAATAAAAGTGCTGCCCATATAGATGCACTCTATGAATGTGTATGTGAGTTGGAAAAACTACTGTAAAAGGGCTTTGAGTGGTCATCAATACTTGAAAAGTGTGATATAAATACAGACTATTTTCATTTCACTATGTATGCTTCAGTCCTGTACTGGGGCAAAATGTGATCCTTTCATTTAGCTTGACACTGAAAGTGAAAAAATAAACTCATACCAAACACATTATTCTGTGTTGCAAACTACAAATAAAATATAATACATACTGAGAAAATAAAATTGACCAACTTCCAAAAATTGAATTTGAACAAACATAATTAATTTTTGTGTTACTAAATGAATTCATTATTCTAAGTTGGTCCAACAGTTTTCTTTTTCAGTGCAAACAACAGAAATAATATTTGAAAGGAAATTTTAACAAACTTTCAGAATCAAAAGCTTCAAGTCTATTGAAATGACTGTGAAAAGTTTATCAAACAATTCATGAAGTAAGTGTTGTTGATGAATGGGCATCGGAAACATCTTTAACTAGCCTGTATGGTCTATTAGTGGAGAATATTGCCTGCTCCAGTTGAATGTAACAGGAAACTTTCAGCAGATTAATGCAGCTTTACATGTGACGCCATTTCAACCAGCTTGTGGATTCGAGGGACACAAGCAAATAGGATAATTGGCATTAAGAATAGGAAGCAAGGAAAACAGTGGGCTCACAAGAGCATTAGAGTGAGACTTTCTTTCCTTCATCATAAACACTGTTCCTGAGTTCCTTTGTTAATGAGGTGAGATTTTGAACAAATAGTCACAATGCCAGGAGAAGAGCGAATAGCATCAACAGCCGCAGCTATGACATCAGTCTGTATCTGTAAAGGTGAATGGTTCAGGAAATTAATTGATGAATACTGAGACAGGTGCAGGGTATACATCCGTAGACCACAAACCCCTGATCATATATGTTGAAGAAGTGCATGCACAAGACTCTTTTACAACCTTGTTTCACTACATGTCTTTTAAGACAGATCTATGCCAAATCCCATATAAGTATAGCAACAGAATATCAGCTTGTTAATCAAAATAATCTAATGATATAACATTTTAGCTCACATGGAAACAGCGTTTGAGAGAATGGCTTACACACTAATATGCTCTGAGACTTATGGTGAGTAGAAAGCCGCACACCCCTCCCTAAAAGCCTCCACCTCCTGCCGCTATAATCCTCGATCCATGTCACTTGTGAGGCTTTACACCATGATCTCTTTAAGATCTTAGAGTTCAGTTCTCCAGCCGCTATGTAAGACTCTTATCGTATGTCGACGATTACCGGCAGCTCAGAGCAGTATGGAAGGTCAAGTTGTTCGTCTGAGCTCCACTGACCTGCTTCACCTGCAGCTTTGCTCACGCACACACACATGCATGAACATGTTTCACTGTGATAGTGAATAGGAATTACTGTATGTATGAAAAGGAAAAAAGAGCGGCTGTATGAGCAGCTGCTTTACTGTAAATCAGAACACATGATTGTAGATATTTAGCTTTCTTAGCCCTTACTGATTAAATCACTTATAATGAGTCATGTGGAAATGACAGAAAATTAAAAGTGGAGAGATTTTTCACACAATGTCAGTCACAATGACACAACAACCTATAGATTGCATTTTACGAGGTCTTTTCATCAGCTTGATGATGTGGCATGATCGGTCTCTGGTCTGTTTCTTTTCCACGACATCAGAATAAATGTCTCTCCTCTAGATATAGATGTAGATATAGATATAGATATAGATGTAGATGTAGATATAGATATAGATACACATATAGATATAGATACAGATACAGATATAGATATAGATATAGATGTAGATGTAGAAATAGCAGGTCTGTCTCAGATGACCTCAGGGGTCTGGATGCTTCATAGAATAAAAATCTATCACAGATTCTGTCCATTTATGTGCTTGTTAGTGTGGACTCGACATTTTGCATGGGCTGCAGTTTATTTTTTTACTGAGACTTGTGAGGACAGAGTTACAATAGTCAGCATGCTTCAAATATATATCTAATTCAGACAGAAATCCTTTGATTGCTGTATATTTGAGGTGATACTAGTTTCACTTCCTGAGACAGATGAGGAGAGCAAACCTCCCCCCTCCTGTCCTCACAGCTTTCTACACAGGAACTATAGAGAGCAGCCTGACCAGCAGCCTCTCATTCTGGTGTGACAGCTGCATCGCCTCGGACCAGAAGTCCCTCCAGAGAGAGGTTAGGACGGCAGAGAAAATCATCGGAACCCCCCTCCCATCCACACAGGATCAACACTGGAACTGCTGAAAACACAGACAGACACATGCATTCAGCTCCCATGAGCTCATATCTTCTAAAATGCTGCTATGTTTTAATAATTCAGTTTCACCATTCAAGCATCTTATATATATTAACCAGTGTCAAGTTGAGCTTTACTGTTGCAATTTTATATTTACTGTTACCAACTTTACATTTACTGTTACCATGTTTAAATTACTGTTACAAGGGTCGAGGATAAGTGGTTAGATAGACATGACATTTTTTCTTTCTTTTTTTTTACAATACCATCGCTATACTATTCAACCAAAAATGAACATCAATAAAGTAAAGGTTTCTGTCAGCTTTATTGCACATATAAGAGTAGGATAAGTTCCAGGGTTATCTTACTGGTGCATGTATCCAATGGTCTCACATACCTGACCTGTGTGCGAGAGCAGGGCCTTCAAGTTCGACTGGGATTCCTTTACTCTATAAATTGCACTCTTGTTAATTAGTAAAATATATAAATGATTCAACCTTAACCACCTGCCCTTTGTTGTGTGTTCAGAACCTTTCAGAAAATTCTATTCAAACAACGCAAAACTGCCACCCTATGGACTAACAATGAATTGCAACAAAGGACAACATCGTTTTCCAAACTAAAGTAAACGTTTTCCAGATCGAGATTATGCTGCACTGTATACACCTTCATTTTACCTACTTTAATTATGTGGCTCATATCAAACATTTGCCAAACAAATACTTACATATATTAAGTTACACTGTATAACACAGACAAATGAATACATTTCATAACACCAGTCAAAACAAATCATATCAAACAGACATCCATACAGTAAAAACACTAAAATATATGCAAGCCTTTAAAAACAAACCCAAAATCTCTGCATTGATTCAATTAAATTAGTTGATTGTATCCATCCTACACATTTTAATCCAAGAGAAATACTGTAACAGCAGTATAGGAGTAATCATAAGGTGTTACAATACACTATATCAGTATAAGAGACTATGTTTGTATCAGTAGTGACTTTATTTACATACGGTTTTTGTCAGCATCAAGTGCAATGGTATAAAAACCCTCTGGATATAAGATCCTCATGCACCCAAATATTGACTCAAATTCCCAGAATTCACTGGAACAGCCATGTATTGTATATGGAAAATGTTTCATAGTACAATTGAACTAATATTTTCCATATTGTGATCATGTTCCTAACTTTCCTGTAGTTGAATTAGGTTGTACTTTCTGCATCTTAACTGTATGCAAAATCCATTATGTTGTGTAATCTGGAGATATTTTCAAAACGTAGATTTGTTAGGGTAACAAAGCATGCATTAATATAATTAACTATATTAATTAATGTAATGTAAAATGTAAAAGGTTTTATAAAAATCTCTCCTTCACTTATTTTCCAAAACATGTTCTTGTATATTCATTACAATAACATACAGAGTGTGGCTGAACACACACACACACACACACGTTATTGTTGTTGCTAGTAATGTAGTGCTGTTGACAGTGGAGGGCGCACAAATGGTGGGTGTGGGCGTGGTAACTTTAATATGTGTGAGCGCTAGATCTGTAAATTAGTGCTTCAACACTATTATCGTGCATGTCTGGGATTATATCATAACCATCACAGCGGAATAAAATCAGCGTCGCATATAATATTAAAATAAACCGGGTTCCTGTCCGGATGTCGCCATCTTTACTAAGGGACAATAAGCCCAGTGCTCTAACACAACTTGTTATAAATGGATGAAACTCGTGATATCTTGACTTTATAATGATCCCGGGTGTGCACTGACGCGCCTCGCCATGCAGAGCGTCCTGCACCCGGTCACGATGCCGAACAACAAAAGCTGTGACTGCGTTTCTGTGTGAAATGGTCAGAGAGCGGGTCTCGGTCGCCATGTTTACTTTGGGTGACGCCAGCGCTCTTCCATTTTCCTCCGCCTCTGGTTGTCAAGAAGATGGCAGCTTCCAGGCAGGCATGAGAGGAAATACTTCTTCACAAATCGAATGAATTTGGATTATTACCGCAAGAGAAGACCACATACCCTCGCTTTTGCATTTACTGCATCGAAGTAGGTAAGTGGGGGGTTGAAATGCGCTCGCCTTTTTCGGTTTGTTATGTTTTGTTGTGGCAAACCGCCCGGCCATTTTTCTTGTGGGAGCTGTAGAAGTAGGCCGATTGTCGAAAGATGGCTGCTTCCAGAGACGGCATGAAACATAATAACACTCTGTTTATGCGCTTTAACTCAGTCTAGCTGCATCTCCACAGTGTTGTTGCAACTGCGTTAGTATCAGGTAAAGTATGCATATCAAAGGAACGTGAAATTACTTTGCATTTAATTGAGAAATTTGGGGACGCTTTGACAGATGCGAGCCGCAAAGCTAACGCTGTTAGCTTGGGCAAATTAGGTTGAGCAGCTAGCCGCTAGTGCTAACTGACTACGGCTAACATTTGAATCTGTTTGAACACCGCGATTGCATTTATCTTTGTTTTCTTCAGTGAATTGTTAGACATGGATTCTGATGTGTGGTTTTCATACTACCCACAGCGTTTAGAGGGAGTTTTGAGCATTTTTCGATGTTATTAACCGCGCTAAAGTGGACGCAGAGAATGCTAAGCTTGCTAGCTACAATATGGCGACTCCCACAGAAGCATGAAAATAGCCGACGCTTGCTAACGGATTTAACTGTGGATTAAGCGTGTGTTGCAACTGTGCTTTGTTCTGCTTCGATGGTCCGCCGCTAACTTGTTGAATGTGTTTTTACTGTAGCATATTTCTTTGCCGGTGTGGTTAGCTAGCTATGTTGCATTTTTCTTTTACGTTGGCTTCCGCCATTTTTCAGACTGGCAGCAGTGTTAGCGGGGGTTTGTTTGGCTGCAAGATGGCTGCTTCCATGGATTGAATTCAATGGACAGAGAAAACTAAGACATAACTTGAGTTTTGGGCGAGATTTCACGAACCTCTCAGCACAACTTAAAAGCCAAACCAATATTAACAGGCTGCCACGGGTAGTAGCTCTAAAACTCCCCCTCTCATGTTATATCAGTGACTGGATGTGCTCGGTTTACCGAAGCTAACTGTTTAGCTGTGGCCGCTCTAACTGTTTCAGAAGTTGGCAACACTGAAGCACCAGATGCTGCTATTCAGTGGCTCCGACCATCAACGTGGGAACAACACAGTTCCATGAACAGTCGAGACCAATGCTGCTTTATTGTTCCCTGTGACAGAAGTCATGTCTGCCCCTGGCTCCGCGGTGTCTGGGACCACGGCGTCGGTTCTGCAGCCGCGGTGGAAACGGGTCCTCGGATGGTCCGGTCCAGTCCCCCGGCCCAGACATGGACACAGAGCTGTGGCCATAAAGGAGCTTATGGTTGTCTTTGGTGGTGGAAACGAAGGGATCGTGGATGAATTGCATGTATACAACACCGGTAAGTTTAACTTTGTGTGTATAACTTAAACTATTGTTTTCTTATCTAAGCCCTTTGTTTTGTTTGGCCACTACACTAATGTACCATGATAGACATCGTGTATACAATTGGAGACTTCGCTCAGAGCCAGTGTAGTTGAGTTTTTAAAGATCCATCAGTGATGTGCAGAACTTGACTGTACAGGCCTCAGTAGGCCGAGAGGATCCGGCCGGACTCAATTTGGCCCCCTCTGCTGGAGAAAGGCGTTTAATACATGTAAAAAAAGGCGGGCTAAAATAAAATGGATGGTTCTGGTTGGTTTAAACAAATCTTCTGCCCCAATTTCCTGCACACAAACCAATAAGAACATGCAAATTCACTCAATCTGCTTCATACATCCAATCCTCAAATACAGATTGTTGTTTATGTTCCATTTTTATTAGACTGTTGTTTACAGGTTATGCCAGCCAGGAACGTGCTGCCTTGTTTACATCTTAACAGACTTCTTCCACTATATGAATGACCTGATTTCATTGCACCTCATGCACTAACTTTTTGTCCTCATTATGTTTTTGATTTTTTAGCAACAAACCAGTGGTTTATCCCAGCAGTCCGTGGTGATATCCCCCCTGGTTGTGCTGCGTACGGTTTTGTGTGCGATGGCACGAGGTTGCTGGTGTTTGGTGGAATGGTGGAGTATGGAAAGTACAGCAACGATCTCTATGAACTACAGGTAATCTGTCTGCAAAAGAAATTAACTCCATTTTCATATGCATATCAAGATAATTACATGTTTCTAAATCAAATGTATTAGATGTTCTTGAAAACTTAAATATGATTAGCCGATACATTGAATTTCAGATATGTTTATTTTAGGTAACTGTTGTATTTCATGAAAGCACATGACATTTTTACAACACAAACATTGCTCATATGCAGGGGGGGTCTTATGCTCACTGCAGGATCAAAGCCAACTGGACGTTATCTGTTCGCTTTTGCATGTTCACATTTCATCTTGTCTCTCGATGTCAGAGATTGCTGATGTAGAAACACAGAAAAGGGGAAATGGAAATCATGCGACAAATGTATTGTTTCATCTCATAAGTTTTAGCACTGTACATGGTAATGTGAGTGCACTCAGTGTGGGTTAGCTTGGGACCGTAAGTTTATGGACGCAGTTGTTGAATTAAATAACAAATACTGTTTTGTGAATCACAATCTATTGTTAGGAGTGAGTTAAAATCTTTTTTTTTAGGTGCATTTGATTCTCTCCTGAGGGGCCCACATATATTTTATTAGAATAACATTGTTGTCTGAAGTAAGATACAACTAATGAAACAGTAAATATGATAACTACTTTCACATTCACTGTTCTCTAATTATATGCGACAAGTGTGCTGCATTCTACCTACTTGTAAAAGCTGTGTCTTGTAGATGCATTTGAAGTTACATATACTGTTTCTGGATTTGACATAAATAAAGTTTGGCCCAGTGGCATTTGGAGTCCCGATGGCACTGGGAAATAATTTAATGAACTAGAGGTTGTTCAAAGTCTGTGACTCAAATAAAACACAGGAAAAGCTCCAGTTTTGACAAAGTCGTGTCCTTACATTCAGATTGTCAGAATTAGTTCAACTTATTACTTGTCTTGTTTTTACAGTTTGTGCTCTGACCTAACTGACTGATGATATGTTATTTTGACCATGCTGACACAGGCCAGCAGATGGGAATGGAAAAAATTGAAAGCAAAAAACCCGAAGAATGGGCCCCCTCCTTGTCCTCGTCTTGGCCACAGTTTTTCCCTGGTGGGCAACAAGTGCTACCTGTTTGGTGGATTGGCCAATGACAGCGAGGACCCAAAAAACAACATTCCCAGGTACAGATGTTTTTTGTTTGTCCGGTGGAGATTCTGCTTCAACCAGGAACGTGGGTGTGAAAAATCGTGTGTTTTTCATTTTCAGATATCTAAATGATCTGTACACACTGGAGCTTCGTGCTGGTTCCAGTGTGGTTGGATGGGATATTCCAATCACCTACGGAGTTTTGCCACCTCCCCGTGAGAGCCACACTGCTGTGGTTTACACAGAAAAGACGAGCAGGAAATCTCGCCTCATAATCTATGGAGGGATGAGCGGATGTCGTCTTGGAGATCTGTGGACACTTGATATTGGTAGGTCACTAAGATGTGAATTGAAAAATAGCATCTCAAAAATTGATAAATACATAATTGCCCCTCTGGCATTTACCCTCCCAATCCCACACTTTCAAGAGGTAATACAAGGTTAATGTGTGCAAAAACATGTGTGAAATTGCCTGAACTGTAATGCTTTAATTTATCTTGTTGGATTAAAGAATGAATTGGTGCGGTTGTATAACATCCAACTTGCTGTCATTGTCCCCAGATACCCTGACATGGAACAAACCATCAGTAAGCGGCACAGCGCCACTTCCCAGAAGTCTTCACTCCGCCACCACCATCACAAACAAGTGAGACAACTGCTTCACATTGCTAGCAACATATTGAAAGCAGCTTTTAATCATGTTTGAGTTCCCTGTGGAACAGGCTGTGCTCTGTAACAAAATATCACTGATTTCACGTTCTCCTGCAGGATGTATGTATTTGGAGGATGGGTTCCTCTGGTGATGGATGATGTCAAAGTGGCCACACATGAGAAAGAGTGGAAGTGCACAAACACTCTAGCCTGCCTAAATCTAGGTTTGTCTAACTCCATATTAATGATCTCAAAGTTTACTTTTACTAACAATTGAGTAAATGGCCTTTCAAATGTTAATTTTGTATCTTATGTTTGTCTGCAGATTCCATGTGTTGGGAGACCGTGTTGATGGATACTCTTGAAGACAATATCCCCAGAGCCCGTGCTGGCCACTGTGCTGTGGCTATCAATTCCAGACTTTATGTTTGGAGTGGCCGTGATGGTTATCGTAAAGCTTGGAACAACCAAGTCTGCTGTAAAGACCTCTGGTACCTGGAAACAGGTAGGTGTGCTGTAACATTACTGATAGAGTTTTCTATTAAGAATCATTTCAATGGCTCAGCTTGTGTAACAATGTTGTTGTTAAATCTTTTCCCTCCTCAGAGCGGCCACATGCCCCTGCCAGGGTGCAGTTAGTCCGTGCCAACACAAACTCCCTGGAGGTGAGCTGGGGTGCAGTCTCCACTGCTGACACCTACTTATTGCAGCTACAGAAGTATGACATCCCAGCAACTCCAGCTGCAGCCTCACCTGCCATGAGCGCAACCCCTTCTCAGCCTGTGAACTCTCCAAAGAGCCCTGCCCTGGCTGTAGCAGCACCCTCTGCTCAGAGCCTGCCACAGACAGGTATCACAACTACTGATTCCTCTTGCTTCTTATTCTTCCCTGTTCAATCTTGACATGAAACCAGGAAGCTAAACTACTGCA
The DNA here is from genome assembly GCF_024713975.1 of Paralichthys olivaceus. Lineage (NCBI taxonomy): Eukaryota > Metazoa > Chordata > Actinopteri > Pleuronectiformes > Paralichthyidae > Paralichthys > Paralichthys olivaceus. Next base: position 22,636,822 of record NC_091094.1, on the reverse strand, counting down.
AATAGTGTGCAAAAAGTTTAACCATTGATTTCCTTATTTTACAGCTATTTTGAAAGTTGCAGCCCAGCAATCTGCAACAGGCACATCTGTTGTCACAGTCCGCCCCAGCCAGCCTGGGAAATCCCCTGTCACTGTGACATCGCTTCCTCCAGGTGTCCGAATGGTAGTGCCCGCGCAGACCACCCAAGGATCGGTACGCACAATTTTGCACAGCATCTTGTCATGAGAAAACGTTAGTGTGAGGTATATAATCAAAAAAGCAATTGTCTTTAATGGTTGTGTAATTTTTATGTTTTCAGCCAATCGGCAGTAGTCCTCAGATGAGTGGCATGGCAGCTTTAGCTGCAGCAGCTGCAGCAACACAGAAGATCCCTCCCTCTGCAGGCACCGTACTCAATGTTCCTGCGGGTGCCACCATTCTCAAAACAGTAGCCGTTTCCCCAGGCACAGCCACAGTGAAAATGGCCTCTCCCGTAATGGTACAGAGCTCACTAATCGTTCTATCTTCTAACAGTGTGTGCATTCTGACCTTCACAGATCAATTTTTAAATCAATGTTGTGCTTTGTAGGTCAGTAACCCGGCCACCCGGATGCTGAAGACTGCTGCAGCTCAGCTCAGCACAGCAACTGCATCCTCTCCCACCACCACCCGACCCATTATCACTGTGCACAAGTCTGGTGCAGTCACAGTGGCCCAGCAGGCCCAGGTGGTAACCACTGTTGTGGGAGGAGTCACTAAGACCATCACCCTGGTCAAGAGTCCCCTCACCATGGGAGGCAGTGGCACTCTGGTAAGAAAACCGGACTCTTAAGCACAATGTACTACTGAAACATCCCTCTGAGAGCACCCTTTGGTGCTTTCACACGCATGCTGTAAATCATGGGTTCTTTGAATAGCTTTTTACACTTAGTCTTACTGTTTGTGGGTGTGTTTTGTTTTCATACGTCATGTCAAAAGACAGTGACAACATGCACTGAGTTAGAACCAGTGGGGATGAAGTAAAGGTTGCCCTGCAATGACTGTTGTAGAACTCAAAGAAAACAGGGAGCATGAGGATGGTGATCTGAATGACTGTAGATCAGTTAGACCTGGAATGAATCTTAGAGCCGCCCGTTTAGTGGTCCATATACCCACTGAACTCCCTGTACTGTGCGATGTTTTCTGTTGACTCATGAACTTGAGTCTCTCTCCTCTTTCTGCAGATCTCCAACCTTGGCAAGATGATGTCTGTGGTACAAACCAAACCAGTGCAGACATCAGCTGTCACTGGCCAGGCTTCCACGAACCCTCTCACACAGCTCATACAGGTCAGCTATCTGCATGAATGCAGGAAAAAAAAATCAGAAAGTGGCTTTAAACTCCTGAGACAGGCAGCAGATGACTTTCTCCAGACAGTTTTGGTGACATGTGCCTCTCTTCCCAGACAAAGGGTACCCTCCCAGCCGGCACCATCCTGAAGCTTGTGACCTCTGCTGACGGCAAGCCCACAACCATCATCACCACTTCCCAGGCAGGAGGCACAGGAAACAAGCCCACGATCCTCAACATTAGCGGCGTCTCTCCCACCACCACCAAGCAGGGCACCACCATCATTAAGACTATCCCCATGTCGGCCATCATGACCCAGCCCGGAGCCACAGGTCAAAACTCGCTCACATTTACTTTGATATAACTACATACCTCAACCTGCAGATTGAGTGATGTTCATAAAAGTTTGGAGTAGTGACAACTCCTCAACTGATATATCTGAGAAAAAATATTTTTTTGTTGGCCAGTGGAGTCTTTTATTCTTGTGTTAGATGTTTTTTAGTTTCTTTTGACTCGAAGCACTTTGACATTTGAGAGCTGGGCAGTAAATCATAACCTGCTTTAATGCACTGAACTCTGGAGATTCTCTGCACGTTCTTCAGAAGAGGTGCATGTGTGAACAAAAACGTCAAAGTGAGAGGCACCGAAGTTTAAGCAATTAGAAAAAGAAAACAAATGTCTCTGGGCGATAAAGCGTACATGTAGAAGACACCGATGAAGATGTCAACGACTGTGTGTTTACAAGAAAATCACTTGACCTCTGCAGGGGTATTAGTAAGTTACTTCCTGCCTCTGCATGCAGCACCCGGCATGCAGAGAATCTCCCGCTTCGTTATGCATCTGAGAAAAGTGAAGTCCGTAACCAATTCTCTGGACTGTATCTGCAGGTCAGGTCTGAATATGCATATTCTTTTGCTTTCATCCACACAGGCGTGACAAGCAGTGCAGGCATGAAAACGCCTATCACAATTCTGACCACGAAGGTGATGACCACTGGAACTCCCGGTAAAATCATCACTGCAGTGCCCAAACTTGCTACTGCAGCCGGTCAGCAGGGACTGACACAGGTAAACTGATGTCATATGTGCGCTAGGCTTTGCCAATGTCATCTTTGTGGTAGAGCCCTTGTTCTACCCATTAATGAATCAACCGAGGAGAGTAATTCTATATTTTATATCTTAAGGTGGTTTTGAAGGGGGCTCCCGGACAACCAGGAACCATTCTGCGTACTGTGCCCATGAGCACAGTGGGTGGTGTTCGACTTGTTACACCTGTGACAGTGTCTGCTGTGAAGCCCACTGTCACTACTCTGGTTGTGAAGGGGACTACTGGTAAGAATAATTATGTTTAAAAGTGATTAAAAACATTATCACAGATTCTGTTCTTTGTGGATCTTCTCTCTCTCTCACTCATATTAATGCCACTTTTCTTTCTTCTAGGTGTCACCACTCTTGGAACAGTCACTGGCACTGTCTCCAGCAGCCTGGCAGGAGCTACGGTGGACAGTTCCAACGCCTCTCTAGTCACCCCCATCACCACGCTAGGAACCATCGCGACCCTGTCCAGCCAGGTCATCAGCCCAGCTGCCATAACTGTGTCAGCTGCTCAGACCAGCCTGACCTCTGCCTCCACTCTGCCCTCCTCTACCATCACAGTGCAGGTAAGCCCCATTATCTTGTCATCCATCTGGCTGTATTTAGCATATCTATCATCTGGAAGGTTGTGGCAACAGTTTGCACCATAAGCTTTTTAGATTACAACCTAAAAGCAAAGTTCACAGCATTACAGAGAAGACATTTATTTATGAGTCTAAAACATACTGTATTGCTGAAACTACAACTAGACTGAAATTGCTGTCCTCTCCTCAGAACCAGCCAACCCAGGTGACTTTAATCACAACTCCCAGTGGAGTAGAAGCTCAACCGGTGCAGGATCTACCAGTTTCCATCCTGGCTTCACCAACCTCGGAGCAGCCCAGTTCCACTGAGGCTGGAGCAGCTGGAGACGGATCTGGGACCGTCACCCTTGTCTGCTCCAACCCACCCTGTGAAACCCACGAGACCGGAACCACCAACACAGCCACCACCTCCTCTGCCACAATCGGAGCTGGACAAGTCTGTTCCAACCCACCTTGCGAGACCCATGAAACCGGAACGACCAACACAGCCACCACCTCCTCTGCTACAATGGGAGCCAGGCAGGTCTGTTCTAACCCACCATGTGAGACCCATGAAACGGGAACCACCAACACAGCCACAACTGCATCCTCAAACATGTCTGCGCCTCGTGTGTGCTCCAACCCACCATGCGAGACTCACGAAACTGGGACAACTAACACAGCTACCACAGCATCCGCTAACATGGGTGGGTCCCAGCAGGTTTGCTCCAATCCACCCTGTGAGACCCACGTGACAGGAACCACCAACACATCCACTCAGGCATCGTCTAACATGAACGCAGGCCAGACGAGCACCGTGCAGAGGGTGTGCTCCAACCCGCCCTGCGAAACCCATGAGACAGGGACCACCAACACCCCGTCCACAGCAACCTCCAGTATGGGAGGTGACCAGACCAACACAGCAACAGGGACGGTCCAGAGGGTGTGCTCCAACCCACCCTGTGAAACACACGAGACCGGGACTACCAACACAGCCACCACTGCCACCTGCAGCATGGAGACAGGCGAAGGCACAGGTTTGAATTATTGCTGATGTTATAGAATAGTTTTTTATGTTCTTAATCTTCCACTAACACACACAGCAAAAGTAGTTGCACAAATGCTGACTTGCCATGGTAGAAACTTGCCTTATTTTCAGGAAATGAAATGGTATTAATGAGGATCACTGCTAAATAATGTATTTATATCCTACCAGCAGCCCAGCAGACAGAGGAAGGAACTGAAGGTACCAGCAGCACAGAAGTGGCCTCTACCACTGCAGCAACAGGCATGGCCGCCGCCGCCGCCGCTACCACCACCACCACCACCCAGGGCAGGGCCATCACTACTGTCACTCAGTCTACACAAGCCCCAGGGCCCTCTGTACCAGTAAGAATAGTGCATATTACTAACCCTTACCCTATCTCAGGGCTGCGTGTGTGCATCTGATGATGTAATCATCATCATGATACATGATACTAAAATATGTATATTTTCTTTCCAGTCAATTTCATCAATCACAGAGGGTGTGAGTACTGCTGCCAGCTCTACAGAGGAACCAATGCAAACTAATGAGGCAGCATCAGCAGAAGCTGCACCAGCAGAGGAGGGAGCTACCGCTATGGAGACACAGGCAGAGGTAAATACAGTATAATGTCACACAAAGGCAGTGTTGGCTCCACATTATGAAATTCCAAATTATGGATTCATTTTTCAGTCATTTGACGGAACTTCTGTGTTCTGTCAGGGAGAAGCAGCCGCGACAGATTTGAACCTGCCCTCGGAGCTGATGTCTGAGGGTCAGGGAGCTACACTCATGGTGACAGGGCTGTCGGATGAGGAGCTGGCTGTGACCGCAGCAGCAGAGGCCGCTGCTCAGGCAGCAGCCACTGAAGAAGCCCAGGCCCTCGCTATCCAGGCTGTCCTCCAGGCAGCTCACCAAGCTGTAATGAGTAAGTTTAACCATAAGCTTGTACAGCAAGTTTTTTTCTGCTAACTCAATTGTGATTTTTCAAGAGTGGCCTCAAGGGACCAGGCCTGGCCATAGGTGATTGGAGAAAAGACAGAGTGCAGTTTTTTTTTTCTACTTATAGCCAACAACTGGATGATCCTCAGGAGAACAAGCTCTTTAACAAAGATCTTACTTATCATGAAGAGGTCATGGATGTAATATGAATGAAATCCTAAATGTTCTCCATGTCTACAGATGAGGGTGATTCCGCTGGAGAGAGCCAGCAGCCCACCAACATCCCCATCATGCTGACCCAGCAGGAGCTCGCAGCTCTGGTACAACAGCAGCAGCAGCTGCAGGAGGCTCAGGCTGCAGCCCAGCAGGCCACCGTTGATGCAAGCTTACCTACTGAAGGCCTCGCCCCTGCTGACAGCCTCAACGACCCCTCTGTCGAGAGCAACGGACACAACGAGATGGCTGCCGCGGTCACCAGTGCTGTGGCATCTCTACTGCCACGCACCACTGCTGAGAGTAAGACTTGGTGTTTGTTTTTATAGTTTTGGATTTTATTTAGTGCAATAGCTTGACCCTTTGTATAAAACCTTTTTCTCCACAGCACTTGCTCCATCAAGTACCTTTGCACCCTCTGTATCGGTGGCAAGTCCAGCCAAGCTGCAAGCAGCAGCGGCTCTAGCAGAAGTCGCCAATGGCATAGAGGGAGAGGTGAGTCATTGTTTAGTTACTGAACTTCTGATTGGTCAAGACAAAGACAGAAAAAAATGTTTTAAGTGAATGAGCATTTTCTTTTTCTTTTATACAGAAGCAAGCCCCTCAGCCAACCCCAGTGAAACCAGTTGTAAAGAAAGAGAATCAGTGGTTTGATGTTGGAATCGTAAAAGTGACAAATATGGTTGTCACCCACTTCTATGTGCCAACAGATGATTCTCATGGAGATGTGAGTGTCACAGGAGGCTTCCCTCATGGTCAGATAACTCTATGTAAAGTGTCTCGGTGCATCTCTAATATTAAAATTCTTTTTTGATTGCAAGGATGACTCTGGCATCATGCCAGACTACAGCCAGATGAAGAAAATGGAGTTGCAGCCTGGAACAGCTTATAAGTTCCGCGTTGCTGGAATCAACGCTTGCGGTCGCGGAGCATTCTCAGAGATTTCAGCTTTCAAGACTTGCTTACCAGGCTTCCCAGGGGCCCCTTGCGCCATCAAAATCAGCAAGGTAAACACTCAAGTGAACCATTTATCCCGTTGTCTTGTTTTTATTGTAATTCTACAGTAACACCGGATAATCTCATGAGCCATGCTTTCAGGGACTGATCAGTATCTATTCACTCTTCAACCTCAGAGCCCAGATGGTGCCCACCTGACCTGGGAGCCACCTTCGGTGACATCAGGGAAGATCATCGAATACTCTGTGTACCTTGCCATCCAGAGCAACCAGACAGCTGAAGCCAAGGCCTCCACCCCAGCCCAGCTAGCCTTCATGCGGGTGTACTGTGGACCCAACCCGTCGTGCTTGGTGCAGTCGTCCAGCCTCTCCAACGCCCACATCGATTACACCACCAAGCCTGCCATCATCTTCCGCATCGCCGCCCGCAACGAGAAGGGCTATGGTCCTGCCACCCAAGTTCGATGGCTGCAAGGTGAGCACGGCACATCAAAAGCTTACGCGCGAATATTAATTTTAAATAAAGTGAGAGATTTTTAACAAATGTGGTGTTTCGTAGAATCTGGCAAAGACGCTGCCTCAGCAAAACCGGCCCCCAAAAGACCAGGCACCTCTCCTGATACGTAAGTACAGTGTTGAGGTTTCATATTGAGCATACAGGCTCCACAATAACATGACACTGATGAAAGAAAAACATGCAATGCTTACTCTGGATTTATGTGTGCTTCACAGTAAGGCTACTGGTCCAAAGAAAGCAAGGACGGACCAGTGAGGTTGCCCAGAGACCCCTCCCAGTCTTTTGTCCTTTTTCCACTCGCTGTCCTTTTATCAGGAAGACTGACCTTCACCCTTCCTCCACCTCCTCATCCTCCTCCTCATCCTAATCTCATCTTCCACCCTCAAGTCTCAGATCAAGACAGCAGTGGAGGCAGAACAACCGTATGAAGCCGAGATGAAAGTCAATCTGAGATGTTTTCTGTAGATAAAAACCCTCCTTCCTCCTCGTTCTGTTGGTCGTACTATTTTTAGAGCAACAAAAACTTAGAAGCACATTATCTTTTTTCAGCCACATCCTCTTCCATCCTTTAACATCTATTTTTGGCTTGTTTCAGTAGTTGAGCAGTATAGAGAAGCATTTACATCTTTCACAAACTGGGAGTCAGCCTGAGCGCAATGTTACTTTTTTTTTTGTCTTTGTTTTGTGAATCCTGGGGGGATGTAGAGAGAGACTACATGAAATGATGTACAGTGTTGGAAAAAAAAGGCTGTGGAGGCATTAGATTAGATGAGAGGAAAAATCGGTATGGAAACAAATAAAGCACTTGTCCTCGACGACAGAGGACATCACTTTTTCCTTTCTTTTTTGCTCAAAACAAATTTGCATCATCAAGAGCCAAGTCTGTATAGTCATTGTACTGGACTCCAGTCTCCTGGTATTGTCATCACTGTGCGCTTTTTTCCCCCCGACATGAGGACTGGTGGCCGACACTTTGAAGTGGACAAAGAAAAGAACAACAAAGGAAGAGATTTGTGGAGAATGAACGACTTGACAGACTTTGCTAGAATTGAGACTTGAGCAGCACACACAGAAAAAAAAACTTGCAAAAATCTTCCCAAAAAATTAGCAAGCAATGACGCAGATCTTTTGTGTAGTTTATTTTTGTATTTTTTAAGCTTTTTTTCTCCTGTGTGTATGTGTATGTTGTGTGCATTTTTAAAAGCATCACTTTTTTTAACTGTTCATCCCCATAGTTTGTGTTTGTGGGAAGATTGGTGGCTGTGTTGAGGTTGCCACTATATTTTTAAAGAAAACATCTTCATTCAGTTGGTCGTATGTTCCTGTTGTTCAGATTGTGGCGAAAGAGAGAAAGACTTTTGTATTTGTTCCAAGTAGAACCGAAGAGGTTACAGGACTGAAGGGAACTTTGAAGTGGACCCAGGGAGAGGAGAGTTTTTACTTTTGTTTACTACTCAATGCTTGTGTTGCTCTGTTTGCCAAACATGGAATCTTCGCAGGGGGGGTATGTGGACAGAATAACACCAGATCTTTTCATACCTTTCCCCCTAAATACTCCCAAATCAGTTGTCCTACGCTTTTTATGCTCATGAATGTGGTGTCTCACCTCTTCTTTAATTTTTAGAATGGCAAATTATATTAGTAGACCTATTTTCCCTATCCTATTGATGTATGTGAATCCATTTAATAAATTTTAATTTTTTTCCTTCCACGGCTCTGTATTTCAGACTACAGATGGTGTGCAAGCTAACTGTGACGTGTAAAACCCGTATGTCTTTGAATGGGGATGTCTTTGGGAAGAAAGCTTACACAGCCGGAGTGTACTCACTTGTAAATTAGTTCGTTCATAGAGCAAGAATAAAACAAAGAAAAAAAACATCTTGGCCTTTTATATAATTACCTGTAACAAACTGTTTTTACATGTTGGTCATCTCTTGATTGCCTTTTGTGTCTTTACTTATAAAAGAAACAAATATATATATATATAAATATATATAGTCTCCCTGATTGTTCTAATTTGCTTCTGTCAGGCTGATTCACTGTAGGAGTCTGAATCACTGCTCGGTTCATTACAGTACAAACTTGTACAGGGAGGAGGTTTCTGAGCGGACATGAGTGTATATCTACTTTTTAAAGGGCGAATTCAGTTGTGATGGTAATGGCCAGGAACGATGATCAGAGCCGAGGTTTTCCGCTTGCCGCCTTTTCTCCGGCTCGCGCCTCGGCTTCCGTTGTGGTTTTCTCCCTGATTTTTCTTTCTAGAGACAAAACTTTTCTCTTCATATGCATTCATGATTTTGTGCGTGTCAGTGTGTCTGTTGAACAAAACTAGACATGCATGCAAAAGCAGTGTATTTTAGTAGTGATGCCTTAAGTTAGACCATAAGCTGAAGGTTCTCAAAAAAAGAAAAAACATTTAATGAGTTTGTTCCTCTCTCCATGTGGTATACAATTGTGTCCTTTCCTTCCACAGTACCTTTGCTGGGTCACTATTTTTGCACCCTCGTTAGATAGGTCATCATCAGCAGTGCCGAGGTCTCTCTGAACTTTCCCTCCCATGCGGGGACGAGTGCTGCTCTCAGCACTCACAGGTGTTGCGAGTTTCTGTCGGCTGTTTGCAGGTTATCTGGAAATGTCCTGTATTTTCCAATGTGTGTTTTTTGTACTGTAGGGAGTAATGTATCTTTTATCATCAAAAAATAAACATGTTAAACATAGAGAGAGTTTGATGTCTTTGTTCTCTCAAATACAAAACAGAAAGCAAAATTGAAAGTCATTCACCTGTTGTAGGCCGATCTCAGCCGCTCTCAGAAACGGCTTCTCTATGCCCACATCTTCTTTGGCGCTTCCTTCAAAGTAGTGGGCTCCGATTTCCTCACACCACTGCAGAGCTGTCCTGCTCGACACCTGCAGGATGTGATGTCACAAATTAGTTTCTACAATAAAGACAAAAACAACACGTCAGTGAGCTCTACACTGGAAAGTAATGACTTCCACCCTCTGAAAGCATGTTTTCAAATATGTTCAAATAATCTATCAGTCTTTTTAATCTTGTCCAGTTTACATTGATATGAAACAGAAATGCATCAAATCCTCACATTCGATACAACATGTTTCTATTAAATACTCACATCGACTGCACTGAATCAAACATACACATATTGAGTGGCAACATCATCTGTTCCCTGACACTTCCCCATATCCTATGACTGATTCATCCTAACCTCCCACAAACACACTTCTTTATTTACTCACCTAAACGTATGTGTCATGTTCTCAGTAGAGCACAAACCTTCGCCAAAGCCCAACAGTCCCCTTTGATTATACACATTTTACACATTCATAGATATCAGTTCCCTAAATGTACCTGATTTTCTTTATCAAGATTAGTGAATTATTCTCTGGAAAATAGTGAAAATGTTGAAAGAAAAAATGAAGGGAAAAATTCCTGCATTTCCCCCTGATCCGATCCACACCAAAATTGAATGGGTTCTTCCCTGATCTATGGTGGTTGCTGACAAACATACAAACAAATGGGCAGGGATGAAAACATAACCTCCTTCATGGAGAAATAAAAACTGATTGTGTTACTTATCAACTACTGACCTCCCGGTCACCCAGGTCACTCTTGTTGCCCATAACAATAAAAGGGAAGTCAGCTGGGACCTGGGGCTCAGCCTGGAGCAGGAACTCCTTCCTCCACAGCTCCAGAGCAGAGAAACTGGCTTTGGACGTGACATCAAAGACCAGCATGCAGCCGTGAGCTCCTCTGTACAGAGGTGTACCCAGAGACTGGAACCTCTCTGTTCCTGCCGTGTCCCACAGCTGACACAGGGAGAGGAAGAGGGAGAAGATTAGATAAATCTTTATTATCCTCTGTAGATGAAATACACGAATGACTCAGCAGCACAATGGATAAGCAGCACAAGTCGAAAATGTAGTAAGAATGAAAAAGGAAATACTGTATACAAGGCTGTTTTTATAATGTGCTTTATAAGATGAGCATAAAGGTTGTGTAATCGTGCAATTTGTCCAATTTCTTTGTAATACACCATATGTACAGAGGAATGGACCGTGATGACTTTTAGTAGCAATGGAGGATGTCAAAGTAGAAACTGTCCACATGCATCAGTGTCCTGCTCCTGGACATGAGGTCAGACAGTAGAGTTACCTGCAGAGTGACTGTGTGTCCGTCTATGTTCAGTGTCTTAGAGAGGAAGTCAGTTCCTATGGTGGCCCGGTACATGTTGGTGAAGCGGTGATTCACATATCTGTTCATGAAGGAGGATTTACCCACCCTGAGTAAACACACACACACACACACACACATAAACACACAGTCAAGTGTCCATGACATCACATAGACTTGATTTCCAGGAGACATTCTCTAGAATTAACCAAACTGTAGCTACTAACCTTGATCATAACCTAACTTTAAAACACGACTTCACCTTAAAATGAATGATACATGTCATTCCCTCAACACACACACACACACACACACACACACACACACACACACACACACAGGTACATGTGCAGCATACTCCAGTCTCTCTCCTTCTACAGAAACACTACAAACATGTCAGATGTGGATAAAACCTCCAGTCAGCATAAATCTCAGCCTCAGAAACTGAAAGTTACTGTCGATGCAGCCATGAAGCGAACATTCATTTTACATGAAGTCATGTGTGGAGACAGAAGCTGGTGGACTTTACCCAGAGTTTCCAATGAGGACCACTTTCAGAGTCACACCCGCTTTCCCTTCGTTCATGTTCACGTTTGTTTCCACCGGAGCTTCTGCTGCTGGTGATCCCTTCAAGTGCTGCTCGGGAAATCTTCACTTTCGATTGTTTGACGTGCGCTGCCAGCATAGGCTGGAAGTTAATGAGGGCCCATGTTCAAATCTAGAGAGGTCATAAATCAACCACCACCTGCAAGTATTAGTTTAAATTATGTTTTATAATCATCCACTGTGGTTGTTACGAAAACTAAAGAGTATTACTAAGAAAGAAAGAAAGCCTGACACTCATCACACGTGCTCTTCCCACCTCACCACTAAAACACAGAGACGAGTCACTGTCTGGACATGAATCATGATTCCATATTCAAATGTGGAAAAGGAAATTAAATGGACTTAAGACTTGTGGGGTAAAACTATATTAGTTTATATGATTATTGTATTCGTGTAATATTTATACTTCTGTATTTCTAATTTGTACTTTTTTCTTGATTATGTTTTTATGTCACTGCACATCAGTAGGTTTGGATCAAAAATGTAATACTAATTTAATATAATAATAATAATAATCTACTGGAAATCGGATGTATTTTCTGTTTTCAAAGTTACCACTAGAGGGCAGTATAAGCCTCAGGCGATTCACCTCTCCTCCACTTTCTGTTGGAGCTGGCAGGTGGTGTTATCTACCACATGTCTGCTGATATTTAAATATTAAAATGTTTGACATTTAATCAAATACACTTCAAATATTTGAATTCAGTAAAACTGTTTATCACCGCACTTAAAATAACACATTCAGCATCCTAACTGCTCTGACGATCAGTCCACTCAGCCCAACTGTGATCGAACTCACAGAACTTTATTTCAAATTCATCAGAGACCAGATCGCATTGCTGTAATAAAACAGAGAAACTAGCTAATAGAGAATTTACACTGTGTGGTGTTGTTATTATTATTATTATTATTTCTACATCCACACCAATGTGTCCTGGGTTCTTCTGAGGCCCAGACATCCCCCCTCCACTAAGTTGGGTGGAAATTGATTTTGTAGTTTTTGCATGAATCTGTTGAGAAAGATAGACACGGGTGGAAACCTTCTTGTGAATGTTAAAAAAGGTGTATTTTATACATCAACATGAATAAAAACAGTTATATTTATTTGGTCTTCTTTTACATGTGTCCTGTTGAGACTGAGAGAGGTGTCACAGGATACTGAGATCACATATATATATAAATATGTGATATCTCAGTTAGTGTTGAAAGCTTTGGGCACTCGACCACCTGACTTTATAAGTCTCTGCAGAGACACACAATCATATCACACTGCTGCTACACAAAACATCACACGCACATCAACATCACATGTCAAAAAACTACACACTCACAGATTCCAAATAATAACATTCTTTGCTGACTAAAAATGTAAGTATCTGCTGATGAGGAGAGCACTGTGTGTGTGTGTGTGTGTGTGTGTGTGTGTGCTCTTGTACAGCTATCTATGTGAGGACCAGTTTTAACCTTTAACATATGGAGTGAGGACATTAGGACAGGGTTATGACTTGGTGTTAGGATTAGAATAAGTTTAGTTTAGCTTAAGGGTTAGGGAATGCATTATGCCAATGAATATCCTCACTAAGTGTGTGTCTGTGTGTGTGTGTGTGTGTGTGTAAGTGTGTGTGTGGGTGTGTGTGTGTGTGTGTGTGTGTGTGTGAGAGAGAAAAAGAGCCCTCCAGGGTACGTCTCTGTAGCCCTGCATGGCAGAGATAAGACCAACGCCTACCCAGAAGCCCATTTCTTGGGAATCAGAAAATTGTCCCCAAAGTCCACTGGTGACACACAATACTGTCTGTCCCCCGGCTACAGCAGACTCACAAGACCTCCCAACTGTCCAACAACACACTCCAGTGTCAGATCAAACTGCTTCTGTTGAGATACTGTCAACGGAACAGGCATGTTGTGCTCGTGTCTGTCAATGCATGTGCGTACGGAGGCTCATGTGAGGGAATATGGCACGACCACGGATGTGCTGCAATGTCCTCTGGGTCTGTGTGTACGTCTGTGCTGCTGCATGACAGTGAGCAGCGGGGCCTGTAATTCCTGGCTTATTTCTTTCATCTTGATAGGCTCTTATCAGAGCAGAGCAGAGCGGCAGCAGCCACATCCCTGCTCAGCTGTCCGCACCGCCACAGAGAACTCATATCACTCCACTACTCATAATATTACTCACACACACTGTGGGAGCATCAGGCTTTTTTAGTTTTAATATTTTTGTCTCCACTGCAAAACTGTGCATAGAGACAGATACATGCAACTGAGAGAAAATGGGATAAACCTTTGTACAGAATAAGATAATTAGCCTTACTGCTTTCAAAGAACTCAATAAACTTTGGTGCAGTAAAAAATTGAAATGTTCAGGGGTTAGCTGATATTTGCTGAGTGTTGCAATCTGGTGCAGATCCAAATAAAAATCTGGATCTATAGAATTCCAGTTTGGTTTCATAGGGGGTATGTTGTGCCTTGGTTGAAGTATGCACTCTTCTGAGTGACAAAATAGTTTCATATATTCCATTACATTTAGCTGACGCTTTCATCCAAAGCCACCTCCAATAAGTGCATCAACCATGAGGGTACAAACCCAGAACAACAAGAATCAAATTTATCATCTTGTCATGGCAAGCCAATATAATATGTATAGTATTATCAACAGCCTCCTTGCAAACAGCAGATAATAATGGGGAGTCAACAATTCCCATTTTAGAGGTCTAAACTATTCTTTGTGACCATTTGAATAAAAGATAAACATGGAGTTTTCTTGGCTCCATTAAAAATAATTGATCCCAGTATAATAGAATTTGACATATCTAAATGCAGCGAAATACAACTTGATCAAATGAGGCTACATACGACGCAGGATCAGACATAATGGAGCTAAATTTCAAAATATAAGCAGCTATAGTCAGTGATTATTACAGCAGGTAACAGGTTTCTCCACATTCCCTGAAAACACAGCGGACATGCAGAAGCCACAGCTCTGATGAGGACATATTCAGACTTACTGACCTTAACTGTACACAGCATTAAACAGTTTGTTTCTTTTGGCAGACAACAGAAATGTTATACCGACTGTAGAAAGATAACTGTAGATAGAGAGACAAGTTTAGGTAAACAGGGCACTCTAATATAGGGCTGCTGTCAGAATGATCTATTCATTGATATGCATCTCCGTGGGACACCATTTCAAATTAACTGCTGCTTACTTTGCAAAAACGTATTGCAAATTTAAAAAAGGGCCTCGATTCTACTCAACTGTTTCCCCCTGATTTCCCTGAAAACTGTAAATGGACAAAGACGAAGGAAAGTTGGGGAACTGCTTTGAATAGCAAATGACAGGGACAGTGTTGGGCTTGTGCGCAGCCAGGCCATGTCCGCACCATATCTCTCCCCCATGATTGCAGCTCTTCTCTTGATTTGCATTACTGTGCTCCACTCTAAGCTCTGCCGGACCACAAAGAAATTGAGTCTTTGTATTTAATATTTGCTTTGTTCAAATGTCCATCAAACTCTTTTCCATGAGGACTCGGCCTTATCACAGGCAGTATGCACATTTCATCAACAGACAGAAAGCACCAGTCATCCTGCCTGGATCTGCTGCGATACATATGCTGTATTTATGTACAATTTATGTGTCATGTACAACATTAAGTCCTACATATATAGATATCACATGAAATAAACTCATTCTGTTCCTTTCTGTCCACCAACTACACCTTGGTTTGGTGCGGATGTACTTTTCTATGTGGAGGAGCTCTATATGTGGAAATCATCAGATACAAACATGTCATCAGCACCACACTGCAGCACACACTGCTATAAAGGAAGAGCAGAGGAACCAAGATTTAAAGCCGACTCCTTCACCTTGAGAACATGCTTCAGAAGCTGAAAAACCTTCACTGAGACTTTTATTTGTGGCATTTGCAAATTAATCACACAGTTAGGCAGTATTTTGAACCCGGGGATGTAAATATATTGAACTTTTCTCTCTCTCTGGACCAAAGAGGTGTGTCTTTCAAAAAAAAGTTACCCCCAACCCCTCCCACGAACTGTCTATTAGCCCTGAACTTTGCTTGAGGGTGGAGAAGTTGTTCTTGTAGCCATCCGCCTACACTGAGGTAGAGATAGTAACGCTGTGCAACCGTCCACCTGCAGGCTGCATTGGTAAAATCCTGCTGCCCACCTCGATCATCTGGACACCCACCAAGGTAGGTGACCCCTTACGCTGTTTGTCTCCTGTTGGTCTCAGGATTATACAGTGAACACCATGCATCTGGCTAAAATATATCTGGCTTATGAAAACACAGTTGCGCATTTGAGACTTTTTAATATCTCTTCAGGCCATTTGTTGCTTGATTAACTGACTTGTAGGGAGATGAGGACTGAGGAGTTTGGTTTTGGGAATGATGGAAATTTTGTTTCCTTCATTCGCTTAAACTTCAATAAATCATTCAAATATTTATTAATTTCTATTATTACATTTTTTTCTCTCGAAAATATTTCCATTGGTCTTTAGCAAAGAGTGATTCATTTAATTTGGACAGAGTACTATTATGGTTTTAGATGTTTTGCAGTGAAATGTTAAATTAATTTTTATTTGCACAACAGCAATTCACTTCAAATTAATTCAAAATGTTTCTTTGTGATGCTTTTGTCTGAGAATTAGTTTGAAAATTATCTAAATCTTAATATGATGAATAATAAAAATAATAAGAATCCATTTTATTTCACAGTGCCATTCTAGACACCCAAGGACACCTTACAATACATCATAAATAAACACATGTATAATCAAAGTCTTTGTTTTGATTTCTTAGTTTCTCAGAACAGTATTCTTTGGAAACATCAGCTCAACATTGCTGCCTCGCTCTGCTGCTGTGTTTTCACATGGCTCTTATTTCCTATTTAACAGATTTCTATTAATCAGATGAGATTAGCTTCATGTTGTATCAGTGGAGCTGGATATATTTAGCATTACTATAATGCTGTCTATCAGATTTTCTCACACGTTATCAGACACAATGAGCCGCATCTTTTTCCTCTAAAGATATGGAATGACAGTGGCCTTGTCTGCTTCTGAAGTTCCCATTAAACACTTCTACCACCCTGAGCTATTATATATCTCTATTACACCTATTACTTTTATAAAGGACAGCAAATGTGCTTTTTATGTTTGATTTTCATGCTTTATTATCGCCTCAAGAATAATTTTTGTGTTACAATACTTCTTATGCCCTGTAAAATTAAACACACCACCACTGAACAATTAGTTCATTAAAACACAGCACACACGTCACACATTTAGAAGACTGGTGTGACAATGGTGTGTGAGAGAGGTGTCGTTAACACTCTCACTTTATCTGCTGGCAACTTCAGGCTTTTTTGTTGTCTTTTATTCTATAGTTTGTTTCTGTTTGTCCACCCGGCAGAGCCTCCGTGAGGGCGTATATACATATTTATATCTGTATCTGTTGCATTTTGACACACCTATTGTAGAAAGGCCACTCAGTAACTGCCTGGTCATTGGCTGCATCAAAACATTTATAGACCCGTATATTTAGAGTTTTTTTTAACTTTCAGCCACAGTCAAAAGAGGATCCTAGAAAAGGAAGTTTGAAGAAACCTACAGTCGAGAGATCTCATCCTTGATAACCTCACAGGTTGTTTTGAAGTGATAACGTGTCTGCTTCAATCAAAGTTACTGTAAATCACAAAGTTGTGACTTTCTGTGGCCTTTTGGTCACACGATTCTTTTCCAGCGTGACAAAAACATCTATATGATCCTTACATTATGCATTTGACAGAAAAGGTGCCATTGGTTTCTTACACCTGTACCATGTTCTCTCCCTGTCAGTATGGAGGATTCCTCAGAGCAGTCCCAATGGGTGTCTCCAGCTCTGCTCAGCTCAGACGCTCTCGCTGGTTTCTCCTCCGAGCCCGGCCTGCTGCCTCCAGTGGAGGAGGGTGAGTCTTACTTCTCCGGCCAGGACTCGGACTACAGTGGCCTTTCCTCGTTCTTCTCCAACCCAAGCCACAGCCGAGCAGCATCCACCTACAGACACAGCTCAGGTCAGTGCCCCAACCACTCCCTATAAATTCACCCCCACACCCATCCTGTAATTCATCATCTATTCTGTCAATCTTTTCAAAGTTCGACCTGTGTTCAGCTCGCCGAGCCTCCTCAGCAACCTCCAGCTCCTTGACGTGCCTGCCACCCACTCCCTGAGCTCACCCTACAACCCCCCAGCCTCCACCTGGAGCAGCAGTCCTCTCACCAAGACCCTGCTGCACTCACACCCCCCGACTTCCATCTACACTCCCGGACTCAGCTCCTCCTTCGCCGCCTCCAGAGATGGATACTCCTCTCCGGGCAGAGAGAACAGGGAGAGCCCCAGGCTTCAGGAGGCCCTAAAGATCGAGCGTTTGAGTCCGCTGGGAGGGTCGGGTGCCAGCAGCAGCTTTCTGAATCTGACACCAGCCACTGGGAGTGTGTACACACCATCATCTCACTCCCACCCACACATGTTGAGCCCCTACAGCTCGTACATGACTGGCCCGCAGGAGTACAGTTCTGCTGCTCTGTACTCCAGCCCCGGGGCCTGGATCAGCCCCTCGTACTCCCCTAAACTCCGCAACAAGATGAGGATATCCACTCCAGGTGAGGACGCACTGAGACATGACATCTCACCACAAGGTTCTGGACCTTTCAGTTACATCCTGACCTTCCTCAGCAGATGGAGTTGCCTGGTTGTCATGGAAATGTAGATCTAAGGCCAAAAGGTCAAAACATAAACTTTTCATCTTTGAAATTTGAATTTCTACAGTTTTATAACAACTGGGCAACAGCAAATTAATACAGATGAATGGACTAGATAACAGATTTGAAATAAAGCTTTCGTTAAAAAAAAATTAAAAAAAATATTTATATATATATATCAATTAGTCTAAATAAAACAGTAGAAGAATATTGGTGAATATTTTTGTTATAGTTTTTATATATTTAAAATAATTGCACATATGAAGATCCACCATGAGGATTTTATCAAAAGCATGAAGTAATAATTATGTATGCTTGTTTCTGAACAGAGGCCAGAGAGTGTGTCAACTGTGGAGCCACTGCTACCCCTCTGTGGCGTCGGGATGGTACAGGCCACTACCTGTGCAATGCCTGTGGATTGTATCATAAAATGAATGGACAAAACAGACCTCTGATCAGGCCCAAGAAAAGACTGGTATGATCCACTGAGGGCTCCTGATTGGCTCCCTAATAAACAATTCAATTTGTGATTTGTTATTATCAGATCAATTTACATATTCAGATTATTCACGATTTTGTGTTTCAGATTGTCAGTAAGCGTGCAGGTACAATGTGTGCCAACTGTCACACAAGCACAACAACGCTGTGGAGACGCAACGCCAATGGAGAGCCTGTGTGTAACGCCTGTGGACTCTACTTCAAACTGCACAATGTGAGTCAGCCAATCATTTAAAATACACAACTATAGTCTTTACAAATAAATCCAGAAACGTCCCCCTGAACCTGGTTGTACATAAAGATATAAATTTTCTTTTCCCAGGTCAATCGGCCCCTCACCATGAAGAAGGAGGGCATTCAAACACGCAACAGAAAAGTCTCCAACAAGAACAAGAAGAGCAAGAAGGCGGCCATGTTTGATCAGTACTCTGAGATGACCCAGCCGGCTTCTCTGGACGACAACTGCGGGCCCTATTCCCTCGGCCCCGGGACTCTGCTGACCTACAGCCACGCACCACATCTCATTCCAGCACCCTCCCCTCTGCACCCCTCTGCCTCCCTACCCTATACACACCACCTCAACACTGGCATGGTGCCCACACTAGTGTGAAACAACGAACCGTCATACATCCAGGAATCAGTGCACCTGCCTGGTACCTATTAGCGTGGTATTGTACATATGTGTTTCTAGGCTGATATGCCCCCTGAACGGAGTTTTCTGTATATTTTCACTGTATTCTATTAAACATAATTTTGTAGTGATTTGTAGTTAATCACTTTGCTGCACATGTAAACACATTATCTCAGCTGTAAATACAATCACAAGTCTGATCTGACAGCCATGTTGTGTCTCTTTTATTATTCATAAAGTGAAATTAGTGCTTTAGTTTAGGGATGTCGTGGGTCTGTTTTGTCTTTGCTTTATTGATATTACTATGTTGAATTCTTTGCGGAGAAATTAATAAACGTGTGACTCATTCTGCTGGAGTTATAAAGGCTTTTGTTTTGAAAGTCATTTGAATTTTCACTTCATTGGTACCGACCACAGTTAAAGTCTCCTGTGTGGTGTTATTATCCTCCCTGCTCAGGTATAATAGTCTCTTTGTACAGGTCAGAGCTCCACTTTGACAGTGTAATTGTACGTAGCGGGTATGCAAATCCTCCTTTCCACTGAGGTGGCAAATAATCAACTAAAGTGTAACACTTACACCTGGTTGTATTTTCAGATCAGAGCAGCCAGCGGGTGAACGAGTGGGCTCCAAGTTCAACCGCACACACAAGGTCATGTTTGTATTTGTTATTACTCATCAGTGTTCATCTGCTCACGAGGAGAAGGCTGCGCGGGGGTAGGGGTAGGGGGGGTGGGGGGGGGGGGGGGTTGTCACGAATAAAATTTCTACTCAAATGTCACGCTTGAAAGGTCAGAGGCCAAGCGGACGTTTTTCGAAACATATATCATAACTCTGGAGGAGAGGTTTTACTTCTGAAACACACAAGAGAGAAAACTCGAAAGGGCTCTAACGCCCTGAGGTGAACTGTGTTCATGTCCCTGTTCTGATCGGTACAGACAATTAAAGTATTCAGATCCTAACTTGTGCAAAAATACCACAATGCAAAAAAAATATGCCAATTAAAGTAAAAGTCCTGCATTTAAAATATTACTTAAGTGAAAGTATAAAAGTGAATATAAAACAAATGCGTTTATAATGCAGGAGAATGGCTCCTGTCAGATCTATATTATATCACAGGTTTATAATTACTAATGTATAAACATATAAAACATTATTTACTGTATTTACTGTAACTTTAGATGATCTTAGGTAGTCTATAGTAAGTTAGTAATGATGCGTCAGAAAATGCTTTATCAAGCACATTTTAGCGATAATTTTACAGCCTGACATTTTCAGTCATGTTGAGCTTCTGTGATCGTGCTACATCCACAGTATCACAGTCAATGAACCTGATAAAACAATTTCTTATTGGTCGAACTTCATCACTGATTAGATTTGACCTTTTGGGGGAATGTTCTCAATACCTTACAGAAACAGGCAGCTGAAATCTTAACAAAGAAAAAAAGAATCAAACGTATCATCCACCAAGATCTATTTTTTCAGCATTTGATATAAAAGCCATGCAGTAAACACAGCCCTGAGGTATGTACAGTACAGTGTGTGCAGTGAACGTTTTATGTTGAGCAGCAGCAGCAGAAGGGCATGGGTAGCTCACTCAGGACTGGGGAGCGACTGATAAGTTATCACTGAGGCCACAGACGCCAAACCATCCACCTGCTGCTGGCACTGCCGCTCTCACACTCCCTGTCAGTTAGTCAGAGAGGGGCACCGTGTGCACTGTAGGTATTCAGACATGACACTCAGAAGAGCTATGATGAACAAATTAATATATCACCTGAAGGCCAACAAATGGTTACTGTACAGTGTAGGTGGATCGGTGCGGCTCTACATTTGTGGGTTTGGGTTGAATGAATCCACGTTTCATAATCTGTGGGCACACAGAACACTTCACTTGAGACAAATCTGTAAATTATCAGTGTGTGTGCGCGCGCATGTGTGTGATGTCCTCTTAGTTTCTCTTCTTTAATTTCATTACCAGTCAACCATTCAACTACCCACTCAGGACCTGCCTGATGATGGCATGTGAGGACCTGTCTATTGTTAGACGAGGGGTTTCTATCAGAGTCCGTTTATCACATCTACCCAAGGTTTACCCTAAATCACAGTATAACAGAGTAGCTCCTTCATTTTCCTCTCCATGCATTTGTAGCATCTCTTAAAGTCATCCCGAGACGCAGTATTTAAGAAATGAAATGTCTAAATTCAATATTAGTTGACAAGTGAGTCCATAATTTATCCTCTTCCTTAACTGTCTCTATCTGCTGTTTATCTGCCGCAGCTGCCAGCTCTGCTCTGGGGAAATGGCAACAAATGACAAGGATAGATTAGAGACCACAGGCCCGCTCCTGTTCTCTCACACGGCCGTCAGTTAGTGGCCTTTTCTCTCAAACTCACTGCTTGTCTCTGCTCACATTCAGCCACTTCTGGGCTTAGTTGTAGCAGAAGAGTTTACAACAGAGAAGCAAGCTGATTTGAATCTTTGTCTCAGATCATCTACTCATGTTTAAATCATTGCTAAACAACAAGAACCAGATGTATTTCTGACTGACAGACGTACATCTACATCATGTCATCCCCACAGTGAGAAACAAGTTAGAGCTAAATGCATGGCCTACAGCGTGAGTAATGTTATTTGGAAATTTCTGGTTTATAAGCGCCCCCAGATGGTAACAACTCAACACTGCAGCTAATGTTTTTCCCAACTGACATGACTGTTGAGGATGAAAAAGCCTGAGCTCTGCTGAAAATAGAAAACACACATATATGTGCATGTGTGTGGTTTCCACTGCCATCTACATGGTTGATAGAGAACGTTACACCTCAACTTTTCAGACTCTTCCACCATAGTATACATATATGTTAGTGATAAAGAGTTTTTCTGCATTCCATGCCCTGATAATGTGTGGAAGACAATGTATTTAAAGTAAGGTCGGTGTGGAATTGTATTTTGAACTGTTTGAGATATACTTATGCTTGATTCATTCATGTGTGGGTGTGGTGAGTATCTCTTTAACAGTTTGACCCAGAAATGATCCTGTTCGACAATTGTGATAATGCAGTACATCTCCAGTAGGATCCACCACAGGCCTGTATTCATTTACTGTAAATGTGTTTTCTCTGTGCTTGTAAAAAACATAAGGTTTTTTTTTATTCCAGACTGATGATAAAGCTAAACTGTTGTAGTTTAGTGGTTTCAAGCAACTTATTGATGATGCATGTTTGTCACATTGCTTACAGTCGATAAAAGAAAAAATGGAATAAATACACAAGAAAAACATAAATATATTTATTTATTTTTTCGAAGCATGCCTTAAACTCCAGTACGGCCAACAAAGGGAGCTGAGCATTACACAGTGAAAAGGAAATATAACCTACATATTCTGTCAGTTTCAAGGTATTAAAAATTGGTCCTTGGATAACACACAAAGAAAAACATTTAAAAAAGGCAGCCTCATCAATCCAGCTCTACATTTTCCCATTGTTTCTTAGCTTATCAGGTTCATTTAAAGCACTTCCAGTCTCTGGAGTTATCAGCCGGTAACAGGTGAAAATCTCTGCTCTGTTTTCAAAACAATAAAAGACACAGGACAAAGCGGGTGGGAAGCATATGAGCTCACCAAGCTACATGTTATAGATACTCTCACAAACTTCTTCAGCCTTCCACATTCTGTCAGTGCACGAGCAGACTGGGCTTTTTGTAAACATTTACTATTTAGTTGTATTTCTGTTGGCGTAGCGTTACACAGGGTGTGCCGTGGTGAACGATATGCAGCACTTTTATTGTCTCTTAGCGATGAGCATCGCGATCAGCACTCCTGTTAGCACCCCCACTCCAACTAGCAGCCTTCTCCTCACGGTCTCACGATATCTCCGCGCTCCTGCAGCCGCGTCTTGTCCGAAAATCTCAGCAAAGCAGTCCTGGAATCAAAAGGAATTTTGATTTAGGCAGATAAACAATAAGTGGGAGAAGAATTTTGTTATGAGGCAATATTTAGGTTCCTATCCATCCACATTAAATGGTGTGTATAGTTGTTTTCCATTCTTTTCTCCCTTTTTTCTAATAAACATAATAAACTGAACATATTACTCACATTGTTACATATTGTAAATAAAAGCAAATAATCCAGAAATTGTTTAAAATTAAATCTGACAAATGTATTTTTTATTTTGCAGTGGAACCCTGACAGCCAATGCTGCGCTGACAGTGTATGAGTGATGTGTGATAGAGGAAGTGCAGCACAGATGAACTCTGTGTGTGTGAATGGGTGAACGGCAAAGCTGTACTGAAAAGCGGTTTGAGTGGCCCTCAACCCACAGAATCTGCCACTGCATGGTACTGATCTCATAGCTGTGATCTTTGTTTCCCCACATTTAAAATCTGTAAACTTCACTGTGTAAAATTTATGTGGGTTCATTTGTATGTAAAGTATCAGGAAGCCAGGCTTTGCTGTGGCACTAATAATTTCATTTGATAGCTCACTCCTCGCTGTAACTGAAAGATTGTAATTAATAACTAAAATGCTGAATTTCAGAATGATATTGACAATGATTGTATTGAGCGAGTCACATTACGGCCAAACCCCAATCTGCTTCTTATTGGTTCTGGATCACCCACAGTCTGTGTCACACATGAGGATGCACGTTGGGTCCACCCTCCGGAGACTCACCCAGCCTCCTTGGCTCTGGATCCACGGACTGATGCGCTCATCCAGGTACATGGTCATCCAGTCTGCAATGCGGGAGACCAGCTCGCTCATATTCTTCTCCACACATTCCACACACAGCACACCCCCAAAAGAAAACAGGCCCACTATACGTCCCCAGTTGACTCCGTCCTTGAACACCTCATCCATCACATTCTTGAAGCTGTGGTAGGCTGTGTCAGGAGTGATGTCGAGCTGCAAGGAAACTTCACTGAACGCTTGCGTGAACAGCAGCTCAAACTCTTCAGCAGAGTCTAGGAGAGCTGCCTTCACGGCCTCCACGCCACCACTCGGGGTGACGGGTGGCATCCCCTGCTCACCACACCTGTCCCTGCAGTTGACCAGCAAGCCATTACTGGCGGCCGAGGTGGCATTGTCTCCCTCAGTCCTCCCACCAGCATCCTCTGGCCTCAGTAGAGAGGTGGGATAGTTCCTCTGAGACAGCCTGTAACTGATAAAGAACTCCACCAGCTCTCTGTTGCTGTACGACATTATGTCCACAGTGTGAAGCTCCAACACACAGCCAGCCTAGTCAGATCCAACACTTTCTTCTGCCATTCCTCTCACTCTGTCGCCTGCCACATTAGAGCCTCTTCTCCTCGCAGCAGCAGTCTGGGAGCAGCCAGGGGTGAGAGAAGGTTATGTTAGTTCATGTCAGGACACGTGATGCAACTTGTGCTGCTGTAAACACCCACTGGTTCCCATTCATTTCTGTAATATATGAATTTCTACCAAGAGAGTTGGTAGAGATGTGCAATTCATCCAATCTGCATATTTTCAATCAGTCACATTGTCATTGGTGAGATTATATTTTAGTGCAAATACACGTACTGCATTAGAATACAATGATAATGAGTAAATCTAAACTAAAATAGACTCCCCCCTGATCTGCAGACATGAACTGAAACCACAGGAGGACTCGGATGATCAGAACATCTGATCCAAACCATGGGGCAAATATTTCCCAACAAACGTGAGCTACCAGCTGACTTGCAGGGTTAGCATTGTGAAATCAAATAACTGATCATTCAATCGCTCCGATGTGCGTTAAACCAAATATGTGCGTTTACATGGCAACGTCTCCTCGCTGACAGCTGCAGGTCACGTAGATACAACCAGCTTTAGCCTCTGCTGCTAACTAGCTGTTTACTAACAGTGCACGGGGAACGCATGAAAAATCCCGCTAGCTGCATCCGTGGCTCTGCTCGATGGTTGACATGTGTACTTACTGCTGCTCAGGGCTGGTTCTCGGGGAGGCTGCAGCTATGGAGTCACTAAACGCTGGACGTGAGCCTGCAGACACAATATGGACATTGTTGCGGCTGCAGACTGGCGCTGATGCACGCTGGCGGTTGGCCAATTCTGCTACTGTACCCGCCAGAAGTCCCGCCCTCCCGCTGCTCCTGCGCCAATCAGCGTCGGAGGCAAACAGGAAGTCAGGGGGCCCGTGGAGTGACGCCAGAATGGTTGAAGAAAGACACTGCTTTATTTGTGTCTCTGACCAATGAGGATGGACTCACTGCAAACCTGCAGTCTACTGTAGTACCACTCTTTATAAATAAAGATTTCCATTTAATGATATAACCATGGATGAGCTGCAAGCAGTATTTAACTCTTGTTCCTAAAATCCAATCAGTAAATGTCATTTTCTACTAACAATATAATCTTCCTCTTGCAGTGCCCTGAACACATGTCAAAACATTTACATTTATAGTAACCTTACATTATTTATCTTGCATTAATTCCATTAAGAACTATCATAAAAAACTATTTTGCTGCTCTACTTACTGAGGCTGCGCTGCATCATGCGTTGAGCAGCGGTCAGTTTGGACAATACCTGGCCCAAAAGATAATTGTCAGACAGTGATTGGTGTAGAAAAAAAAGAATATATTTTTTATTAAACAAACATTTATTAAAATGTGTACATAAGCAATAAGCATATTCTACACTTTCTAAATGTGAAATGACGACATGTTACAGTTCTTTGTCAGTCGAGAAAAAAAACTATAGAAGTAGGTAAAGTTGATATCATCCTAAGTCTTGTGAATAACCAGTGAATAACACAGATTTCATGAAGAGACTAACAAAGAATAATGGCTCAAATATATACAATGTCACTTACATATGCTGTATATTTATGCACTATAATGCAGTCCTTTCATTGTTTCCACCACTAACGTGGTTAATGTGTGGAAATAGAGTTTTAGTGACACATCATTTGATATTTAAGTGTCTGTAGTTTGTCCTCTCATCTTAGCTAATACACTCCTTTAAACATGAACTGTTGCTCCACCAAGGCACACCACAAAGCAGGAAAACTAACAGAAAGTCATCCAAGCATTTGCTTTCCCATCTTGCAATGGACCGTCCTTCTCGCTGGAAGGCTCGTCTGTGTTTACAGGTTCTGTCAGGTTTATAGGCTCCAGGGATTTTACATTCTCTTCTCGGGTCATTTCAACATTTCCATTCTCAGCTGGTCTCTCTTCGGTTTCTGGTTCACTGTCGGAGTCAATAGAAATGGTCTCTGTGTTTGTGCTAAGTTTCAAGGTACAGTTTAGTGTTTCACACTGCTTGTTTTGGTGTGTGCTTGGAGTGCCAGACTTCAGGCCTCCAGGTCTGCCCACCGAGGTGCCCACGAGTTTGCTCTCCTCAAAGATCATCTCATGGTTAACTTTCTTGAGTGCCTGCATGTCAAAGCCAAGCAGCACAGACACCTGCTTGGTCTCACAGTGTTTCTCACACATCCTTTGCTTGGTTACAAAGTGACTAGAAATATCGGATTTCCACAGCCACAGACTTGCAGAGAGCTTTTCCTCTTCCTGAGCAGAAAGGTATGGTTGACGGTTGAAGTAGGCTGTTAGGAAATCTTTCCTGGCTTCATATGTCTTGTGCTCATAGCTTCTTGGATCCAGTGCAAGACCATCAGATTCAGCTTGATTTCCGATGGCTGTTGAGGAAATCCTTGCGTCCTTACTTAGCTTTAACCTCTTGGGATTGGATGTGGCCTGTACTGGTGGCTGCCTCTTGAGAAAGCCAGCCCCAGACGAGTTAAGCGTCAAGGCCGACTTGAAGCCTTGGCTTGCCTGGTTCCTTCCAACTGCTCTGCACTGCACAAGATGCAGTGTTATTGTGGAGGCCACCATGTTACTAGTGTACACTCCTAAGCAATGAATGCACTTGTATGTCATCTTTTTCTCAACAGGATGCATTGTTTGGAGCACTTGGTGCCTCTCCCTCAAATGCATGGCCAAAGCATCAGAGATTGGACCTTTGAGGATGGTGAAACACAGCGGACATAGCGTCTTACGTACTTCACTTTTTGTTGAAGATAAACCTCGACTGAGCTGTTCACTTTTGTTCTCAATCATTCTTTGAGTGGTTACTTTGACAGGAGGTGGAACACTATTCTGAGCAGGTGCCGACTGATCTTGACCATTGATAGACTCCTTCATGTTAAATGTGAGAACCACAAGCTGAACATTACAGGACTTGTCTTGTTTAATAGTGAGATCGAAGGTTAGCGGCGATGCACCCGGGGGTCCCACAAAGTCATCGGGGTGAGTCTGAGCCTTGTGTTCCATGATTTTCTCAACACTGTGAAAAGCTGAGTGGCACTGGGGACAAGTGAGTCCGTGAATTAGCATGTGGTTGAGTAGAGTGTCACTGGGCAGGTAGCGGTTGCAAAGCAAACACTTACTAGTGAAGTTGTGGATTTTCATGATGTATTTAGCCAGTGCCCACACTCTCTTTGCCTTGTGTGCACTTTCAAAGTGAGCACTGTAAAGGTTTTCAGGGAAAAGCTCATTGCAAACTGTGCATATCTTCCACTTCTGTGTCTGGGCTGTGCATACACCACCGGCATTAGTTTCAGTCACAGTGTTGTTGCAAGCAACTGTGGCCCGCATCTGTTTGGCTGCAATGGGTGCCTGATTTTTAACAACAGGGGCCACTGGCTTCAAATATCCTATAACTGGTTGTGCTGTTGATTCAGCTCTAATTGTGTGGCCCCTGTTAATGATCATAGATGGAGCTGGTAGGGTCTGGGACCTGGAGACAACAATGTTAGCATGTCCAATCATAGTGGTTACCTGAGCACCAATGCGCTCGTGGTACTCTATAACATGCTGTACTAGAGCCTCGTAGTTACGAGTGGAAAATTGGCAGCGTTTACAGAGGATGTTGTTACCATTGACAGAGCTTGCACCATTTTTGACAGACGATTCTGAAACTATTCCAAGATATGGTGAGACAATATGCTGAAAATGTTCCCTATAGATGTGCCTTCTCACAACATTGTACAGACTGTCCCGGAAAGAGCATTTTTTGCAAAAGTACATTGCTCTCTCGACACCATCTCCCTGTCTGATTCTATCAAGATACGTTTTGTTCGTCTTCTGCAGTGCAGTTCTCTGTGTGCTCCCAATGCTCTGCCGTGCTGAACTGGGTAGATGGAATATTTTAACATGCGTCTCCAAAGTTCTCTTGCTTGCGGTGAATGAGCAGTATGGGCAGTTGAGCAGAATCTTATTGTCAAAGCTTTTCCTGTGTACATTGCGGAAGTGATTCTTGTAGCCTGAGTAGTACTTGGAAGAAAACGGGCACTCTGTGCAGCAAAATGGCTTTGACCTGTATTCCTAACAAGACATCAGGGGAACAAAATCATATCATTAATACATGGATTTGTGAGTAACAACTTAAAAACATTTTGGAGAACAAAAATGATATTTACCTGTGTTTTAGAATATGATGGATCCCATCCGCAGATATCAAGGCAGAGACTGCCCTTTACAAACTGCTCATTAGGGCAAAACTCTTTGAACTCCTGTGTAATTAAAATGTAAAGATTAACACACAATTGTTAATCTCAGTGAGTCAAAGTATAGTCAATATGTGCAAAGTGTATTGTTTTACATCAAACAACACTTATCTTACACTGGGTTTTTTTTACAAATTCTCCTCAGTTGGCATAGAAACTCCAGAGATTAAAATTGAACCCTCTCACCTTTAAACTTAACGGTAATCATATATAAGCTTCTTTAAAGGTAATGATCCTCAATTCACTTTTAGAGCTTCTCCAACATGAATCACCTTGGTAAAACATACTCACCTCTGCAGCCTCCTTGCAGAACTCCAGTCCAATGTCTCCGAGTGCTTTCTTCACTTGTTTTCTCGCTCTCCTGATTCTGGTGAGGTTATTTACTGGGAGCTGATACATCTCTCTTGAAAAACAATAACACAGCTTAGTCAGAGTTGGGCTCCAATGACGCTTTAAATGCAATTCAACAGAACATGACACAGTTCACACACTAACATCATAAGAGGGTGAAACGGGCTCTCAAGACTTTTCTCCATTCATTAAACCACTGTCAGTAAATGTGCTCATTATGATAAATATGATCATCTATGATCTCAGCTCTGGTTTGTCCCGGGGCCCGGTGCTGTCTCAGTAAACATGCTTCACGCTATCCTTCCACGCTGATGGCATTACTGCATTTGACCAATGGTACTGGATCACGGAGCAGATCTACGACCTGTGCTGCTCCATCGTGTCTAGTGATCACCGGAATGAGACTTCTACAGACCATGCTGTGTTTTGCTTTGTGTGCTAGCCTAACTGTGCTAGCCTAACTTAGCCCCGTTGCCCGCAGTTGGCCACCTACTTAGCAACTAGCGATGCATGGCATTTATTTCTCCATCTTCACATAGATCTGTGGATGCGTCTCACTCACCTCTCTGCACGTATGAAGACTAGCTTCACACGGGTCGCCTCGCTACATAAATGGTGAACGGAGGTGTTGAGAGGCTGATCGTGGACGTGCAGGCTGGATGCTCGCTCTCCTCGGAGCCGGTGCTGATGCTCTCTACAGCGCCACGACTGGCTAGCTAACCACGCTAGCTAGTTAGCTGTCACATCTGCTTTGCTGCTAGCTAGCTGAAGGGACAAAAGCCGGCGCAGAGCGATGCACGTGTCACGAGAAACAGTAAACTCCGACAGTGGACACAGCCACGGCACCACCCGGCACCCGATGTCCTCCGAGCACTCCTGGCGCTTGGTCAGGCCAGCCTGCTAGCTAACACTGTCTAACACAAGTGAGCCAACTCTCAATCCAAAATGGCGACGACATAAAGACGGAAGTCGTAGCAGGGAGCCGGGAGCGCAGGATGAAGGGCCAAAAGTTTGTATTCATTGCGGTTCTCTTACTACAATGCTTTATTTTCTGTTATAAAAACATACATTATTGTTCGCTCATTCAGGATCGTAAAAACACAACCATTTGCACTGTTCAATCTTGCTCCGATAAACATTTCTCTGATTTGTTTGTTTTCCGTCAATGGGCTCATGACCTCTGCCCCCTCAGAAATCTGTTCAACAACATGACATTTAAAATCCAGCTGATGCCAAAAGAATCAGAGGTGATGACGAGTTGTTGTCATTCCAGTGGTTCCATCACTTCCAGTACAACAATGCGAGGTCCAGTCATCACCAGTCTGGTCATGGTCCTGTAGTCCAGGTCGAGGACACACTGTCCGTTCACCTGGCACACAAACTGCTGCACCTGCACACGATCACATCAGGTACATAGGTGATGATTCTGTAAATGTCCGTTTTCTTTGTGTTTCACGTGTGTACATGTTTCTAACCTTCACTCCAGCAGCTGCTGCTGGACTTCCATGATCAACGGCCTGAACATAACAGGGAGCCCTGCCTCTGACGACAAAGCCCCAGCCCAGGGGGTCTCCTATCACCTGTGATCATGGTGAGAGAGACGTCACACATTCAGGGGGAATCAAATGGATTCTGTATAGTTTGGACGTAGTCAGATACAACTTTATTTGTTCACATGGATGAAATAATGTCTACGAAGACGCGTAGTGTGTCTCTTCTTGGTTGTAAGCAGGGGATAAATGAGAATGATTTTATTTTTAAATATCACTGAACCTGTTGGCAAAAGCTTAAGCTCAGAAGGATTCCATCATAGTAATTTAGACTTTAAGATTCACTTTATTGTCATTCACATCACACACTAAACAAGTGGACAGTTGAAAGAAGTAAAATGATTTTGCAACTAGCTCACAAATACAATCGCTATGGTTTGCTGAGTATGTATAAAAGCTGTCTAAAGTAGTTATAATATAAGTAAAAGAGTGAGTAGATAACTATGGTACAAACAGACATTAGGATATTGCAGGTAACTGAATGAAATTACATGTTGAATAAATAGTTAAATTCGATGTAAACAGACACAAGGATTATTGCGCATATTGGATGAAATTGCAGGTACTGATAATAGAAAATACCACAGACATGGCAAATTATAATGTACTGTAAACAGAGAGTATATAATACGTAATGGTATACCCACTTTTAGACATTAAAGGGAAAAATGTCCAGGTTAAATGGAAATAATGCAATAAAATTGTTCATAAACAGCTCAGCAACTCACCGTCAACACTTTCTTGATGAAGGGAGCACCAGGCGCCAATAATTCTTCACATGTGAAATGTCTTTTAAGGACTGTAAAATCATGAAAAGTTTTCGTTTATACGCTTTCACAAGAAAGTATGAATATACTAAAGTAGTAATCAGATGAATATGAACTATGCACTTGCCTGATTTAGGGTTACATCTCACCACTGAGGCGGAGGATAACTGGGCCAGAGGTGGAAATCCAGCAGAGTGAAGCTGAAGGGAATTCAAGCTTCCCCTGCGCCCACCCTGCGCTGGTTTCAGGTCTGTACTTGACCCCACTATAATTGAATCAGTAGTGAAGTTACCATGCTGTAATTATTGTTCACAAAGAGTGTAGAGATGTATTTTTTTACCATAGTGGAAAGCACTGTTGCCCTCCTGGGGTGGGTTTTTGCGCACAACAAATGGACTGTCCGAGTGGTTGTCTTGTTGTGTCGACACCGCCACACTTTCAGTGTCGTCGTCTTGCTCACCTTCATTTAAAAGTTCAGATAGTCGGCGTCTGCGGCGAAAATTGATGCAGAACTGATAGAGTAGTCCACTGTCGAAGAAGTCATGTTTATTTGCCACTGGTTGGAGTGAGAGAGGGAGACAGAGAGAGCACAAAGATGCAGTGAAACATTAAACAAGAATTACATGATTTTCCACAGTTTTTGCTTTAGATTGCTAAACTCCAAGTTGGCCACCCACTGCTTGCAGCCACTGATGGCCTGCTCATATTCTACTATCATACATCAAAGTTTAAATTATTGCTGTCCTCACCATGCTGAATGATTCCATGCTCC
Organism: Paralichthys olivaceus; assembly: GCF_024713975.1. Lineage (NCBI taxonomy): Eukaryota > Metazoa > Chordata > Actinopteri > Pleuronectiformes > Paralichthyidae > Paralichthys > Paralichthys olivaceus. Next base: position 22,604,565 of record NC_091094.1, on the reverse strand, counting down.
TGCAATGCACGGCACAACTCCACGCCCCGACGCCGGCTTTCTGCTTCTCCGTTCTGAAGGAGCCAGTCAATCAGCTGGCAGCCAGGAAAGGCACGCCGATATGCAACACCATGCTCCTCTCTCAGCTGCAGAATGGAGTTCTTCTCCCCTATGAGGCTGACGCAACAGTCACAAAAACACAGGTCAGGTTTCTCATAACATTGAACAAACTTTGAAAATCTTGCAAGGTGGGATTTTTTAATCATATCGTTATGTATTAGAGCCCGACCCATATATGACATATCGGCATTTATCTTTGCAGATGTGCCCAAAAATGAAAACCTTTATCTTACAGCATGAACTATTTATAAAAGATGTGCATATACACTTTACGTTTACATCCTATGAAAAAAGGTTAATTTTCTCAATTTAAGCTTTATATTGATTGTATTTGTGTTTTCTTTTATGTCCAGTTATTTATATTAGATTTTATGGTAAAACTGTAAAATATCTAGCCTTAATAACATTTCTCTGTCATAAGGGTCATCAGTATCAGAAAATATTTTACTCCCTAATAAGAGTCTTTCTATCCGCCCCTAAAATGAATATCGGCCGGGCTCTTGTGTCTATGTGATCATTAGTATGACTGACATAACGACTTCCAGCTCAAACACAGCAGCTCTTACTGTTCATACAGCCGTTGTCCTCTCATGAAGATCTTAACTTCTAAATTGAAGGGAATAGTGCCATCATCCTTCCGGAAACGGTACAGCAGTTTGGCATCCTTGAACAATGACCTCTTATCACAGACTAAGAAAAGTAAACACAAAGTTTCAAATAACACCTGAAAGTTGTACTGTGTCTAAAATGTATAGAATCAGATATAGATTTCTCTTTGCTGCAGCTCTTTGCCCCCTCTTACCGTGATGAACAATGTCATTGTCCATGAGGTACTGCATGAGACAGACAGCTGTTGCTCTATCTGGAGCTTCCTTATGGCCCACCAGCCAGTCTATTAGCTCCTGTGCGACGAAACAGTTGGGATACGTGCGCAGGTGGTAGCGTCGCTCCTTGATCTGTTTTCCATCGTGAAGTCTCAACCTTGAAATTAAGTTCAAATTCACCATAATATTAATTTAACAACAGCCACACGTGTGAATTTAAATTTCAAATCTCAAATTAGAATTTTACACATTTTACATGTTTATATTTTCAGTTCCTCTTCCCCCTCTGCTCATACCTGAGTTGTTCTCCAGCAATCATGACTTCAGCCTTGTGTTGTCTACCCATGGCTTTTCTCCTAATGCTACTTGTTCGCTCCATGTTTGTTATCTCTGGATGAGAGAGTAAGTGAAAATCACTTTTAGTTGTGCCCCTTTGTGTTTACAAAATAGCCTCGGAAACACACAGAGCCCTGTTGTCATGTGGGATAGATGTTGTGTATACAAAAAGAGAGATGAACGTATGTGTTGCCTCTCTGCTGAGATACGTGATACCACAGAATCTAGTTATCCTGGTTGAACACTGTCCCGTAACTTCAATGTTTAAATTCATCTTTTTCTATTTTTTCTTATCTGAAGCGGTCACTCAATTTTTCTTCTGGGCTTTTGTAACAGTACGTACTATGGCGTCCTAGACGTCGCCCTGTTGTCCACTTTCATGTCTTATCATCTTGAAAGCATCAAATGAAAGACTGTTGAAATCCACATGATAGCCCTTTGATGATTGCCTTCATGGTGCTAATTAGCCAGTGACAGTCAGTTAATGGATGCATTGATGTAGGCTGGGCTTTCTGACACTGGGTTTGAAGGGTTTGTTTGTTTGTTTTAGTGTAAGACTCTGCACAGAAATTACTTCAGAAAATTTGTGCAATTATTTCTGAAAATGTCAAAAACAGATCCCGGGATTATCCAGGTTGTTACAGGGAGTCACAGCTTTGTAAAAGACACTGTTGTGTGTCAGCCTGTCAGCGCCAGACAAATCTGAATATGGTCACATTAAAAGTGGAAAATAAGGCGGCATTGTATGATTTTTTTCTTTCGGCAGCAGAATGTCATGTCAGTGACAGTACTCGTTGTGTGGTGTTTATTCTCAGAGTCAGTGTTGTAACCAGTGACAGCGCAGGTTACGTAAGTGTGCCTCGTGAATACAAAAAAAGCCTTCTGTCTTAAGGTCAACCTCTCAAGCAGCACCTCCGCTCAGGCTGCATGTCAATCTTGGTTCAATAGAACTGTAAGAACTACAGCCCAACTTTAGCTCTAACCTTAAAGGACACTTTAAGTGATATTCTGTATTTTTGTTATTGTCAATAAATCCTATTAACAGACTAAAACAGGAAATAAATTGATCCTACTATCAAGTGTTTTCTATGTAGCCAAATATACTGTAGTTCAGCTATTAAGGACACATGAATGGGACTTACCTTTATACAGGGTCTGTGTGTGTCCTCATCACACACACACACACACTGTTGTTTATTGTATCTTAGTCCCACATACACTGTCTTACTGTTGAAAATACTCTCAAACAAATAAACTCTTTATTCATGATTAAGTAACATTCTCTGATGACCACAGTGCCCCGCTGTTTTAAAAATGGAAGCTTATATCTGTGACAACCTTTATTAGGGACAAATAAGCTTTTGGGCTCAACGCTACAGACAGAGGAAGGATGGACGGATTTGGAGACTGATGCATAGTAGATTTTTCATCTTTCTGTGGTATTTATTGACAAAAATAAACAGTATTTCCATCCTTGCTGGATTATCCTTAAATTACCAGGTACATAGATTTTGTGGATTGTGGGGCGGCTGTGGCTCAGGGTGTAGAGCGGGTTGTCTTTTAACAGAGAGGTGGTTCTATCCCAGTCTTCCCCATTCCACATGCGGAAGTGTTGTTTGGCAAGATACTAAAGGCTGACATAGAAAAAGTGTGTGTATGTGGATGGGTACTGTAAAGCGCTTTGAGCGATCATTAAGAATATCTCTATGTAAATACAGACCACGTAACATTTACCACATGTCTTATCCGAGCTTATTGAGCTGTTGATGTTTAGATAATGACCTAACATTAGCTCACTATATTGGTCATATGCAAACGTTACAGGTTGGTGTATTTTACTCAAATACAAAGAAATAGACAACAAATGTACTCAGGTAAGAGTCAAAGTACCACATTGACTTTTATACTTGTGTAAAGTATTGCTTTTCCTTGAAATATACTTTATAAAAATATGAACAACTAATGCAATGCTTTGTAAAAAAAATAGTGGAGTAGAAAGTACAGATATTTGTTGATATATGCAGTTGAAAAAAAGTCAAACGTGCCTAAAAAAATAAATACATGAAAAATGAAGTACAGTAACAAAACAATAGTACTTTGTTCCATCCCACCACTGGTTGTATGGACAAAGGTGTCTGGTTATAGGCTGGTGTATGGAAATAAAGCTTTGTGTAGGAGGTGTGACTGTTTTTGCACAAGCGTGTTGTGGTGAAATATGATCTTCTGTCTGCTGGTGATGTGCACTTAGGCTGTTAGCATCGTATCATTAACATAAGTTATACCACATACCGTGACCTTGCCCTGCTGGCACACATCCTAGTGTATGTCCCTGAGCCATCCTCACTCAGTCACACTGTCTCCTCTTTTCCGCTCTTCCCATCATCGAGAGCTGCACAAAACAATTCCTCGCAATTCTCAAGCAGCAATTCCTATTGGTTTTGGCTGGAGTCCTCTCTCTTGTCTGTGAGGCCTTCACTATGTTTGGAGTAAGCACTGCCCGAGAGGGTCACCTCAGGGCAGGAAGGCTGCTTAACTATTTGAGATCCGGTACAATTTTGTCGCCTCTACTCACCACTGGTGGTGACAACCCTGAATCACACAGGAGACCCTGATATGGAGGGGGGCCTGAAACATGTCACAAATGTTTAAGGTGTCAGAGCTGTGCTGCTGAGCTGCTCTGATAAAACCTGTAGCCGCTTCTGTGGCTGTTGGGGCTCAGGGTCGACTGCTGTAAAATCAACAAGTGTCAAAAGACTCTCCCACACACGTTTCACACAGTATGTAGTCCTACAGAGCTACAGAGGTCATCACATCAGAACTGTGAAAACAGGGATGACAGAGCGGTTAGAGAAATCTATATTTATACATTCAAAGTAATAATGATATAATTAAAATGAAGGAAAACCGAACATGGAGGGAGCAAGAGGGCCCTGTGATGTGATGACAGTGACTTCTGGTGAATGCTCAATTTGTTCATTCATCAAAGATAAGCTTGGCTAAACAAATACAATTTCTCCCACTTGCAGTTACTGCTATGGTGTAGGCTTCAGAGACTCCTGTATTGTGGACTGGCGGCCACAAGGTGTCAGTATTTACCTGCTGACTAAGGAAGGGACACACTCAAACGCAGTAGGTGTGAAATGATTTGTCTTGCAGCCTGGTTTCTGTTGTTGACGTGAAATATTGTAGTCGTGGCAGCCTGTTTATCACCACAGATAATACAAATACATATAAAACAAATGGGAGTCAAACAACAATCCCAATTGTATTTAATTATAAAACAAAAATAATAATGATGATGATAATACATATAGATTTGTGGCAAACTAATGAACCCTATACATTTACTGTGAATTCACTTAAAATAACAAAACAAAAATTTGACTGGACCTTTGGAAATTGAAAAACAACTTCTAGATAAATATACTATCGTGTAAAACACTGAGGACCGGTGAAATAAGAGAAAACGCTTTAGGAAAGAGAATGTGAGCCTCTGTGCATTTATAGGTTTCGGTCAAACGATCCTCGCGAGCAGCTCGTGGAGATAGACTTGCAGCAGCCTTTATGCAAATCATCCTCGTTACCGTGTTTTCATTGGAGAGCAGCGTGGAGGTGTAGTCTGGAAGGCGTGACATCATGCAAATGCAGCTTTATGAAATAAGTGCGCTCCTCCTGAACAGCCAGAGCATCAGTGGACTTTTTACTTTGTGGCTCCTGACGTCGAGAGGGCTGCGCGCTGCAGAGTGTCCACTCGGCACAATTTGACAGGCTGTGGAGCGTTTTTTTCCGCTCGCATGTCGTTTTATTCCTCCTGAGCTGAAATCGAACTTCGGAATTACTGCATTTTTTCCAAAGTGAGTGCACCTTCGCTGACTGCATGAAAAAGCAGTGGACTTCTGGAGCTCTGTGATTTAACATGACCGCCGAGGCGCATTCACATTTGGGACTGCAGAAAACACCCATGGATTTCGTCAGCGACTTCGACCTAATGAAGTTCGGTGTAAAGAAGGAGGCGATGCAGGGGGTGGACCGCTCCTTCATCGGGCCGTGCAACCAGCTCCAGAGACCAGACTCTGTCTCCTCTACCCCCGGCAGCACCCCTTGCAACTCGGTGCCCTCCTCGCCAAACCTCAATCCAAACGAGCAGAGAAATAACCCCGGGGGTGAGCAGTTCTGGATACCTAACAACGGGGGTTACCCCCAGCAAATGTACCCACAAGCGTTTGGCCTTACACCCGAGGACGCAGTGGAGGCCCTCATCGGCGCCACGGCGCAGCAGGGACACCCGGCTGCGCCCCACGGCCACCATCCGCCACCTTTCCAAGCCGAATACGAAGGGTACGGCAACCTGAACGAGTCTGTCCAGCACTATCCGGGACTGACAGGTCACCCCGACATGCAAAGCATACCCGGTAGCCACTGCCAAGACCCCTATCTCAAAGACGAGCTGGAGGGCGCGGACCCCCAGTCGCCCGAGGACCCGCAGGTCTACGGTGCGCACCATCACCTCCAGCAGCCGCACAGCCGCCACGACAGGCGATCCAACGCCGACGTCCACTTCTCAGACGACCAGCTGGTGTCCATGTCCGTCAGGGAGCTGAACCGACTCCTCAGAGGCCTCGGCAAGGACGAGGTGATGCGTCTGAAGCAGAAGCGCCGGACCCTGAAAAACAGAGGTTACGCACAGTCCTGCCGCTACAAGCGCGTCCAGCAGAAACACGTCCTGGAGCATGAAAAGACCAGCCTGGTGTCACAGGTCGAGCAGCTCAAACACGAACTCAACAGACTGATGCGGGAGAGGGACGCATATAAAATGAAATGTGAGAAACTGTCCGGTGCCAACTGCTACCACGAAACAGGGTCCACCAGTGACAACCCTTCCTCACCCGAGTATTTAATGTGAGTTTGTTCCTTTCCTGCAGAACTGAGTCTTTTCCACAGGGAGGCATTTATGTTGACAGCTGCCCTGCTCCTTGACACACAGCCCCGTGGATGCATCGAGTTTTAATTCATGTTGGACAAAAGGCTGTCACTGAAATTATTGTAGCCTCATAGATACAACCAGGCAACACGGTCTGAATAGTAAATTAGTATGAAGCATGCATGCAGGACATGTGTGAGATGTTTTTATTTTACACAGACATATCTGCAGTTTGTCTGAAAGGAGATACTTGAAATCAGAGAATATTCCCTTTTATGAATATATGAATTTAATCATTCAGCTTCAGTTACAGCTCAAATTTTGTTTTGGTGATTTTTTTTTTCTTTGCTTTGCTTGGTTTTTGAAGCTCAAATTATATTTTGTGTTCAGCTTCCCTAAAATAGAAAACATCTCAAAAAAACAACTGATGCTACAAATGACGTTCATATTATTTTTACGAATCTGATTCTGCTGGACAGAGACTGTGTTCCTTGTTGACTTTTCTTTTAAATATAATATACAATTATGTAAATTGTTTTTCATCTAATGTTTTTCATTTACTATGGATCAATAAACCTATTGTGACTTTTTAAAACTGTGTCTCATCTGCTGACAAATTACTGTTCCACAAAATAATGGTCCTTACAGTAAAACATATGACTCACATGCACCATTTTCTTTGCAGTTTCCACCATAGCAGTGTAATTTTTTATACTTATGAGACCTACTTCAACATTTGTAATGTTTTTATCCCCAAAACTTGAACTTACAAAATCTATAAAAGCAGCTCCATCCAACATAATATTTCTGCAAGCCAAATAAAATCAAGGCGTTGAAATATGCCAGTGTGTGCATATTTTACATAAATCAGGAAGTAAACCGACTTATTTGTGCACGCTGCGGACTACAGCCACAAAAAAACGCTTGTGCTATACTTCTATTCTAAAATTGTATTATGAAATATGAAAATAAATCCATAGTGTTAGTTTCAAAAACTCACAATCAGTCATTATGTTTTTACTGGACAGCTAAAAAACACAAGAACACTAACAACCACAGCGTTGTGTATTTGTCAGTTTGGTGGTGAATGAAAGGACGAGTGGCTTTCTCCCCTTCTCTGACCTTTGCCCTTCATGGAGTGCTGCTTCCTGTGGGACCCAGGCATGTGAAAGCACAGGGGGCTGACTGGCAGGGGCTGTGGGGCACAGATAAAACGGAGTGGAAATCAGGCTTCCCCTCTGCTCTCTTCCTCAGACAAACAGATCACCTCTGCATTCATTAACAGAGGAAGAGAGCAACAAC